>NW_026575140.1:69428394-69923394 GCF_905146905.1 Nyctereutes procyonoides | reverse complement strand
CCAATGAAGGTTGGGAAGCCTGGAGGTAATGCGTGGAAAGGCCTGCTCCCCAGAGGAGGAGGGCCTCCCTGGCCAGGGCAGGGCTCTGATTTCTCTCCTGCCAGGCTGCTGGGTGACAAAGAATGTAGCACACACCCACTGACAGGCCCCAGCAGGCTTGACTGAGCTCCTTGCAAAGTCTGGCATGTTTCCCTTTCCTTTTCTACAACACCAGCTCCAAACTAGGGCATTACTTGGGGAGGACTGCCAGTTCATCAGAACGTTTGCCACTTGGCCTCCACCGGGATGAGGGCTCTTCTCAGCTATCCTATAGTACTGAGAGAAGGGGTAGAGGCTCAGAGGCTTGCAGCTGGGAAAATGTGCAAACTCCCCAGAAGAAGGCTCCCAGCTGCCTCCCAAGTCCACCACCAGGAATGAAATGTTCCAGGCGTTCTCTGCAGTTCAGAGAACTGAACTTGGCCTGTAGAGCAGCGCCCTAGAGCTACCCTGTTAGGTTACACTACCCACTATCCAGGGGGCTGGTTTCATCCCAGCAGCATCAACCACGGCCACCCCACTTCCAGTGGCCACCCCCCTGGCTGCCCCATAGTTCTCTCTGTACTCATCCTGTAACTGGTGCTGTAGCCTCTTGCTCGTCAGACTGCTCCCTAGATCAGTAGCCTTGCTATGACATCTGAGTGCTTGTTAGAAATGCAAAATCTCAGCCCTCCTCCCTCAGCAGGCATACGGAGTTAGAATCTGCATTTTAACAAGATCCCCAGAGAATATGTATGCACTTTAAGGTCTGAGAAACATACCTCTGCTCACCTATGGGCTTTCATCACTGCCCAGCTCCTTTCTGGTAAGGGTAACGCTCAAGATAACTTCTGGGTACTCAGCACCAGGGGTGGAGAACATGGCACAGAGAAATGGTCACAGGCATCTTGGCCTGAAGCCAGAGCCAACTAGCATCGCTGGGCCCTGACTGTGTGTCAGGCATGTGTAGGCACCGTCGACCTCCTCGTATTCCCTCTCCACATGGCAGCGTGCTATACCCCATACACGGAGGAGCAAACTGAGGATCCAAGAGGCTCAGAACTAGCTCATCTCTCCAGAGCTATTAGAAAGGCCAGATGGACAAGGAGAGAAAGGGAATTCCAGCACAGAAACAGCCAGTGCAGAGGCATAGAGGTGGGGGATCCTGTCTTTGGCATCACAGTTAAGAAGCCCTGTCTGGGGCAGCCCTGGTGGCGCAGCGGTTTGGCCCTGCCTGCAGCCTGGGGTATGATCCTGGAGACCCGGGATCGAGTCCCACATTGGGTTCCCTGTATGGAGCCTGCTTCTCCCTCTGCCTGTGTCTCTGCCTCTCTCTCTGTGTCTATGAATAAATAAATAAAATCCTTAAAAAAAAGAAGAAGAAGAGGAAGAAGCCCTGTCTGCACAGTGCTGGGCTGGGTATTGATTTGTTGGTTCATTCATTCACCCCACAGCTGCTTACTGGTACCTCCTATGCGCCATGCTGTGTGCTGGGCAAAGCAGTTATCCATGTGGAGCAAGACAGACATAATCTATGCATTCAAGGAGCTTTCTCCTGGAGAAGAAAGATTCACTAAAAATAATTTAATTATAATTAAAATAAGAGCCACAGAGGTTGGGGATCCCTGGGTGGCGCAGCGGTTTGGCGCCTGCCTTTGGCCCAGGGCGCGATCCTGGAGACCCGGGATCGAATCCCACGTCGGGCTCCCGTGCACGGAGCCTGCTTCTCCCTCTGCCTGTGTTTCTGCCTCTCTCTCTCTCTCTGTGTGTGTGACTATCATAAAAAAAAAAAAAAAAAAAAAGCCACAAAGGTTTTGTGTGTGTGTGTGTGTGTGTGTGTGTGTTTTAAAGGAATCTAGCTTAGTCTTGGAGGAGAGGATACAGTCTATAAATCCGCAGGAGACACTCCTTCCCTGTAGGCTCCTCTCCTTTTCAGAACTCCCTGATTTGCTGTCTTTTTTCTGGGTAGGCCATTCATCTCCTTTTACCCATAAGCTGCAATCCTGGGTGCATACCCAGTGCCACACACAAGGATGCTGGCAAAGGGAGCAGGGCAGGAGCCTACCCTGTGGGAGATGGGGGACAGAGCCCAGGATTCCCCTTGGGTCTCTGGATGGAGTGGGAGAGTGCTGAACACGACTCTGTTTTTCCTAACCTCACAAGTCCTGGAAGGCTGTAGTTTCATGCATTTTCAAGGCCAGGTGTCCTTGTGAGGAAGTTCCAGAGGAAGGCCACATCAAAGCAAGGCTGATCGTTCATTCTTCTCTTTGACAAAGTCTGCTCCATACTCAGGCACAGCTGTAGTTCTTCCCCATGTTTCTATTTTATGGCTGTGCTTTGATTTGAGAGCTCCAATTCTCTCACTTGGGTTCTGGCAGCCTGCAAATAAGCCAGCAAATGACCTTGGCATATGGGGCAGCTGCAGTGACCAGCCAGGGTTTGCCAGGGAGGCTGTGTTGCTGTGCCAGGAGTCAGGAGCATGGGAGTTTCCATATCAGCTTGTTTCTGTTGCCTGTTGCTGCATGAAAAAAGCACCCCAAAATTATCAGAACAAGCAGTGGCTGAAATGAACAATGACTTATTTCTCAGAGTTCTGAGTGTTAACTGGGCTCAGCTGAGAGGTTCTTCTCTATTCTACAAGTTGTAGCTGAATCTCTCATGAGTCTGCATTCATCTGGGAGCTGGACAGAGCTGGAACATCCAAGATGACCTGTCATCCTTCATCTATGTGGTCTCTCATCTTTCAATAATCTACTCCAAGCCTCTCTACAACGTGGCAGGCAGCTTCCAAGAGGGGGTGTTCCAAGAGGACAAGCCCCAGTGTGCAAGCACTAATCCAGCCTCTGTTTGCATCATCTTTGCTAATATCCCATGGCCAAACCAAGTCACATGACCAAGTCCAGCATCACTGTGGGAGGGGGTAGCTACTGGGAAATGTGGCATGGTGGTGACCACTGATGTCACAGTCTACCATGTGGCCGCTGGAAGTGCAGTTATCAGTAACTCTCAAGAAGGTCACATAGGGCTTGATCAGGCAAGTCTAGAAAATCAAAGAACAGCTCTGGGAGGTACATGTAGTTTCAACATGTCCCATTCAATCAGTTATTGATAAGTAGACACTCCAGCTAGTACCAGGCACTGTGTCAGACAGTGAGCAAGTGTACTAAGATGACCAAGACACCATCCCTGCTCTCAAGGAGCCCATAGATCATTGGCTACAGACAGACAGGTAGACAATTCTATAGTATGTGTGGTCTGTACCTGAACTGAGTTTTGTCTTGTATCCTATGGAGTCAAAGAGAAGAGGAAGTTAAGTCAGATCGGGGTTGAGGGGAGGCAGAGAAGACTTCCCTAGGAAAGGAATATTTGAGCTGCATTTTGGGGCAACAGTGGAAGTTGGTTGGGTGGATTTGCAGTTAGACATTCCAAACTCAGGAGATAGTGTGTCAAGACATAGGGATGAGAGATGCCTTGACACCACCAGAAAAATGGGATGTGGTTGCTTATTCCACACATCTAGAAGGAAGGAATGAGCCAAGAAAACCTAGAACATGAAGGTTCATGTACTTTATCAATCCCCAATCCTTTGAAACCAAGGGAGAGGGATCCCTGGGTGGTGCAGTGGTTTAGCGCCTGCCTTTGGCCCAGGGCGCGATCCAGGATCGAATCCCACGTCGGGCTCCCGGTGCATGGAACCTGCTTCTCCCTCTGCCTGTGTCTCTGCCTCTCTCTCTCTCTCACTGGGTGCCTATCATAAATAAATAAAAAAATTAAAAAAAAGAAATATACATATAAAAAAAAAGAAACCAAGGGAGAGCATTAAAAAGACATCTTCTTCTTGTGTAATGGCGTTTAAATCATTTCCTGTAATAAACACATTTACTTGTGTAGGATATAATACAAAGGGGAAAACATTATTCTGGCGGCTATCCACTGAATAAGGACACTGGTGCCAAAACACAGTTATGATTCGATGGCAGCCTGTTGGGAGTCCAAGGCAGTTGGAATGTGGAGCAAGGGAGACATCGGAGAGGCGCTCAGGAAGTCACAAATGTGAGATTTGGTGTAGAGGCAGTAGGAGGGCTAAAGAGAAGGAAATAAGGATTAATGCCTCCTGCTTACCCCCGCACCCCCTGCACCCCGCCCCATTCATGCATGTCTAGGGGGCACAGAAAGTGTAGTACAGACCAGAGGAATTGCTTTGTAGTCTGTGTGCCCGGATAGGATGTGTCTCTGAAAGGAGGGACTTCTTGGGAGAGGACAGGGTTGATCTATATTAATACACCATCCACCTTGTAGTCAGACACTCAGAAATAGATGTGGTCCAAACAGGTTGTGACTCTGAGTGGAGACCAGCTGGGTGTCCTAAGTGTCCCAGGTAGAAATACTGGGATTCTATTCTGGCTCAGGTGCTGGGTACGTTCTAGCTCTGATTGTAGGTAAACCATCTACACTCTCTATGCCTCGGTCTCCTCATCTGTGGAAAGAAAGATACTCTATAGGGTTATTTTGAGGATGATATGGGATGAGGCTTGCAGGGCTTAGAAGGGCACTGGACATAGAAAGCACTGGATAAATGCAAGTGGAATAATTACCAACAGTTTTGGTCTATTTATGGAATAGGTACAACTTACAAAGGTCAAAATTCAGAACGTATAAAATTATGTATACAAGGAAAAGTCTCTTTTTTCACCACTGCTCGCTTAGAAGCTAGAATTTCTCCTGGTGGTGACAAATGTAACTGGCTTCTGGGGCATTCTTTTAAGACAGCTTATATATGTCCAAGAAAACACATATACCCTCCATCTTTTTATTATGTAAGTGGAGATACACTTTATAACACTATATTGTACTTCTACACCCAATTTTTTGGCTACAATTTTTCATGAGTACAGAAGCACTTTCTTCTTCTTCTTTTTTTTTTTTTAGAAGCACTTTCTTTAAAGTCTTTTCTGATGTCCTCTTGTGCAGCATTTTGCTGTTATACAGTTTTCAGGATGTTACCGACATTATTGTACTCGTGGTGGAGTGGATAAGGATAGATTTCAGGAAGTAGAATTTCTAGATCAAAAATGTGCATGCATTGTTAATTTTGTTAGCTATTGCTCAATTCCATAGAAGTTACACTAATTCACTCTTCCACCATCACTGGATGAGCCTGCGGAACGTCATCATACATCATTGGAGTGATCGTGAATTGGGATAACATCTAAGAGAGCAATTTAGCAATAGCTAGCATTCTGGTTTCTGCCAATGTGATAGGTGACAAACGGTGCTCCAGGGTAGTTTTATTTTGCAATTCTCTTAGTGTTGTGGAGATAAGCACTTTTCTCCTTATGTCTAAAACCCATTCACATTTCCCTTTCAGCAAACTATTCCAAATCATTTTGTTCGTGTTTCTATGGTGTTGTTAGGTTTTGTTTTTCCCTCATTGATTTGTGGACTCTTTACACAGTAAAGGAGTTGTGGTATGACTGGCAAATATTTTCACAATTTTGACTTTGTCTTTTATCTTACATGTGGTAGTTTTTGCTATGCCAGCCTCTAAAAATATTTATATTAATGATTTTTTTTTTCAGTTTCTCTTTTATGGCTTTTGAGATTTGTGTCATTTTTTAGGACATTCATGCTCTGAGATGATTTAAAAAACATCCTATCATGTTTTCTTCTGGTATTACTAATGTATAAATTTTGCATTAAAAACTATTACTCATTTGGAATTTCATCTTATGTAGGTGCTTTAGGAATAAAATTTCCTTTGTTTGGGGGAGTTCCATCCTATTTTCTCATCATCATTTAAAAAAAATCCATATATCCTTTCTGACTTGAGATCCCTCCTTTATAATGTATTAATTCCCCAAGTGATTTGGGTTTATTTCTGGTCTTTTCATTCTGTTCCAATAATCCGTCAGTCTATTCATATACTATACCACAATGCTTTCATTTTTATAGCTTTATAATATATTTGAATATATAGAAAGACTAGTGCCACTTCATTATTACTGTTTTCATGATATTCTGACTTTTCCATTTGTTCATTTTCCCAAATGAAATTCAAAACATCTAGGTGGTACTTTTTTACATACATTTTAAATTCAAAGATTGAAGAGAATTTATGTCTTTATAATGTTGAGTGTTGCCAAGACCATAGTAAGCTTCTTTCTTCATTTTTTTTCAGGGATTCTTTTGTGTTTTTAGTTTTCTTCACGCCAATCTTGCGTGTTGAGTGTTGAGCCAATGTTGAGTGTTGCCAAGACCATAGTAAGCTTCTTTCTTCATTTTTTTTCAGGGATTCTTTTGTGTTTTTAGTTTTCTTCACGCCAATCTTGCGTGTTGAGTGTTGAGCCAATGTTGAGTGTTGCCAAGACCATAGTAAGCTTCTTTCTTCATTTTTTTTCAGGGATTCTTTTGTGTTTTTAGTTTTCTTCACGCCAATCTTGCACATTTATCATTGATTTTCATCGCTTGGTATTTCATATTTCTTTGCATATGTATTTTTTCTGTTGTAAATGGAGTCCTGTCTTCTATTATGCCTTCCAGTGGTTCTTTGCTTATATGAAGGCTCTGCATACTAGCTATATTTCCAGCCAACTTAATTCTCTTACTGCTCATCATAGTTTATTTAGTGTTTTTAGTCTTTGTTGGATCTTTGGAATTCCCATATGAAAATTTGATAATTTTACCTCCTACTTTCCAATATCTATAAATCTAATCTCTTCCTATGTCTCATTGCCTTGGTTAAAATTTCTAGAACAGTGTTGTTCCTGGAGATATGCACATCTTTCCTGCATTCCTACAGAAATGCTTCTCATGTTTCCACATTAAACTTTGGAGTTCGGAGAGATGTATTTTATCATGATGAGGGACGATTCATGTATTCTTATTTAACCACGAGTTTTTAATGAATGAACATGGTAAAGACATACACTGTATGAATCCATCTATATGAAAGTTAATGAATGGACAAAAAACTAATCTAAGGTAACAAAAGTGAGAACAATTGTTACTTTGGTGGAAGAATTTTTGAACATGAAAGAAGAATTTGAGGGAGTCTTCTGGAGGGCTGGAAATACTCTACATTTGTATTTTAGTGGTGATTATATAAATGTGTGTATGTGTGTATATATATATATATATCATTGAACTGTACACAAGTTTTGTGCTCTTTACTGTATATATATAGTACATATAAATTAAAAAGAAAAGAAGAACGATTGTTGAATTCTATCATATACCTTTTGGGCATCTGTGGAGATAATCATTTTTGTCCATCTAGCTATTAATATGGTGAATGTGTTAATGGATTTCCTAATATTGAATGTCTCTTGCATTCCTGGAAAAAAATATTACTTGGTCTTGGTCTGTCATTTTATTTAGGATTTTTGCAAATTACATTTATAAGGGTGCTGGTCTATAATTGGGTTTTGAAGTCACCATTATGCTTGCTTCATTGGAAATAACTTGCTCTAAAGAATTTTAAGAGCTTTTAGAAATCACTATTTTTCATTTTCTTCTTCTAAAAATGGTTTAAAAGTTACTTTATATTCTGGCCTGATAGTTTTATGAAGAGAAAGTTTGCCAGCATTTTATATTTGCTCTTTCATAATTGGTCTGTTTAGATTTTCTATCTTTTATGGAATCAATTCAGAAAATTACATGACTTAGGCAATTATTCATTCCCTTGAAATTTTTAAATGTATTTACACTGAGTTGAGTAAAGTAGTGGTTTAATTTCCTTTAGATGTGTAGTTCCTCCCACTCCATATGTCTTATTTGATAGATTTTTACTTTCTCTCTTTTTTATTAATTAGGATTTGTCACCTACTTATGCTCGTAAAAGCCAGCTTTCAGATTTATTCTAACATCTTCCTTTTTAAATTAATATATTTATTTCTTCCCTCAGTTATTAAATCCTGCCTTCTGCTTTCCTAAAAGTTGTTTTATTATTTTTTTATAGCTTCTAGAACTGAATGTTTAATTCATTTATTTTCTGTAACCTTGATTATTATACCACTTAATAAAATAAAATTCCCTGTTGATATCACTTTAGCTGTATCCCACACAGCTGTGCAGTATGACCAGAGAACAAGTTTTGTACTTTTTAAACTTCGGGTGCATTAGAAATAAAGATGTTTTCTCTGTTTAGATGATACAGAGTTGGAAATACATAAATTAAATATAATTATTAAGCTATGTTATTTTGGTCTTCTGTAAACTTAATTTTTTTGTACTTGATCTTTGATCTTAGGAGGCTGAGTTAAAACCTTTTAGCACTGATGTGTTTTTGCCTATTTTTCTTTGTATCTTTTTTTTTTGCTTTGTTAGTATCGATGTTATGCTATTTGTGCATAGGTAGTCATAACTAATTTTATTTCACTGAGAGTTGTTATCTTTTAGCATTGCAAAGCATTATCCTTTGCTATTTTTCATCCGAATCCAGCCTCTCTTGTATTTAGATCATGACCTGCTTTATCTTTCTGTGCATGTGCTTGGTATTCCATTGTTCATCCTTTTATATTCAAAGTTTTAGATCTCTTTGTTCGAGGTGTGGCTTTTATGTGCAGCAGAGTTGGTTTTGCTCTGTGATACAATCCAAAGGTTTTTTTTAATAAGTGAGGTTAGCTCATTAACATGTATTTACACCGTCTATATGTTTGATCTCAGTTCTGCTGTTGTTTTTACATGATGCTTTCTGATTTTCTTATTTATGAATTTTTCTCTGTGTGGACTCCCCATCCTCCCTACCCAGTGTAATTTAGAAGGTTTGTATTTTCCTGGTGGTTTTACCTTCGTAACCATAACTTTATACAATACGCTTAACCCCCAATTTCTTTAGACAGGATCTGTTAATTCTCTATATAATACATTCAATCTTCTATTTCTTGAGATAATAGGTAGTGATTTCTTTCCTATCTTTGTTCCATGCGCTTGGTTCACCGAGATAATTGCCTCATTACTTTCTTTTTAAAAAATCATTTGAAATTCTTGGTCACAATTTATTCAGCCCTGTGAAAACATTTTCCTGTTGATTCTTCTTTATCTACTACTTGTTTTTCCTCTATCTTTCTTCCTTTTCTCTTGAGTTTTTGCTATGGATCCCATGCCAGTGCTTTTTCAAATGCCCCCTTTTGAAGGAGGGGAGTTTTACCCGGAACCAGCTACCGTTGGCCTGTGTGGGGAGGGCTGGGCTGCATTTCAGGCCACCAGAATTTTTCATTAGGATGCAGGGTTTTGTGTATATGTATGTGGCTTGGGCTTTCCTTCTCTTTAGCCAGAGAAGGTCAACATCTGGGGGGTGATTCACAGGGCAAAGCGTCCCTCCTCCCCACTGTCACAAAGATGGAGCATATCTTGCAAATACAGCTGGTCCGTGTGACACAGGGTCTTGCCCTACCTTCTTTGCTTCATGGAATTAGGTCCAGAGACTCTCCTGGCCCACCCCGGGTAGCCTGCTCCTGCTCTTGCAATCATGGAGATTAGGTTTTATATCTCAAGGAGGGCTTCTCACCTTAGGGAAATGTATTTTGCAAGTTCTTTCTGTAAAGAACACCAATGAGCTCCACTGCTGGGACTTCCTCCCTCCTCCTCCTTTTCTAACTGGGTCTGCATTATCGGGTGACATTTCCATGGTCTCTCCTGCTTCAGGAAGATAGCGTTTGTGTTCCTGCCTCTCATTTGCCTTGTTGCACTGAGGTGATTGCTGAGAGGAGAAGGAAGAAGTGTAGGCTTTTTGTCGCTCTGATTCCATGGGGCGGCAACTGTCCAAGGCTGATGTGACTGTCACCCCAGCTGTGTTGCTGGGGAGTGGGTCACAGGAAGGGGGGCCTGGGTGGAGACAGGGGAGTGGCTCCCAGGAGCCCTGCCAGGTGTCAGGAGGCTCTGAGTCTTCAGGCTTACAGAGATGGGAGACCAGGGGAGGGTGAGAACAGTCTTGCTCACAAGTGGGCCCTTGGCTCCTGTCAACCACCCCCAGGGGTGGGAGCTGGGGGAGCAGATGCAGCTCGGCCTCCTGAAGACCCAGAATCCCCTCTGTTTGTGGCAAGGATTCCCTGACCTTGAATATGTTTGGTGCACGGTGGAGCAAGAGTGTCAAGGACTCGCTGACTCTGAACATGTTTGGTGCACGGTGGAGCAAGAGTGTTCATCTTGTGTTTACAGATGGAGCAACCAAGGAGTAGGGGGAAAGGGATGTCTCAGCAAATTAGCCCCCTGACTTCTAGCCACGAGCTCTCTCTCCCCCGTTCCCCCATGAACATTCTGCCTCACGAACCATCCTTGAAGCCTTTGGTTTGAAGCACGAGCTCTTGGGAAGAGCACCTGCAGTGCAGTTGGTGGAATGGACTCACTGGGGTGGAGAGCACCTTGTTTTATCCCACTCCTACAGGAAATTGTTCAATTGTGCTCCTGGCTCCTTCACTCAGCCCCAGATTCCAAAGAAAAATCAGTACTTGGAAGCCATGTTCTGACAATTCTATACAGAGGATCCATCTGGTGGTATCCAGCTGAGATCCCCTCTAGGATTATTCAGGCTCAAATAATTCATTGTGATGTTTACTCCAAGTTGAAGAATATGCATAACTCAACACCCCAAGTGATTTGCCGAAGGGGGAGAAGGGCCCTCAGGAATGGGGAGCCAGGCCTCATACACAGTCCCCTGGTCTGTCCACACACTAGAGCTGGTGACGTAGGACATGCCCTCGGAGGTCATCTGGCCCTGAAGTTCCCATCCCAGGGACCGGGACAGCTGATGTGTTGCCGGGACTCAGAGCATGTACTGCACACAGTTGGGAACAAACACCCAAGTAATAAAAATTGCAAATGACTTATTGCATAAAAACCATAAATTATAGTGGACCTGAAGTTACAGCTTATGACTTCATTGCATTCTGATAGCCTTCTTGGCTGCATGAGAAAGGGCATTGTGCTAACATGAGTAGCTCCGATTAATAGCATCACCATAGAGATCTCTGCAGGAAAAGGCTGAGAATCCTTGTTCCACTCCGAACTTCTTGTCAATGATGGATACACATCCTTGACAGATCGGCTGGCCTCTGCTTGAAAACTGCCAGCGTGGTGATCTTCACACCCCCACACGGCAGCTTCAGTAGGCAGAGAAAGCTCTCATCCCAGTTAAACTGTCTCTGGTTTCCATCCATTGCCCTGCTTTTCCCCCCTACAAGTTGCCAGATGCTGTGCTCATGCCACCTGGGCTACCTTCACTATTTGTAATACCAGCTCCTGCCTCTTGTGGTCGGGCTGTGAAAACCCACTTGCCTGGACAGAAGTGCTTGGGAATGATCTTCCCCAGGGCAGCCCTTAACCAATGAGTGATGGATGGATGGATGGGCTCTTTGTCCCTTGGCTGAGGTAATTCTGATGCATGTATATTGCACCGTTTGCCAGATTTCCCCTGCAGGATCTTGATCGTGTCACCTATGAGAAAGCTGGTTTATTAATGCACCCTTTATTGGCTGATTTTCTCCTTTGTATTAGTCCTCTCTGTATGTCTTGTACTTCTCTCTCTTTTTTAAAGAGTTTATTTATTTATTTATGAGAGACACACAGAGAGAGGCAGAGACCTAGGCAGAGGGAGAAACAGGCTCCCTGTGGGGAGGCCAACAGGGACTCGATCCCAGGACCCTACGATCACTACCTGAGCCGAAGGCAGATGCTCAACCACTGAGCCACTCAGGCTATCCCTACTTCCTGTACTTTTCAATAAACTGTTTACACTTGAAACCTTGGCTCAGAGGCTGCTTCTGGGGGCCCCCAAACCAATAAACCTAACCATAAAAGTACTATACCTTTTTGGAGAAGATTGTGAATGTGAAGGCTCAGCACTGTGAGACCACCCTCTCTCCCCAATTAATCTTTATGTTCGAGGCAATTTTAATCAGACTCCCAGTTGAACATTTCAGAAATTTGACAAAATGATTCCAGAAGCCACATGATAGATTCAAGCCCCCAAATAGGAAAAATAATTTTGAGGAAAAAAAGCAAAGAAAGAAAGGCTCCTCGCCTGCCTATATATCAAGACAGATTCAAAGCTATAGAAATAAAACCAGCGTGGTGCTGCACAGAGCATGGGGAAGGTGGTAGCCAGAGCCAGGGTTGTGGATATGGGGAGGGAGGCACCACCAGTCAAAGAGGAAGGGTGAGGCCTTGAGGAGGGTGCAGCCGGCTGTTGGCCATTTCTACAGAGACAGGAACAACAGAAATGGGCTTGAATTTCAGTAGAAGCGGTGCAGTCTAGGTGTTTAGGTAAAAGAGGGTCAGGCATGAGACTGGTCGGCCAAGGCAAACAGTGGTATTTCTCACCGAATAATTTAGGAGATCCCTGATTATGAGAATGCCAGCGCTTGCCCAGCTCCCTGTGTCCTGTGTGAAGTTTCTCGGTTTGATGAACATCCACTGCTCGTGTCTCCGGATAGGTGAGCCCCTGATCGATGATCTGTTTGCCCAGAGCCTAGTGCTTTGACTTGGCAGCTCCCACTTAGCGCTTCTGTGGTGGCATAGAGAGCTGTCAGGGTGAAGCTCTGCACATCAGGGTCATGGCCTTTCTGGTCATCAGCTCTGGGAAAGTGGCGAGGGGCATGGGCACGGGAGACAGATGCTCATTTTCCTGGCCAGTGTCGAGAGAGCCATCTGCTATCTGTTACAGTATCTTCCATGTTCACTCCCTGACCCCAGACCCAGATGCAGAATGACACATGCCTCCCACACCCAGGGGCCTCCAGGAGGAGACACGCACTGCCACGTTGTGGTGGGGACACACTCACTGACCTGAGCACTATCCTACCAGGCCTACTGAGAGGACATCTGGGCAAGAGTTGGCTTCTCACAACCACGTGCCATGGCAGGGACTTTTTGTGGTGCCAGGAGGTGGCATGGGTGTGGGAGACACTATGCCCTTAACCCCTCCCCCAAGCACCACACACACACACACACACACACACACACACACACATTCTGTGATATGGTGGATTTTGTGTGTCAGCTTGGGTTAGTCATGGGCTGCCCAAGATATTTAGTTGAACATTATCTTGGGTGTTTCTGTGAAGCTATGTTTGCATGAGATTAACATTTAAGTCAGTGGACTTGGAGGAAAGCAGATTGCCCTGCTTGACTGATGGGCCTCATGTAATCAGTCGAAGGCCTCAACAGAGAAAAAAACAGTCTCCCATGAGCAAGAGAGAATTCTCCAGCAGACTGGCTTTGGATTTCATCTGCAACATCGATCCTTCCTGGTCCTACAGCGGACAGCTTTCAGGTTTGAACTGCAACATCAGCTCTGGGGGATCCCAGCCTGCTGGCCCACCCTGCAGAGTTTGGACTTGCTAGCTTCCATAATCATGCAAACCATTTTTTACAATAAATCTTTATATATACACACAGACTATTAATTTCTTTTCTCTGAAGAATACACACACACACACACACACACACACACACACATTCTGGGGTTGTAGGGCAAAATGGGATTTGACAGTATAATTGTTCCTCCGTGCCTTCCTACCTCACTCCTTCCCTCTCTTGCTTCCATTCATCTGCCTCACACCTGTCCACACAGTCCCTATGGAGCCTTAGGATGGATAGGGGTAGAGGTGGAACTGGCTTCCCAAGAGCAGACAGGAATCCTGGGGCTGACCTAGAAGCCCATCGGGAGGAGCTTGGTCCCCACTCCATGCCTGGAGTTTCTTCCACCTTACCCAGGCCTCCTGGAATATTCCTGGAGGGTACTGCTGAATGACATTCACTTCCCTGGGGAACAAGCTCTGGTCCTCTTCTGTACTCTGCCTCCTTTCCTTAGTCCCTCCCTCTTCTCTTCTGCTCCCTATTCACCTGGGCAATGTAATCATTGCTGTTCTCTGATCCTTGGGAACAGACTGCTGGTTTCAGTGAGATCAGGGAGCTACATAAAGGAGGAGCTCAGACTGGGGGTTGGAGACCAGGTCCTGAGGCTCACTTCACCACTCCCAGTCAGTGGCCTTGTACCTGTCACCAAGCAGTGCCCTTTTCCTAGCCTATGAGGTGGGGAGAGAGTGTAAAACGGTCTCTAAGGACAGGCATTTGGGGAGTCCTCATCTTGTCCCAGCTGGGGTGCAGAGGAGAGAACGCTGGGTGTGCCCAGCACCTGGGGGTGCACAATGGACACCTGCTGAATGTTCTTGAATGATGGAATCACAGAAGACTAGAGCAGAGACCCAGAAGTGTGAGCTGTGCCAAATCACTAGGTTTCCCTAATTCTCAATTTCAGCAGAAATAAGTGTCTCATAAATGACCATCCTGGGAGGCCATCCCTGGGAAAAGGATCGTTGCCTCTCCAGGTGGTCACACTGCTCTGCTTTAGACACACTCCTACAAGACACACACATCTAAGGCTGTATGTCCTTAAGAATTTCCTGATGCTGCCTGAGTGTCAGACGTTGTACTAGACTCATAGGCCCCACATTACCTGCTCAGCAGTTCTGTGCAGGATGCCTTGTAATCAGTGTTTTATAGAGAGGGAAAGAGAGACTCGGATGGTAGAGTAGTGACACTTCCAAAGTCACCAAGTTGGAAAATGACTGAGCTGAGACCCAGATATTCATGCATTCACTCCTTCCTTCCTTCATTCACAATTCCTCTGGGACCTGTGCTCAACATTGGGCACACAGTGGTGAATCAGGGTGATGGGAGCTTAGAGCTGTTAGATGCCCCCCCTGCCACGTGGTCTCTAGGATGCCATAGCCCCAATGCTAGGTCTTATGACAGCTCTGGTCCGGGGTCCCATGATGGCTCTTGATCTGGTACAGCTGCCCTCTACCTTAGGTCAGGTTGGGGGAACAAAGTGAACACGTGGTCCATGCAGTATGCTTCCCACCATTGGTCACACTACCTTCAAACAGTTGTCTGGCTGCTGGACATGACAACTCCAGAAGCCCTGGGGTGGAGCATCTTGGCATCCACCATCCAATCCAGCTGGAGCCCAGGTCAGGCAGGTTGAAGGAGGAGAGAGAGGCAGGAGGCAGTGAGGGGTGTTGTTGGGTGCCATGGGGAGAGATGGAACAGATCTGACCACATGACTCTCCTTCTTGATCCTTCCAGTGGTTCCCCTTGCTGGAAAGTTAAAGAAACAGCCTCTTAAGTGGCTTACAAGGGATTCCAGATAACTCCTGCCCCTCTGGGTCACCCCCAGATTAGGTTAGGAATCCATGCTTTGGGTAAGTGCATCCCAGTAGATTTTCTTCTGAGTATTTGATTGTGCACTTGACTCCCAACAAGTCACCAGTCTCTGGGGTCTCACAGACCTCCAGGTCTTAGCCGCCTTGTACACAGTCAGTATTTAAGAAGTCTTTGTTGAGTGAATGAATGAATGCAGAGCTGAGTGAATATTCCTGGGGGCACTGAGTGTGCGACCTGGAGGTTGGGCCAGAGTGATATGCACCTTGCTCCTGCCACCTCTTCCCGCCACCTCTTCAGATGTTGCGCAGCTCGGGTGCACAGCTTCCACCCTTCCCTTTCAGAGTCCATAATTAATGCGGCCCCCTCAGTAATAAGCATGTGGCTCCAATCTTTCTCATTAGGGACTGAGGCAGATTGCTCATCTTCTCTTCCGGGTGCTAATGAATGAATCATGCCGCCCAGCAGATGGCCCTGTGCTGCACTGGCGGGAAGGCACGCCCATTCTTTCAGGGTCTGGTACCAGTGGCCAACGCAGAGCCCCCACGTTGAATGGATGTAGGACCAAGGTTGGTATCTCTCAGTGGAACGTGGTCCGGGTGGTGCCCCAGCCCTGATGGGCTTTAAGATAAAAGCTCAACCTTCAGCCTAACATTCAAGACTCTCTCAGGCTTGGTCTTGGCTGGGTTGGACCTTTTGTGCTGTAAACCCTGCAGCACATTCTTCCTTCTGCAGGAGTTCATTGATGCAGTTTCCCTTTATAGATTCCTCTTCCTTCTATGCCTCTCTGAGGCTCATTGTGAAAAAGCCTATAAAAGTGACACCTCCTCCACAAAGCCTTCCCTGACCACCTTCCATGTAGAATTCCCATGGACCGTCTTCTAGCCCCAACTCTTTTTGCTTTCCCTGCGTCTCAGATTTCTTATCTTTAGAGGAAAGAAAAATCCCTCCACAGACTTTTCATGAAACTTCAAAGATCTTCCTTCATTGAACACTGACAAACATTTCTTCTGTATTTGGTTCAGAACACACGTGGAGGCCACAAAATTAAGGCCATTCCACCTCAAGTTTAGCATTAGCACAAGTACAGCCATCTTAGGCCCCTGTGAATAAGAGCTGAACTTTACAGGAAAAACTGCAGAATGTCCTTGACAGAGAATCCCATATCAGAAAGACAACAGAGCTCAGAATGCCCTCAGCAGAGAATCCCGTATCAGATCTTAAGAAACTCTCCCACCCTGTCCCGCATGTTGGAATGGAAAAATTCCTCCATCCCTTCTGAAAATCCCCTAGACCAGCCCATAAAAAACCCAGCTGTAACCCACTTCAGGGTCCAAGCCCCTGCTCTGCTGTGTGGAGTATACTTGGACCCAAGTTCGAGCTTGTAAATAAACCCTCGTGTACTTGCATCGGTGTCAGCTCCTTGGTGGTTTCTCGGATTCACAATCTTGGGCACAAAACACAGAGGACTAGGTGCAGAGGACAGAAAATGAATAAAATACACCTTCCCTGTCAAGCAGCTTGTCGTTCAGTAGAAAATCACCCAAATTATAATACTAACAATAGGGGCACCTGGGTGGCTTAGTGGTTGAGCATCTGCCTTCAGCTCAGGGTGTGATCCCTGGTCCTGGGATCGAGTCCCACATCGGGCTCCCCGCAAGGAGCCTGCTTCTCCCTCTGCCTGTGTCTCTGCCTCTCTCTCTGTGTCTCTCATGAATAAATAAATAAAATCTTAAAAAAAAAAAATACTAACAATAGCTTCATGTTTGTGCTTTCCAGAGCACATGGCTAAATGCTTTACATCCAGATAATTACTTAGGAGGTTATAATACCAAGTAATAAAATACTTTAAAATTAGGTAAAGTTGCAAATAAATTGAAGATGGTCTTGTCCTTCCTCATCTTTTGATGTCTGTCTGTCCTGGATCCCTGTTTAGGCTTCAGGCTCCGTGAATCGAAACGGGAGTCATCCTGCTTTGTGACTTCTGGGGCACCCTCAGCAAAGTAGGTCTCAACCCATGCTGGGTGGCTGCTGGGTTAATCTCCTCCTGTACACAGGAGGACCAGAGAAAGTGCTGCCTGGTCAGAGGTAGACACGCCAGATGCCAGTCAATAGGCCTTGTGAGGTCACCCTGTGCAACAGGCCTTGCGAGGTCACCCTGTGCACCCCCAAGGTCGGCCAGGCCCGGCGGGAGAGGAGCAGCTGTCCCCTGCTGAAGGGCTTCAAGGAAGGACCCTCTACTTGTCCTGGTAGATCCTGAGCTCTCACCCTTGTTCTCAGAATATCTCTGGGGCTTATTTTCTTCTCCCACAACTTCTGTTCTAAACATCCTTCATCTATGATAGTTTGTGGCCCATGAGCAAGGTCAAGTGGAAAAAAGCATGGAGTCCTTCACTCCCCTCTTGGTCGGTGGCACCTGCTCCCCCCATCACAATGTTGTCCAGGGCTTTTGGCCTCTCCAGTCCCCATGAGCTCAGGCACATGAAGCTGTTGGGAGAGGACTGAGTGTTGGGCCTGGACCAGGTCTTGACCCCCAGGTTGCTCCAGTTCTGCCTCTGGAATTTTGAAGAGCATCTCCTGTCCTTCCCCATCTATAGGATCACTAGGGAATCAAACAAGATGGTGTCATAATGGGACTTTGCACCTGGATCACGTGAAACCCTGCAGACGGGTCACTGTTACCTGCATTTTATTTTTATTTTTTTAAAATATTTTATTTATTTATTTATGAAAGACACAGAAAGAGAAGCAGAAACATAGGCAGAAGGAAAAGCAGGCTCCCTGTGGGGAGCCGGATACAGGACTTGATCCTAGGACCCCGGGATCACAACCTGAGCCAAAGGCAGACACTTAACCACTGAGCCACCCAGGCATTCCTATTACCTGCATTTTAAAGAGAACTTTTAGATTCTGAGTCTTAAAGTGATTTTATTAAATCTAATGGTGGAAGTTCAGACCAAGTGACCCATGGGAAGGAAAGAAATCTAGGGACACCAGGGCTGCTCAGGCCCTATCAAGTGACACCAGACACAGGCACAGGTCCTTGGTAGGTCTGTCTACCTTCTCTGTGTCTCAGGGCTGGTGCTGCAGGGGGCAGGGGAAGGGTAAATGCAAACTTATAGTTTGCTGAGCAGGAGAGAGGCCAGTGGGGAGGTCGCTGCGTTGTCTGGCTGGGGGCAGCATACTCCTTGGGGCCCAGACAGCCTCTGGGTCACGTCACAAAAGGTCACTGCACCTGCATGGAGAATTTTCCAGCTATTAACAAAGCCACCGAGAAAGTGCGTCGGTAAAGTTCAGCCTCTAATCCCCAATTAAGGCACTGGGTTTTAGCTGCATCCGGCATCTGGTTGCCAATGGCTATGGTAATTGTTTCTCCCTCTTTCTCTCTCTCTCTCCCTCTCTCTCTCTCTCACTTTCCAGGACAATTTCCAGTGGAAGGGGATCCTTCCCAACTAGCAGAAACCTTTCTCCAAGGTGATGTCTCAGAGGATGGGTAGGGAAACTTCTGGGTTCAGCCCAGCTTCCAGTTCACCCCCTGGCCCCTCTCTTGATCCTGTCAGGTCCCCACCCTGTGTCCCTTATGACCTCAGGCCATTTATTTAGAACCTACTCTGACCAGGCACTTTTCAAATGCAATCATTTAATTTTCCAAACAACTCTGGAAGAAGAGTGACACCTCCTGCCCCCTTCCTTTCATCAGAGGGATAGCCAGGGGTCTTAGAAGGCCTGACTTGCTCCAGCCCTAAGGATGGAAAGGGCAGTGCTCAGACCTGCTCTGGGGTCTGTGTGACCCCAGTCCTTCACCGTGCCAGGATGTGACATGGGCCCTGCAGGGGCTGGGGCTCAGACAAGGAAGGGTGACCAGCCGGCCATCAAGCAGTTTATTACCATGATGACTGCTGTGGTTTGGGGGCCAGTGCCCTGGCACTTAGTAGATGCCAGGTTTCGAGTTTTACATGAAAGGATTGTTTTCAGGTACCGTGTGGACGGATGAGTACCCATCTCGTTTAGCTCCGCACAATCCTGCTAGGTAAGTAGCTGTGCCCCCATTTCACAGATAAACAAACTCAGACATAAAGAGATTAGATTCATCCATAGGGAGAAACACCTGATATTTGTGCTTCTGTGGGTATAGCACAGAAGAATATAGTGAACTTCATGTGGCTCAGCTTAATTACATAGTAATCAGGATTTGACCCCAGTTCTTTTTTTTTTTAAGATTTTATTTATTCATTCATGATAGACGGGGGGGGGGGGGGGGCGGGGGCGGGGCAGAGACACAGGCAGAGGGAGAAGCAGGCTCCATGCCAGGAGCCCGACGTGGACTTGATCCCGGGACTCCAGGATCACGCCCTGGGCCAAAGGCAGGCGCCAAACTGGTGAGCCACCCAGGGATCCCCTGACCCCAGTTCTTTCCAAGTTGTAGAATTCCTGCCTTCCCTTATGTATAGCAGAGCCTTCCTTTGGCAGTTTTCAAAGGGTATGACAACACAGAAGGAAATCGGTTCCTGACAGAACAGAGCATGAGCCCTTCTAACCTTCTCTCTCAACTCTGGAAGGCTCCTTTCCTGCTGTAAGGAGCACTGGCCTGGTGAGACTTTCTTGAACAGGTGCCATCTCTAAGGGCTGCTAGGCAAAAGCACACTGGCTGGACTTTCGGCTCTGAACTGGCTGGACTTTCGGCTCTGAACAACAACAACCACAGAGACAAATAGCTGTCTAAGTAGGAATGTGTGGGCAATGCCAGAGCTGATAGAGTTGCTTACACAGCACTGCTCCCAAGATGGGGCAGACTGGAAAGACAAGGAGCCCTGAGGAGTAAAAGGGAACAGGCTAGGGTCTCACCACAGACCCTGCAGACTGCACAGTTCTTACCAGAGCTCAACTCCTGATTGCAGACATGTGATTGGGATTTATTTTAATTTCCAGAAGTGGATGACAGTTGGGCCAGCCTCGTAACAGCACAAAACTATATGCATTTATTCACCAGCCATGAGAAAAATCAGCTCAAGGAGGCAAAGATCCTGTTTCCACTCTAACCCCTCATCAGAGTGACATAGAAGCAAGTGATGCTAGAGCCTTTCAGAAGTCCGAGAGTTTCCTCCCTCATGCCCTCCATTATGGATAAAGAAACTGAGACCAAGTCTGGGACCAGCTCCCCAGTATCTGCCAGAGTGCCTGACTCATGGGAGAAATGTTGACAAAAACATGGACAAATATGTTGATAAAGGAGTAAAACTAGTAGAAGGAGATGAGAGAGATGCCTTTCCACAGCCATTTCCCCCAGAGATGGTGGCGTCTCCACGAGCACACAGTCCCTGCTTCTGATCAGATTTCACATTGTTAATGGGGCAAGACCATTGCAAGTTCTAGTTTGTGGTCTGACCAACATGAGGTAGGCTTCTGTCCTCTTTGGGACAGTGCTGAAACTTGTGTCCTTTGAATTCTGCCCTGGGTCAGTCTGGCCCATCTTCTCTGCCCTAATCACTGCCTGGTGAAGGACACTGGAGATAATTAGCTGGCTTGCATGTACGGTGTCACCACATCCATCTAGAGGGCAGCCTTGTTGAGCCCCACCCAGCAAACAAGCCTAAGTGAGAACCACCGCCCCCCATCCTCCCCAACCCACACTTTCATAGAATTCTTTCACCTTGAGCCACACTCTTGAATTACCCAAAATACTTTAAAAATGTTCCTACCTGGGTCCCTGACCTAAGGGATTCTGAATTAATTGCTCTGGAGCACAGCCCGGGCATCAGGAATTTCAGAAGTTCTCCAGATGTTTCTAATGTGAGGCCAAGCCCAATAACCTCTGCATTAGCTCCACTGTCTCCCCATCGCCTAATACCGTCCTTGGCATTCGAGGAATGTTTGTTGAATGAATAAAGGCAGGAATGATGAGGGAATGGATGAATGCAGGGCTTCCTACCCAACATGGAGCCGGAGAATAAGCTAGGAATGTTTTGCAAAACACGTGAGCCCAGTCCCAGCACCCCTTCCACTCTCCATGTCCCTCCATCTCCATCCTTCACTAACTCAGATTCAGTTTGCCTGCCTATCATTTGGGTTCGTGTGCTTTGCAAAAACTCTTCAGGTGATGCCAAAGATGCGGCTTTGGTTAAGAAGACGAGTGACTGAATGAATCAGTGAATGAGTGTGTGAGACAGCTGAGCTAATGGAGAGTTTTAGTTGGGACCAAGAAACTGAAGAAGCAAAGACAGAGCCACTTTCTCTCCGGGTTTAGGAAATTGGTGGGTATCATCTTCTGCTAGTCTCGTCTCTTTTCACTTGAGTGGCAAAATAAACAGCACTTGCTGGGGAAGCAGGAGGTAGCGGTTGCCTCCTTCCTGTGTCTCCTCTCCTCTTGCTAAGAGAAGCCAACAATTGCCGGGGAACAGGAGCCTAGACTCCTCAGATTCCAATTTGCAGGTTGCTACGGTTGCTCCCTTATTGTTAGCACACACATCAGATTGGAAATTGGGGTCACGGTAAGGAGGGGAAAATGGGGGTGGTGGTGAGCCGATTGGGAATTTAGCCATAAATCCCCTGGTGCCCAGCTCCACTCAGCAGGACTTTGGAGCCTGAGGAGTTCTTGAAGGTGTTTAACCTGGGGTCACTGGGGATGCTGGGGAGTGACAGGGGAAGCCAGGGATGACGGAGAGGAAAGAGACCCAGCAAGTGAGCCTCTGCAGGCAGCGGGAAGTCACCTCTTCCATCTCATCATCTGCCCCCCCTGGGCCTGCAGGGGACAGGCAGTGATACCGTCCCTCTGCCCAGGGACTGCAGACCACCAACAGGTGGGCTTGTAGTGATTTAGAAGAACGAGGAGAAGAGGGATCCCTGGGTGGCTCAGCGGTTTGGTGCCTGCCTTCAGCCTGGGGTGTGATCCTGGAGTTCCGGGATGGAGTCCTGCGTCGGGCTCCCGGCATGGAGCCTGCTTCTCCCTCTGCCTGTGTCTCTGCCTCTCTCTCTCTCTCTCTCTCTGTCTCTCATGAATAAATTAATAATATTTAAAAGGAAAAAAAAAGAAGAATGAGCAGAAACAGACAAGCATCCCCAAGACAACAGAACTACAGAAGCTGACGTCGGCGCCCGGGGGCCTCTGCAGTCCCGGACATGCCCTATACTGCTCTGTGTAATGAGGCAGCCACCGGCTGGCAAGCCACGCTTGAAGCGTGAGCAGAGAACTGAATTTTATGTTTTGTCTCATGTGAATGAACTGAAATGCAAATAGCCAGGAAAGCTAGTGGTTGCCTTATGGGATGGCGCAGAGCTGCAAGGCGGGGCCCCGGGCGGGAGGTGGGAAGGGGGACCTCGGTCACAGCTCCACCGACATGGGCTTGCATGGCAAGTCCCTGTTGTGCAGGCTGCAGGCCTCATTCTCAAGCGCCTCCAGCACCACGAGGGGAAGCTACCACCGAATCCTGCTGCTCTCAAGGGAGACATGACTCTGTTCTTCCATCGTGATGGTTCTCAAAACCCTTCCCCAAGAGGAGACTCGAAAAGAACGAGTCTCTCTTGCCGGGCAGAGGGCAGAGCTGGGGCTGGAACTCAGGGCTGTCCATCCGAGGCCCTCGGACTCTCAGACCTGGGAAGCCACCTCTCAGACTGGAAGGCCAGACTTCCCTGGGTCAGATATTGTTACTCACTTGCTGAGTGGTGTTGAAAAAAAAAATCACTTAATTTCTCTGAGCCTTAGCTATAAAGTGAGGGGGTTGAAAGCCCAAGATGTCCAAGGTTTTTTTGTGGCTCAGAAACACTCGTTCTAAGGCATTGAACATCCCCCCACTAGACACCAGTTGAAGTCAAATGGGCAGTGGGATGGCTTCTCCCACCGCTGTGAGCTTTCTTTTTCCAGCCCTAATTCCCCTCGACATTAGCCATTTTATTTATTAGTATTATCATCATTATTAGAACAGCATCTATTCCCTGCTGCTCAGGCTGGATCACCCACAGGAAAACCATCGCCAGCCAGGCCTGAGTGAGCAGCAGGCTGGAATCTCACACAATCTGGCCTCAAAACCATTGCAGTCCCCATAGTGAGAAGCACTTGGTGTCACCTCTCTGCCCTTCTCCATCACTTCCTTGCTTTATTATTCTTTCCTCTTCTCTCTTCCACCTCCATTGTCTCTATTTTTTCCTCTCTCCCCTCTTGTCCTGCCCGGGTCTCCCCCTCCCGCCATCTCTGCCTTCCCTGACTCAAGTCCTGGGAGCCCTGCGCAACCCAGGCTGAGCCACGCTCGGCAGGTGGGGGGAGCGGGGCTGTCTGGAGAGGCCAGAGGCACCACTACCTGTGATACTTTTTAGGTGGGCTTCCCACTCCACACGCCATGAGAACTGAGCCATGAAAGCAGCTCTTGTTGCTAACAGAGAACAAAAAAAGGAAAGGAAAAACCTTCTAGCCCCTTACAGATTAGATTGAGCATTTGTGCCCTCCCAAATGCCTGTTGAAGCTCTGTCACCCAATGAGATGGTACAAGTGGGGCCTTTGGGAGGTTATTTCGATGAGATGAGGTCATGGGGTGGGGCCCTCATGAATGGGATAGGTGCCTTTATGAGAGATCTCATGGAGAACTTGCTTCCTGTCTCTTCTCCACATGACGACACGAGAAGTCGGCCGTCTGCAATCCAGAGGGAGTTCTCACCAGAACCTGACCATAGGAACACCGCGATCTTGGACCTGTGGCCTCCAAACTGTGAGAAGGAAGTTTCTGTTGTTGATAAGCCACCCTGCAGGGCTGGGGATCAAAGTGAGGGAGATTATCTCCTCCTCCAGCTCAGAGAAGAGGGCCGGCTCTCCATACTCAGTGAGCCTCATCTTACAGACTGGGGGTGGTGGGGGGGGGGGGGACAGCTAGCAACTTCATTAAAGGAGGCTTGAAATGGTCCGTCTGTGACTCTAGGCTTCACAGTCAAGCCACGTCTCTGTCTGGATGCCCTCAGTAGGGTGGCTGCAGCTTGGCCTGGAGACCCTGTAAGCCTGCATTACACGAGCGTCTATTCTTCCCCTGTACAGGGATGGGGAGAGGGAAGCCCTGGCTTACAGAGATGGTGCTGTCGCTGAAGTTTGGGGATTGGCTGCTAGCTGGACTCAGTCATGCTTTTCTGCTGCCCCACCTCCTGCCACCCTCCTCTTATAAGGAACACAGCTCCACAGAGATAGACTTGGGATTCTGGGGCACCTGGGTGGTTCAGGGGTTGAGCATCTGCCTTTGGCTCAGGTCTTGATCCTGGGGTCCTGGAATCGAGTCCCACATCGGGCTCCCTTCAGGGAGCCTGCTTCTCCCTCTGCCTATGTCTCTGCCTCTCCCTGTGTCTCTCAAGAATAAATAAATATAATCTTAGAAAAAAAAAAGACTTGGGATTCTGCTTGCCTTTGGGGCAAAGGTTCCCCTTTCAAGTGCTATTCCATTCTGTCGAGGGGGAGCTGAGAAGCAGGGGAGGGGAAGATGACCTTGAATGTGTTTTTCGAAGTCTGCAGGGCCAGTCTGGGGAGTGAAACAAACCCTCAGCGTGGGTTCCTGGCCGGTGCCACCACCTGCTAGCCTTGTACTCCTGCGAAGCCGAAGCCTCGAAGCCTCGTTGTTTTCATCTGTAATATGGAAAGGGAACACCTCCTCCCCTGGGGGCTTACGAGGGTTGCAGGGATCACGGGATGTGCTTTTTTTCTTAGGCAGCTGGCTGGCAGTCTGGTTAGCCCGGAAGCTGGAGAATGGGCTGGATGACCTGTTGGGGTTACTGCCTTGCTTGGGAATCTCTAACTCTAGAAACGCTTAAGTGAGTCCGGAGATGACCGTGCAATTGGCCGAGGTAGGTGAGGCTTAACAGCTCATTACTGGCGCAGCTGACAGAGCGACGGGGCCCTCAAGCAGTTCTGAGACAGCAAGGGAAGGCGCCAGTAATGGGCATCTCTTTACCTCCGGAGCGAGCTTCTCAGGCATCACGCATCAGTTTCCAGCAGGCGCCCGCTGATTCGGTTTTTAGGGCGGTGAGGTGCGGACGCTGACGCGGAGACCCGGGGAGGAGGGGCACGGAGGGAGCATTGTCACATTTGAGTAATGTCGCCGCTCAGCCCGGAACAAAGGCGCTTGTTATGCAATAGACGTAATGGGAAGGGCCAGCCCGGGCAGCCGCCTCGAATTGCAGAGCCACATTGCAGAGCCACGGAGCCATGGTCTCGCTAAGGAAGATAAAAACCAGACTAAGTCCGGCTTCCAGCCTCAGGTAGTGCGAGGCAAGTGGCTAAGCCGATAGAGGCTGGCCGGCCTTCCAGAAGAGGATCGTTTCCAGTGACCGCCCACCAGGGCCACTGCGGCTATCACAGACCCGAAGGCGATAGGCGATGGGACACAGGGCTGTCAGGGAGAGGTGGGTGGCAGGCCAGCATTAGGGTGTTCAGGAAGCCAGTTGAGATCAAAGACCAGCGTGGAAGCCAGGAGAGTCAGAGCTCCCAGTGCCAGCGACGGCAGGCAGCCCCCAAACTCCAGTCCTGCAGCAGAAGCTGTCTGTGCCCCTGCCACCCCCATCCTCCCTACAGTGTTTGTTGGATTGAAGGATGCTGAGGGGCTGGGGACAAGGCAGAGGCAGGCTCACGATTTGGGGCAGAGCTCTTACGAACCCCCTGAGATCGGGACCTTGTCATGGAGGATGGGAAAGATGGCCCACGTCCTGTGAGGAGGGCATTTATTCCAAGAAGGGTGACTTCCCCGGTTTTGCTTCAACCAAGGAAAGAGTTTAGCAAAGCAGGAAAATTGGCACAGTGTGGCAAGCGGTCGGGGAGGGGTGTCCAGCGGTTTCAAGGCACAGGAGGCTTGCTTTCTGTCCGGGAGGCTTAGGAGTAGCTGGCCCTACAGGTAAGGGGAGGCACAGAACATCTGTCTGAACTCTGGTTCTCCGATCTTCTGATCCCCTGTAAGTCCTCTGCTGCAGCACCCCTCCCACCAGACTCAGCCTGTATGGTGGAGGGGGGCCACTTAGCAGCCATGCAACTTCTCAGAGCAGAGCACGCTCCTCTAAATGCCTCTGGGCACACAAGGCTTGTCACTTGTTGATTTTCATAAATAGCATTTTGACTTTCGTGATTTTTGCCTCCTTCCTCACTCTGCTTTTGTCTGACACAAGCCAGTCTTCTTTCCCTCTTTCTGTCTCTATCTCTCTTACACACACACATACACACACTACAGTCAGAACCTTAACCTTGAACCACATACCTAAACTTGGTCCCCAAATGTCTTCATTGGCACAGTGTACACACGAGCCGTTTGCAGGAGTGGATCAAGACCCATGATTACCAGGATGGTTGTGGTGTGTTCTTCCCTTGGCTTCCTGCCCTCCAAGCCTTCTTCTTTTTGAAAGATTTTATTTATTCATGAGAGACATAGAGAGGCAGAGACATAGGCAGAGGGAGAAGCTGGCTCCCTGCAGAGAGCTTGATGCGGAACTCAGTCCCAGGACCCTGGGATCAAGCCTTGAGCTGAAGGCAGACACTCAACCACTAAACCACCCAGGTATCCCCCATCTGAGCCTTCTAAGGGCTGCATTCCTCAGCTGCCTGTAGATAGAATAAAGGAGACAGAGGAGGTTCTGGGCTTATAGAGTAGAGCAAGGTGGGCAAAAGCAGGTTTCTCCCTCCTTCCATCTCTAGGAGAGTCTAGGAGAATACCTAGAGTCTCAGCAGACGGCTGACTTCTTTAATTTTTTTTTTAAAGATGTCTTTATTAGAAAAGCAAAAATACTCTTTATAATGTATATTTTATTGAGACACAGTATAGGACAGAGGCTAAGAGTTGGGGGAAAGATCTAGCTTTTCCTCATTCCAACAATGGCAATGTAATATTCCACAGACAGACCACCCCCAGTCAACCATCCCCCTACTGAGGGATTGTCAGGCCACTTCTAGGTTTTTTGTCACTACAAACAATAATGAAGCAAATATGTACTAATATGCTGGTGTTTTTATTTTAATTTTTTAAAAGATTTTATTTCTTTATTTATGGGAGACAGAGAGAGAGAGAGAGAGCGTTAGAGACACAGGCAGAGGGAGAAGCAGGCTCCTTGCAGGGAGCTCGATGCAGGACTCGATCCCAGGACCTAGGTCATGACCTGAGCCAGAAGCAGACACTCAACCATTGAGCCATCCAGGTGCCGGCCGAAATTTTTATTTTATTTTTTATTTTTATTTATTTATTTTTTTAAATTTATTTATTTATTTATTTATTTATTTATTTATTTATTTATTTATTTATGATAGTCACGGAGAGAGAGAGAGAGGCAGAGAGAGAAGCAGGCTCCATGCACCGGGAGCCCGATGTGGGATTCGATCCCGGGTCTCCAGGATCGCGCCCTGGGCCAAAGGCAGGCGCCAAACCGCTGCGCCACCCAGGGATCCCCGGCCGAAATTTTTAAAAATATATTCCCAATCGACTTTCTAAAATGCTGAGAGAAATTTACAGCCCAACCAGTGGTGCATTAAGTGCCCATTATTCCACTTCCCCAATTGTTATATTAGTAATAACAAGAGCTAACACTATTGACTACCTACTTCATGCCAGACACCATCATTCTAAGCTTTATTGTTCTAAATTCTCATTTCTTTCCCACAACAACCCTGTGAAGATATGATTACTACTCTCATTTTAAAAATGAAGATACTTAGGCACAGAGAGGCCTAAGTTTACACAGCTAGTAATTTGAGATGATTCAGGCTCTTTGTTAGAATCAATATTCTTTAAGTATATATCTTGTGGATCTATCGAGTGGAAGTGGTTATCTCAGATGTGCTCTGATCTGCATTTCCATTACACAATGAGACTGAAAGTTCATTGGTTATTTGTATTTCCCCTTCTACAAATCACCAGTTCCTATCGTTTGCTCCTTTTTCTATCATACTGTTCGTCTTCTTTATCAATTTATAAGACCCCTTATGTGACATTTAAAATCAACCCACAGAGAGATTTTTTCCTAGATCTTTTCTGTTCAGTCCCAGAGACCCTCCCCTTCTTTTTTTTTTTTTTTTAAGATTTTGTTTATTTATTATGAGAGACACACACAGAGAGAGGCAGACACATAGGCAGAGGGAGAAGAAGGTTCCATGCAAGGAGCCCATTACTGCACTCGATCCCAGGATCCTGGGATCATGACCTAAGCTGAACATTCAACCACTGAGCCACCCAGGGATCCAGCCCGTCTTTCCAATTTCTTATACATTTATTGTCTGTTCCGATTTCTTTTCTCTCTTTGAGTCAATTTTGGGGGTTATTATTTACCTAGAAAAATCAAATGTTTCCTTTAGAGTTTCAGATATGTTGCACATAATATTCATTTATTGTATGTATTGCATATCTGTGGCTACTTATATCCTTTTCCCCTAGTATTATGTACATTACCTTTTCTGTTTTGCCTTTAGTCAACAGGGGTTATCTTATGTCATAATTTTTTCTAAAAACCCCAACTTTTTTACTGTTTGCTCTTCTAATATTTTACTGTTTTCCATTTCATTAATTTAAACATGTATTATTATTAGTTTTTCTAGCCTCTTCTGGTTTATTTTGTTATCATATCCTCTATTGTTTTTAAGTTGAATACTTGCTTAATTTTTAAAAAAGATTTATTTATTTATTTATTTGAGAGAGAGAGAGTGAGAAAGTGAGCAAGAGAGGAGCACAGATGGGGAGCAGCAGAGGGAGAGGGAGAAGCAGGTTCCCCACTGAGCAAGGAGCCGAAAATGGGGCTCCATTCTGGGACTCCAGGATCATGATCTTGAGCTGAAGGCAGACGCTTAGCCAACTGAGCCACCCAGGTGCCCCCTTACCTAATTTATTTCTAATTTCTCTAATAGAAAAAGGGGAAAATTAAGACCATTACAATTTCTGTGAGTAGAGTTAGCTATGCTGGGTAAGTTTTGATGTGTAGTATTTTCTTTTTGATTATTTCCTAGTTATAATTTAAATGTAGGCATTATTTAAGAAAGGAATGACTGTATCTGAAATTACAAGCACAGAAGTGTACCTTGCTTTCAGTTAGTCGTTTTACTGCTAGGGTTTTATTTTTGGAAGGAGAGTGTTGTTTATTGTTGAGTTTCAGATTTTTAAAGATTATGGTCAGAGAACATGGCCTATTATAAGTCTTACGATTTGTAATTTATCAAGCTTTGCTTTGTCCCAAATACATGATGAATTTTTGCAAATGTTTCACTGATGTAAAAATAATATATGTTTCCTGTAAATAGAACTATTAAATCAAATCTGTTGCCTTTTTTATTAACCATTTTACAGACATTCTGTACCACCTTAGGAAAACAGCCTCTCAGAAAGCCCCGAGCTGCCCTAGGGCCACCCGACTAGCTGCTATTACCCGGGGAGGAGGCTCAGCCCAGGGCACCAGGACAACAACCCCCAGCAGGAGGGAGACCTCAAAGCCCTGCAACGGGAGCAGCAGGTGGCCTGGGGGCCTCCCCTCTTGGCACCAAGAAAGTCATTATAGCAATCCTTGGGGACCGTAAAAGAGCTCAATGTGAGAAACGGATAAGAAGTTTCATCGGTGGGAATGACACCAAGGAAGATGTGCTGGTACACCTGGCTGCCACGAGGAAGAATAACCCCAGAAGTGCCTTCATCGTGCAAGAGATGGAGAGAGAGCAGAGTTTGATGCTGCTGAGAAAGAGGTGCAGAGCCAAATGTCGCAGACCCCGGTGGGCTCCAGGGCAAGGCAGTCAATATGCAGGAGACCCTAATCATTCTAGCCGCCACCCACAGGGTAGGATCCCACTCAGGATTACAGCAGGATTACCAGAATTACCAGTGGGAGTGGGGACAGAAGGAGCAATAGGGAGTGTTCCCCCAGTTCAGCCCACAGGGCCAGCCCCATCACAGGCCAGGTGCCCCCTGGCCCCCAGTGGAGAACCTGCAGGCAGCGTTGGAGCACAGTGGTCCAGCCCACCTGTGCAGGGAGAGGGGATGGAGGGGCTGACAGCCAGGGGCAGGGTAGACCAGCGACACAGCACTGGCGTTAGAGGCCACCATTCCGCAGGGCCTCCTGGCCAAGACAGGATGGCAGTGAAGAAGATAAGGAAAACCAAGGACAGCAGACCCAAGGTCAGCAGCCATCTCAGCATCTACAACCCTGCCGAAAACCCTAAACCACAGGAAGGCAGGGAGACAAAAGCAGCTCATCTACCAGCTGAGAATTCATCTGCTCCTTTCCAAGGCTGGGTGGGGAGGGCTGAATCATTGCCGGCCTCCCATCGTGGCCATCATCCGGTGTAGTCAAACAAGAAGAAATGAATATGAAATTTCAGCAATAAACAATGAACAAAAGATTGGAGGCGAAGCCCTTAATTGCTTACTATTTCTCCGTTGACCAGATAACTGGAACTAACTGCAATATCTCTTTTTAGTAATAGCAAACCTGTTTTATTGTAATTTTTCTTTTAAGTCTGGTTTTTCTCAATATATCTTTAAAGGCTTTAACATAGTTTTGTATCAGATTAAGATTTTTAAGAACATTTTTAATTTGTAATAAAAGTTTATTGGGGAGCCTGGGTGGCTTAGTGGTTGAGCGTCTGCCTTTGGCTCAAGTCATGATCCCGGGGTCCTGGGATCAAGTCCCTCATCAGGCTCCCCACAAGGAGCCTGCTTCTCCCTCTGCCTATGTCTCTGCCTCTCCCTGTATCTCTCATCTTTTCTAAAAAAATTTTGTAAGCTGAGTGTTTTCAAAAAAGTCCACAAACTGCAGGCACCTGTTAATAAAGATCTCAAACAATAATATAAAAACTAATATATATATGTGTGTGTGTATGTATATATATGTATATATATAAACTAAGTAATCTATTTCTATTCTGTCAAGGGATTCTTCCTTAAAATTATAATTATAAATTTGGGGTGCCTGGTTGGCTCAGTCGGTTAAGTGTCTGCCTTCAGCTCAGGTCGTGATCCCACATTGGGCTTCCTCCTGATCAGGGGGGAGTCTCCATCTCCCTCTCCTGCTCCCTCTGCTTGTGCTCTGTCAAATAAATAAATAAAATCTTTTAAAAATTATGAGTGTTGCACTTTACCAGAAGATTTTTTTTCTACATCTGTTGTGATAGTCACAAGAGTTTTCTCCTTGTCCTATTAATAAGGTAAAGTATTTAGATTCTTTTTGAAGTTTGAATCAGTCTTGTATTTTTGCATTAAACTCTACTTATTCATGTTATATATCTTTCTATAAATTGTTGAATTCGGTTTCTAAAATTTTTTGAAAATGTTTGCATCTATGTTCAAGAGTGAGGTTTTTTTTTCAATATTCCTTTCTTTTAATATTTCTGTCAGGTTTGGATATTAAGGTTATGTGCAAGTTGGGCAGTGTTCCATTTTTTTTAAGATTTTTTTTTAAAGATTTTATTTATTTACTCACAAGAGACAGAGTCTGAGAGAGAGAGGGGGGAGAGAGAGAGAGAGAGAGAGAGAGAGAGAGAGATGCAGAGACGTAGATACACAGGCAGAGGGAGAAGCAGGCTCCACGCAGGGAGCCTGACGTGGGACTCAATCCTGGTACTCCAGGATCACATCTTGGGTTGAAGGCAGGCGCTAAACTGCTGAGCCACCCAGGGATCCCCCCATTTTTTTTAAAATTCCTCATGACTGTATAAAAATTCAAGCGTTTCTTCCATAAATTGTTGGTAAAGTAACTGATAAAACCATCTGGATGGGGAGTTTTACATGTAGAAATTTTCTTTTTTTACTGCTAATTCAATTTCTTTTATTCTTCCATAGACTTGTGCAGTTTTTCTTCATAATTTATTTATTTATTTAATTGAATTCTATTGATGGAAATGTTCATTGCTTTCAGTTTTCACTGTTCCAAGGAATGCTGCAATGAACACATTTATACAAATATTTTGCAAATATATATGATATATTTAGAAAAGGTAAATTCGTACAAGAGGAATTACTGGATCCCAAAGTATGAACAGTTTTAGCTAGGTTTATTCTGATACCAGATCCTCTCCTAAAGAAGAAGCATTGGGAGGGAAGCGCCCTCTGTATTATTTATTATGGGTAACAAATTACTCTTATATTTGATGGATAAAAATAATAATAAACACTGACTATTCTCACAGTTTCTGTGAGTTGGAAATTTGGTAATGGCTTGGGTGGTCCTGATGTGGGATTTCTCAGAGCGTGATCAATATGTCAGTCTGGGCTGCATCATCTGAAGTCTTGTCTCAATGTGGAGGATCCACTTTCAAGATGGCGCACTCATGTGGCTGGTGAGTCAGTGCCAGTGCTTGATAGAAGGCCTCAGTTTCTCCCTCAGTGTGGACTCTTCATAGGCTGTTGTAATACTGTGATAATATGGCAGTTGAGATCCCCGAATCAGGCAAAGAAAGAGGGACAGACAGACAGAGAAGGAAGTAGCCATCATTTTGAACTAGCTTTGGAAATAATGCACCACTTGCCGCAGTCTGTTCTTTAGAAGCAAGTTGCTGATGGATTCTGGCCCACACTGAAGAGGATAGGGAATAAGACTCCACCTTTTGAAGGACAAGTGTTGAAGAAATTGTGAGTGTATTTAAAAAAAAAAAAAAAAGAAACATTCCAGACTCTCTGTAAGCCCAGTTTAAGTGGATTGATCTCCTTGGCATCAACCTTCAAAAAAATGTTTCTAAGGAGAAGTTCTAAGCCCACTGAAGTCATGGAGGCAAAAGGAACCAGCAGTTGAGAGTGGAGAACTGGGACTACCGGCTGCCAAGCACCTGCCACCCTCAGTGTCCACTGTCCTTAGTGTCCTCACTACTATCCAGGCTCAAGATTTATGTCTTAATTATGTAAATGGGGCGATTATGCCATCAGGGGCTCTGGTAAGCTAATTACTGAACAAGAAATCGATGCTGAAGTCAAGATTAATGAATCCCAAGGCTCCCAACACTCTGACTGTAATTGCAATATTGAGGAGCTCATTTCCACAAACCATGCCAGAGAGCTTGGAGGGACGAGGGCCCTTCTCACTGTGATTGATTCATTGAAACCCTGTCCAAGCTTCCTTCTCTCATGGATGCTAGGCGCTGGAAACAATCCTTAGCCATCCTGTGGCTACCTCTGCAGCACTTACCCAGTCAGCCTGTAATAGCTCAGCCTTCAGGAAGTGGCCATGTGGATGATTATGGCCTGTAACAGTGGTGCAGGAGGGGCTTCAGCCAGAGCATCAGCTCACTTGGATGTGACATTTGCATGGAGAGGACTGAGGTAGGGCGAGAGGGTTTCACTGGGGCCCCTTTCTTTCCAACTCTCTTCTTTGCATGAGATGTCTGATTGCTCCTGACAACGGACGAGACTGGACAGAAAGGTCCCCTGACCAGAGATGCCCCTGGAGGCATAAGAGTGCCTACTCTCCTCCCTCATTGTCCACCCTTTGGCCCCTCCCCCACTCCCACATCACAGAGCTCTGGACTCCATCTATCTTGTTTTATGTGGCTCTTTTCTCTTTAATTCCAATGTGCCTTGTCTTGCCTTCAGCTTTTATCTAGCACTGCTACAAGAAATAGCCATGTGTAATCTTTCTGCAATTATCATAAAAATATTGTTGAGGACCACGACTGGTACATCTGCAACAAGATGATGAGGGAGATTTGTCTGGTGTCCCAGAATTGTGGCTAAGGTCCAAGCCAAAGCAGTGGACAAGAGGCACTGAGGAACCCTGCATTCTAAAGAGAGCTGCCCAGGAGCAGAGCCAATGCAGCCTGGCAATATGACAATGTGGTTTGCAACCACAGGTTTAGGAACCAGTCTGCCACCTTCAAGCCACCCCGCATCCTGATCCCTGTTCCAGGACTCTTGCATACAGAGGGGGAGGACCAGGCCATGTGGGGAGGTGGCATCAGAGTTGCCAACCTTACAGTGTTTGTGGTGAGAGATGATTCCTTTTACTTCCTATTGGGAGACACACATTATCACAGAGACCATTGGTTACTTCTGGGCTAGAGACTTTTATAAGAGGCCACCATGGAGGTGGCCCATGGCAGCTGAAGGAGAAGGGGCTCTAGAGGCCTTTGGAAGGAAGGACTAGAGGTATCCCCATCCCACTTTCCCCTCAGCCCTTGGAGAATACAGAGGAAGTCCACACATTTCCTGTGGTTCCACCTAAAGGGGTGTAGAATGAGGAGGGTCAGGAGCTGGGGGCTGCCCAGATGATTGTTAGGACAAGTGAGGAATGCCTTCATCCAGAAAGGGTTGAGGGCCATAGTCCCAAATCAAGGGGGACTTTGCCACTTTTTCTCTGAGTGGGTCTTTGTAGGGGAGGAGGCCCAGGTTGAGTTGAGCTTTAATCCAAACCACCAGCTCCCTTCCGCATGAAGACTGTCACTTCAGTAGGGTCCCGTAGCCTCACATGGGACCAGAACCAGGCTGAGATGGGAGGTGCCTTCTCACCACCACTGGCCCTTGGCCTCACTGAGGGGTCTCAAGCCTCCCCAGCCCCCCTTCCTGCCCCCAGGCTGAGAAAGCCAGACACAGAAGAAGGAGGAGAAGGAGCAGAGGTGAAGGCAGACCTCTTGCTGCTCCTTCCACCTCCGGGTCCCCAGGGCCTCCATCTGTCTGGGGTTTGGGGACATGGGGGAGGAAGAGCTTTGAATCAGATGTGGCTTTGGAGTCTTACACTGACTAGCCTGAGTTCTTAATAACTGAAAGTGACAGGAACATTCACTTTCTGCCCAAAATATCATTAAATGATGGGGAAAGGGATTTGACCGAACACAGCAGAAAGCAGTGACTGGAAAAAAAATAACTTTCGTGTTTATACACTACTGGGTTGAGACTTTTCAATAACCCACTGCACATCATTCCAGTCAGTGATCCTTAAATAAAGCTCTGTGCAGGGAAATTATCCTCAGAATTTTTGGCAAGGCCGGGTCGTGGAGGAGATGAGCACACACATTATTAAAAAAAATTAGACTAGGAAGGTCTTTGGAGGGAGCCACTTGGCAATCTGTGTCCTAAGCCTTATGAGCACATACCTTTGTCCCAGCCATTTTATTTATTTATTCGACAGATTTTTATGAAGTACCAATTATATAACATATATTGTATGGTCCAGGTACATTTACCAAGAAAGATCGAATCCCAGTCTTTATGGACATTACAACTAGGTGAAGGAGAGAGGTGGGGAAACAGGTGTGATTCCCACTCTAGCAGAGTGAAGCCAGGTGGTGGCAGCCACCATGACAAGGACAGCTGTCCCAGGCCATGGTTGTGATGGGATGATATGGTGTCGGGAGGAGTTAATCTGAAGAAGCAACGTCGGAGGGGCACCTGGGTGGCACAGTGGTTTGAGTGTCTGCCTTTGGCTTGGGTTGTGATCCTGGGGTTCCTGGATTGACTCCCACATTGGGCTCCCTTCAGGGAGCCTGCTTCTCCCTCTGCCTGTGTCTCTGCCTCTCTCTCTGTGTCCCTCATGAATAAATAAATAAAATCTTTTTTTTAAAAAAAGGAAGCAATATTGGTAAGATGATTTTGGGTTAGGGAGGTGTGGGGCTGCAGGTGGAGGAAGAATGTTCTAGGCCATAGGAAAGCACAAGAGGCAGAGAACATGGCATGCTGAAGGAATCCAAAGAAGTTCAATTTGGCCAGAAAGAGAAGTAGGAATGAGGGATTGATAAGCAGGGAGGCTGGAAAGGGAGGCGAGGGACCCTAAGGAAATAATTCAAGGTGGCACATAGACTCACTGAAGCATCAGCCACGACTATGAGATCTGAAATTCAGATGTCAAACAATAGATTCCCAGTGACACCAACACCAAGGGACACTGCACAGCCATAAAAAGATGCTACAGAAGAATATTTATTGGCACAAACAGATGTTCAATGTTATACTGCCAAACAAAAAAAAATCAGAATATAAATAGCATGTATAGTATGGCCTTATTTTTATTTTAAAAATCATCCAAAGATTCTGGGAAAAATATTTGTCAACAGGTGCTGAGATTGTGGGTGCATTTCATTCTTATTGCTCAACTGTCATTCCTACTAAGTGGATCCGAGTGCAGGAGCCGCCAGCGTGCGTGGTAAGGAAGGGAAAGCCAGAAGATGTAAAATCACTTAAATGTAAGCTTAGAAAAAACATTTAGTGCAGAGAAAATCCTAGTCTCCTTGGTAAGTATGAAGAAAGTATTCAAAATTGAGTTGGGGAAGATGGAATAAATTCAACAAGGTTTTAACGCTTATAGGCTTCATTCAACTAACTCCGCAGCCTCTTTCAGACTTTCCACCACAGGCACAGGGCCATTCCCAGCCCCAGGCAGTGCCTCTCACCAACGTCTCCAATCCTGGCTCCACTTTCCTCTTGGTCTTTGTATCTTAGAGCTACATTCTCTAGTTTCCTTTCGGATGCTTTACAAATTTTTTTTTTTACAATAGCTTCATCAAAGTATAATTGACACATGCAAATACTGCCCATATTTGCTGTATGTAATTCGATAAGTTTGGACAGACACATACACTCATGAAACCATCCATCACAATCAAGGTAACAGACTTATCTCTCACCTCCAAACTTTCCTTGTGCCTCCTTGCAGTCTCTCTGTGTGAGTCTGCATGTGGTAATAATACTTAACAGTAGAGCTACCCTCTTAATAAACTTTTTTCCTCTTAATAGAATTTTAAGTTCACAATACAGAATTGTAAGCTTTAGACGTTGTATCATATGGTCTCTCTCCAGAACTTACACACCTTGCATTACTGAAACTTTGTACCCATTGAAGGATCTGCAAGCAGTTAAGCTCATAACTTTTTTTTAAAAGATTTTATTTATTTATTCATGACAGACAGACAGAGAGAGAGAGAGACAGAGAGAGAGAGAGAGGCAGAGACACAGGCAGAGGAGAAGCAGGCTCCATGCCCGGAGCCCGACGTGGGACTCGATCCGGGGCCTCCAGGATCAGGCCTTGGGTCGAAGGCAGGCGCTAAACCCTGAGCCACCCAGGGATTCCTAAGCTCATAACTTTACACTACAGGTTTATTCAAGGCCTTCCGCACTCCAGTGAGTCACACAGCTTTGTCTAGGAAATGGGCATCTTCTGCTGGTCCTACGAACGTGGGACATGCACACAGATGTGCACACAGACACATCCAGCATTGTGGGTATATACTGGCATTTTAGGGAGCCTTGTACTGTTGAGGGCGGAGAAGCATATGATGTCCTTTCTCTTCTTTGATAACAAGCCATGTGTTAGTTATGCTTCTTTTTTGCTCAGGATGCTTGTAATCTACAACCGCTTGGTGCACAAATATTAGAGCCAAATTATTAGAGCCAAAGAGCTGCTGTTCAGAGTCAGCACTTTCCGTTCAACCTGACCCTCGGGCAGGGTGCTTCCCCAGCCACAGGGCCCTGGCCGTAAGCAGACCCTCTCTTTTCTGTCCCTTGAAAGCAGGGTGCCATCCCCTTTCCATTCCTGTGTTCCTGCTGGTCCTCTCACCAAGAATTTCATCTCCATACGGCTTTTGTTCTATCCAAATGCTACCGATCTGTCACAGCCCAGCTCGGGTGTCCCCTGTGCGAAGGGCTCCTTCGTGCTACACTTCACATGTATGTGGACTCTTTGTGCTTCAGGGAAAGAGCACACATTCTGTCTCCTGCTCATCATTTTACCACCAGCAGGCTTGTAGTAGGAATTTGATAAATATTTGGTAATACAAAAGAATTAACTTACAAAGTACAAACGCATTAACAAGACATTCACAGGTGGAACCTGAGAAGCACAGAACAGAATGTTACTTGCTGAGTAACAAGGAAAGAGCACAGATTCTGTGCAGCCCCCACCCCCAAAGTCCTAAGATCCAATTGTGACTTCACTACTTACTGGTTGAGTGATCTGGGGAAATTTACTTAACCTTTAAGAAATTCAGTATTTTTTTCAATGAGGTGTTGTAAGGATTATAAAATATTATAATTTAAATCCCTTAAATTACCAAGCACCACATGTATTTAACAAGCAGCTAGGAAGCCCCAACCATGCAACTGACATTAAATTAGACATTACCCAAATGCTAGTTTTGTTATAACACTCAATTATCAATAACAGTCTTCCAGGGAACTCAGCAAGTAACATTCTGTTCTGTGCTTCTCATGTTCCACCTGTGAATGTCTTGTTAATTCTTTTGTGTTTTGTAAGTTAATTCTTTTGTATTCCCAAATGTTTATCAAATTCCTACTACAAGCCTGGTGGCAATAAAATGAGCAGGAACCTGCCCTCCTGCAGTTTCATGGATGCAAAGGGGATCTTTTGAAGGCTTTAAGCAAGGCAGTGATTTGACGGGATTTGTGTCTTTAAAAATACCGTGTGTTTTCCAAGTCGTTGAAGCTTTCCCCTCCTTTGCCTGGCTAAGTCTTGCCATTCTTTATTTCTCAAATTGGATGTCATGTCCTCTAAGGATACTTCCCTGGTTGCTAACTCTGAGTTTCGTGTCCTCCACCTGTATACCCTCTATGCCTCGACAGCTCTTATCATATTGGGTTGTAACCGTCTGGTTTCTTGTCCATATGCCCCTGGACCATGAGCTTCGTGAGGCTAACAGAGCCCATCCCTGCCTTTTCGTGCTCATATCCCCAGTGTCCCACAGCAACCTTAGTGCTTAGTAAGTATTTGCTGGAAAAAATCGCAATCCTAGACAAGCAGATTCAAAGAAGTGTAGGCACAAGCCAGACCATGATAAGATGAAGCAAGAGCAAGAGATGGGTCCTGGAGACGGTGACAAGAGACACTTCTTTAGAGAATCCCAAGAAGAGTACAGCTGAGAAGGTGCAATCACTGGAAGAGGACACAGGAGATGGAGGGTTTGTTTTGTTAGATGGGAGTGACTTAAGCATGTTTAAACATTGATGGAAAGGTTTGGAAGGGAAGAAGCAGATTAAGACACAGGAGACTGATTCAGTCAAGTATCACTGCAATTCTGCGGTATGGTAAACACCCCCCAATCTCAGGGGCTCACGGTAAGACTGAGCATTTGTTTGACTCATTCACATGTCTGCAGGTTGGCTCCACATCATGCTGCAGGGCTGCATACTCGGGTCTGTTCCGTGTGGCTCCCAGCCTCTTGGGCCAGTGAGCTGGCCAGAGCACATTCTTCTCCTGGTGCTGGCAGGAGCTGAAGAGGAAGGAAACACCCATGAGCACTTAACGCCTTGGCTCGGAACAGGCATATTATTAATTCTGCCCACAGTCACATGGCCATCTTGGTCTCACCATCGAGAGGCAGGGTACCATGCACCATGGCAGATAGGAAGCCAGAAAGAATTGTGAGCACATCATAGCGAGGTGGGCATGACCCGGAGCAGGGGAAATATGGATATAGTGGATAAGGTGGGTAATCTGAGGGCTGAGGATGGGAAGAGAATAAAATAAAAATACTGGCCACAGAAAAGTTCAGATGAGAAACCTTGGGATCCAGGCTAGACCCAGAAGGGGGACAAGAGTGGAGCCTGATGGGGTGAGTGTGCCAGCAGCAAGGGTTGCTGATGGGGCTAAAGCCAGGAAGGGGTGCAGTAGGTGAGGAACAGGTGCAGAGAGGAGAAGGCCAAGGCCAAGTGAATGCTTGCGGTGGAGCCGTGCCAGCTGCTGACCAAATCCAGGCTGTGGCCGTGAGGGTTGAGGGGAGGCGACGGACACCAACTACAGCAGAGCCATCCAAGCAGGGGGAGGCAGATGACTAGAGCACCGCAGAGTTGGGGATGGAGGGGGCTGCGAGGCAGGAAGTGGTGGGGTCCTGGAGAAGACAGGGTGATGGCAGGATAGGGACATGGGCTCCCAGAGGACACGCGGCATCCGGGAGCACAGAGAATACGTGCCCACCTCCCGATGGAGACATTTCTGGGTTGTGGAAAAGATAGCAATGCTTGATGGAGAAGCCTGCAGGGGAAGCAGCATTGGGGAAAGAGCCAAGTTTCCATTAAGCTGGAAAAAAAAGAGCCATTCGGATGGCGGCGGATGCAAGGGAATAGGAAAGTTTGTTCACTGGAGTGGGTTCTACAGGAAACCCTGGGGATTACTTTGCCACAGAGGCAGCCCAAGATAGGAGAGAGGGGAGACCCACGCAAGGCAAAAACGACGTGGATGTGAAGCATGGTCGGTCTGCTGGGAACAGAAGGTACCAGGTGTTTCTGGAAAGAGGGCATCCAAATCCAGGAGAATTTGTTCCTAGGACTCTCATCATGTCGGAAAAACAATAGATATCCCTGGAGGATGGGCAGCCCTAACTCATTAGAAAAGCACGAGGCCCTTAAGAAATGCTTAATTAAATGAATAAATGTAAAAAACAAACAAACCAACAACAACCCACTACGGACTCCATGAGCTACCTCCTCCCTGATCAGAAAGGGCAATGGGTCTACTCTTCTGGTCTCTGCCACAGAGGCTGTCCCCTACTGGTCCCAGAGCCTGGGAATCCTCTGTCCAGAAACTTCAACACCTTTGGCTATGGGTTTTGATTTCTCCTTAACCTTTAGCTTGCATACCTTGGTAATTAATTAAATTACACATTTTATTTACCAGGTCATCCTCTCTAATTAAGATGATAATTAGCTTCCATGTTCTACAAGGTATTCACCAGCCTCTCTATGAAAAGGGACTTAATGAAACAATTAGGACATGTAATCACAGTAACAAGGTGGGGGAACCCATGGAGGATGTCCAACGGTGGACTGGAAAGGAATGGGAGGGACTTCATGGTAAACACAGAGCCAGCACGGACTGCCACCGACCCAATGGCACTTGAAGGAGAGTGTGGGCCCGCTGGAGCTTTTTCAGACTTGGAGCAAGCTGGGCACTAGTTACCGTGGTAGTTCGTAGAAATGGGGAGCTGGTGCATGCAGCCGTGTGGACACTCCTGCCTGGAGAGCATGATGGCCAGCAACAGTAACACCTTCCACTACTACCATTATCTGGCAGGTGCTCACGGTGTGTAAGGCGCTGTGCCGGGGCTCTACACACATTATGCCAACTCATACTTCCTGATGCCTCGGAGGTAAGCTCAGCTGTATTTTACTGACAGGGAAGCTGGGGTTCAAAGAGGTGCGGTGATTTGCCTGAGGTTGCGTGGTGAGTCAAGAGCAAAGCTGAGACTTGAATACCCGAGAAGAGTCATGTTCCTCCACGTGGCAGAGAGGTTCTGGCCACAAAGGCACCTGCCACAAAAATGGCTTGGATCACAGGCAACAGCTCCATGGCACATGCCTGTCACTCTCTCCAGTTCTCCCCACATCAGACATCTCTCATTTGTCATGATCCTCTCTCCCACCGAGCACAGATGTGGCTTCATAATCCTCCTCACTAGATGCTCCAGGCAGTCACAAAGTCGATCTGAACTGGTACATGAGATGAAGCGTCTTTGCCATCCCTGGTGTAGATGCTCGGTGAGGACATGTATGACCAAACACTGGGTGTGGGGTTTCAGGGGCCTTGCTTTGGTTCTGGTTCTCTCTCTTCCAGCACTTTCAGGGCCCGTTTCACCATCTGTGAAATCTGAATGTCATGAGGATTACGTGAAATGCCAATGTGCAAACTGCAGTGCCTGTAGCAGGGTGAGTCCCTGGGAAGTGTTTGCTTCTTTCTTCCCAAACGGTGATTGGCACATTTAGACTTGGATCAGGGGCAAGGGCGGGTTTCTCAAGTCTTAGAAAACTCGCTGGTGGAGAAAGACAATGAAAGAATAGCCTGGATCCCAGGGAGTACATGAGGGAGCCTAGGGTCTAGTGCCAAGGGTCTCCAGTAACAAGAGTGATGGCTATTAAAGAGCAGCCCTGTCAGGTTTGGAGAGACCCCATGGAGTAGAGAGGGAAGGGAGCCAATCCTGGAAATGACCCAGAGCCCCTGGGCCAAGCCGACCCTGGAGATGTAGCCGAACCTGTACCAACCAAGGTGACTCGAGGTGAGCCTTCAAAAACCCTGGGATGAAGCCTGTGTGCTCGACAAACAGGACATGTCTTGCTTGGCCTTTTCATTATTTTCCATTTGGTCTGTGTTTGGTTTTCTCCTAGTTCTTTGCAAAATACCAACTTATTCTGTGTTGATCTGAGGGGAGAGGGGGACTGTCCATACCAAAAAGGAAGGTGGGGTTAGAGTGGCTTGGGTCCCAAGAGTCCTGAGGGTGATAACCATCTTGGAAGAGATAGGTGGTGAGCAGTGGAGCTGGAGAAGCCAGAGAGGGGATGCCTCAGGGGTATGGAGGTGATTGGGAAAGAGTCAGTGGTAGACTTCATGGGTTTCTCCAGCCTTGGGTTTCAGTCTCCTGTCAGATGTCAGTAGACTTCTGCCTGTCCCTCTTGGGTCTCAGTGTCCTGCTGTCTTATTTTACCCCTTCCAGGTCTGACCTTGAGTTGACAGCAGTGGAGGAGATCTAGAGCTCCCAGAGGGAGAGGCTGGCCAGGCAGGGATCCCTGTTCAGAGTACCAGATCTGAGCACCACGGGAGGGCCTGGCACTTAGGGAGAAGGAAGGAAACCATTGTTTGGAACAAGGACCCAGTTTAGGTGATGTGAGGCTCTTCTGTTGGAAAGGATTGGAGGCTTTCTTGGGTCAACTTGAGTTTAAGTCAGTGTATGCATGTGTGTTTGGGTTGAGGGAAGCAGTGTTATAAAGAACACAGAAAGAAGACAATTAGAAATCTCAACCCCACAGTCAAGTCTCATGGGTCCCAAGGAGGGTTTAACAACCAGGCCTTGCAAGAAGAACAGAACTGAAGTGGTGCTGGATTCTGCAGAGACTAGAATCAGAAGACTGGGCCAAATCCAAGCAACTCCAGGGATCGGGAGAGCTGCCACTTTCAGCAGCTTTCACCTTCACTCAAGGGTCTTCTACCCCACATGTCGGCCTCCTTGGATTTATCTGCTTCTTTGGCTGGGGACCAACCCTCTCACTCTTCTCCTATCTTTGGCTTGCTTGTAATTTAGTTTACTCATAAATGACACTGAGTTGTGGTTGCTCATGGTCCTTGCCTCCCTCAGTCTCCCCCTGTATCAGTTTCTGCTCCCAGGACCAATTGAAAAATTCTTTCTAGAGAATGTATAGCTCAAATTCCTAAGAGTGACAGTCTAATTGGTCCAGCGCATCATAATGATCTCAGCTGAGAAAGAACTTTTTAAGTCAGATGACCTCACGGTTGGCTGCACTGGGTTGTCCCACTATGAGAGGAACAGTTTCTCACTGAAGGCAGCCCTGGACTGTGTAACTGTGCATCTCATCTGCATCCTCTCTGTCCAGATTTGAAGCTCCCAAAGACCAAGTCCTTGACACTGAGCAGTGCTTCTTCCCAAGACTTTGTTCCTCCCTCCTATGTCACTCAGGATGGTCCTGAGGACTGGGGGTAGACACTCTTAACAGTGGGGGTCCAATGGCCCCATGTTTGGAGAGCAAAGGGAGGTAAAGCCTGAAAGTCAGGCAGTGTCAGGCAGCACTAGTCAGCTGAAGTCAACTCTAGTCTTTATTTGTACATAGGTGTTTAGATCGAGGCCACTGGATGTCATCTTACCGAATTTCACTGTGTACAGTCGTAGAAGGAGACTTTCCCTCATATAAGAGGTTTAAATAACACCTGAGAGCTTTTAGCTAGGCAGGAAACTTTCCCCCTCTGCATTGGGGGAAATTTTCAACTGTACATCTGATCCAGGTCTAATTTCTGTCCAGATTGCCACAGTCTGGTCACTGAGCAGTGCTCAAGCCAAACCAGAATGGTCCCATGCCTCCAGCGTGTCCATCCAGTTCCCAGTGAGACTCTGTAGTCTGGGAGGGCTGGAGAGCTGGTTATTACAATGCTGTAAACTAGGCTTGGGAGGTTAATGCAGCCAGAGAAAGTAAGCTAGGAGGAGTGACCTGGCAGGATCCAGAAGGTACAGTCCCTTAGGCTGCGGATTACTGTGGGCTGGTATTGGAAACTGAAGACCCCCCCTTGAGGCCAACCTCACCTCAGCTCAGGGCATCCTGCCTGAGTTCTTTTAGGGAGCTCTAGGCCAGTCATGTGTCACGGTCCTTGGTGTGGTCAACAGAAATGGATCCTGGCTAGCTTAAGCAGGTTAGGAAATTGAGTAGAGGACAATGGTGGGCTCCCCAGAACAAAGACCTAAACTTAGAAGACAGGCAGCCACCAAGGCAGGTGTGGTGAGAGGAAAGAGACACAGCATCCGTACAGCCACCTCGGGGCACACCAGCCACCCCACAAAAGACCCTAGAGATCTTTCACCGTAGAGTCACAGCTCCAGGGTTAAAGTTGAGATGAGAGCATCCAATTGGCTGAGCCCAGGTCACATGTTCATGGCCTGCCTACCAGGGGGTGGGGTGAGGAGAGACCCTTCTTTTAAGTTATAGGTGAGACTCATGGTCACTAATCCCATAGGTGATTCTCGCAAAGGGGGAGCAGGATTGGATGGTGGACAGCCAAAAATAGAGCCAAATTCTTCTACTGCCTTGAAGCTATTCACTGGAATTAGTTGGAACTGCTTTTTTATTCTACTGAGCTTTCTAACACCTGCAGCACTGTTTGGTCTTGTGGAGGGGTCTGCCCCTGGTTCTTGTTCCTGACCATGCCTGACTCCTCTTATCCCATCTTGCTCTCCGCAGCCCCTGCCCCGAAGCCCGGTTTTCACTTCGGTGCTCTACCAGCCTGAGTCTCTGCAGGAGACAGATGACACACTCAAATGGGGTAATTTGAGAAGAGTTTAGTAAAGAAGACTGTTACAAAAGTGGAGGCAGGGTGCAGAGAAACCAGAAAGGATAATGCAGCCTCTCAGGACTCGTGATAATGGGACTCCATTACCACTGGTGGGGCCTGAAGGGGAGGGAGACAGAGGCAGAGGCAGAGGCAGAGAGAAGCCAGATGAGAGCACAACTAGTGGAGCCGGGCCTGGGAAGACCAGCAAGGAAGGAGAGTAGGTCTGGGGTCAGGCATTTCAGATGAAGGGAGCAGTGTGGGCATGGCCCTGGACGGGAACCTGGAACGTGTATCTAGAACACAATGGACAATTCTGATGTGTGAGGAAGATACTTCTACTTGAAAGTAGGCAGAAGGCATTTCTTTAAACCCATCCCTCAGTTTGGTCCTGCAGCTGAAGGACCCAGGTTTACAATTGCTTCTCTTCCCTCTTCCCATGATCTCTCCCTCACTGGAAGAAGGGGCCAGCTGCTGTCTTTGTCTTTCTCCAGTCTTTAAGGGCTTGTCTTGAATCACTTCCCAGCAACCCAGCTCCCCCCTGGCTCCCCAAATCTGTGGGCAGACCCACCTGCCATCAGATCCGTCAGAGCCCAGGTGACAGACCTGGAGACCCTCTACGAGACCTCACAGAGGCACCCGCATCATTCCCAGTGGCCCCTTCCCCTTCCTCCCCGGTGGACCCCAAGTACTTGGTTTCTTTCACTGTAATAATAGTTCTTCTTCTGAATTACTTACCCACTATTTATGCCTAATTATTATGTGGCACAATAATGATATATATAACACTAAATGTGTCAGGTTAACTTGGCTCCACGTCTTGCTTCATTACAACAACACACTGGCTTTCTATACCCTTAGTGTTAAACTTCTCTGGGCTTCGGCTCCCATGTAATGAAAATGAGGGGTACAGATTAAATTAGTGACACCCCATCTGGCTGGTGTTCAGAACCACTGGTCGGTGTTTTAGAAATACAGAACCCTAATACCTGCCCTTACATTCTGACTTAGTAGATCAAATCTGTGTTTTCTCTCTTCATTTCCCGGGTCTTTCTATGGCATCCAATTCAAGGACTGACCTTTGAGAAACTCTGGAGCAGATCATTTCCCAAACTCATTTATTCATTCATTGATCATACACTTGAGAGGGCTGAGCTGAGGCTGGGACAGAGGCAGGGGACAGATATGCAAGATTTCTAATCTACTTTAACAAGATTAGAATTCATCTCAAAGATGACAGAAAAGACATTGGGGTGTTCAAAGCAGGGGAGGCATGATGGGATCTATGTGTTAGAAACAGCATCTTTGTGCAGTGTGGAAAATGGGCTGGAGGTGGGAGGTCGGGAGAAGGCTTTGGTCATTATCTGCCTGAGGTGATGGTGGTGACCTGTACTGGAGTGATGGCAGCGAGGGTGGAGAGTGGGTGGCAGAGAGGGTGGACAGATCTGGGTGGCATTCAGAAAGTGGGATGGACAGGACTCTGGTTTCTTTCTTCCTTTGGATCTGGGATGTAGGGATTATTGCTGCTTGGTTCCATAAGCCTCTGTCCTTTCCTAAGCCAGAGGACCCCTCACTGGTTGGTTCTTGGTCAGCTCCATGATGGGCAGATGCCCCAGGTTTCAACTCAAGAGCTGATGACTCAGAGAGGCAGGGAGAGTGGAGCAACCATTCTAGAGGCTGCACCAGTAGCCACAACTTTCAGTTTCCAGAAGCAGCGTAAGAGAGCGCCAGGGGGATTCAGGGTCTGATGCCAGCAGCAGTGGCCCTGCCACATCTGGTGCGCTGGTTTACTTGCAGCAACTGAGCTCACTGGACTGCTGCGTAGGCTTGGTTTCAGCTAAAGACCTAATAGCATCAAGCTCTTCTGTTCCTGTCTATTTTACAAGCCTGGCTCTCTAATCTCCCCTGTGATTCTGTGAGCTGTTACAGTACTTTTGTTGAATTCCTTTTCTGCTTCAACTGCCCAGATTGTATGCTTCTTATGTCCACGTTCCCTTCCTGATGTACCCTGACTGTATCAGAGGCAGAGAGGGCATGAGCAGCTGGGTACAGTCCTCCATCACGGCAAACACATGCAGAGGAGCAGGTTGTGAGGAAGAGAATCCCAAATGCTGCTGGTTGGCTTAGAGACTAAAAATAGGCTCCTGATTCACTCACCCTCAATGCAGAAAGCCTGGGTTGAGCTTTTCTTCACTATTGAGAGCTTTCCCCAAACTGCACAACTCCATTCAAAACCCCGAGTGGTGGAATGGTCCTCGCATTTGCAAACTGTTGGAAAACTATCATCTGAATTGTCTGCTCCCACCTTCTGGAAGGTGGGGAGGTTTAAGAACCCTGTCAAGGCTCTCTGGAATTAATGATATTCTCGATATCACAAGGCTACTTACTAGAAGGTCAATGAGACAACTGATGACAAAGTGCTTTAACCTCTACAGAAAAGCTGAAGAGGGGTGCCTGGGTGGCTCAGTCAGTTAGCCATCTGCCTTCGGCTCAGGTCATCTCAGGGTCCTGGGATCTAGCCCCACATCAGGCTCCCTGCTCAGTGAGGAGCCTGCCTCTCCCTCTCCCTCTGCTGCTCCCCCTGCTTGTGCTCTCTCTCTCTCTGTCAACTAAATAAATAAAATCTTTTAAAAAAAGAAGTCTGAAGAAATCCAAGGCAGTACCAGTTGTGTTTCCTCAAACACAACTTCACAAATTCTATATAAATGGATTGTTTTAAGTTCCATCAATTTCCCATCTATCTCATTTCCAAGATGCTTTGTTTCCACTCATAGAGCAACTACAGTAGCCACTGAAACACAAGGTTTCTACATTTTTTATTGTAGTAAAATTGCAGCACATAATTTACCATGTTAACTATCAGGAAGTGTGTCATTCTGTGGCATGACATACATTCACATTGTATGCGCCCATCCACCACGATCTTTTGTCGCCCCAATCTGAAAGTTAGTGCCTTTTAAATACAAACTCCCTACTCCTCTTTCGCTCCAGCCCCTGGCAACCACCCCTCCGCTCTGACTCCTTTAGAAGTGGAATATATATGTGGAAGCATACACTATCTGTCCTTGTGTGACTGGATCATTTTACTTAGCGTAACGCCCTCAAGTTTCATGCATCTTGTTGCACGAGACAGGATTGTTCTTACTCCATTTGCAATGCCCCTGAGAATGATATGGTGGTGATCCTTCTGAGTCAGAAGAGGTACGGGGCAAAAAGAAATAAACACACCCCTTTTCTACTTTATGACTTGTCTCTGAGTGCTGAAAAGCTGCACTCTGTAGCCAGGTTATTCCATTGTATGTACAGACCACATTTTGTTATCCATCCACCATTCAGTGGACGCTCGGATTGCTTCTATCTTTTGGCCCCTGTGAATAATGCTACTATGAATATGGGTGTATGAATAAGTGTGTATTTTTTAAAGGTTTTATTTATTTATTCATGAGAGACACACAGAGAGAGAGGCAGAGACAGGCAGAGGGAGAAGCAGGCTCCATGCAGGAAGCCCGATGCGGGACTTGATGATCTCCAGTCTGAGGATCACGCCCCGAGCTGAAGGCAGACGCTCAACCGTTGAGCTACCCAGGTGTCCCAAATAAGTGTGTATTTGTATGCCCTATTCTTGATAAGCAATTAAATAAGTTTATAATATAGATGCTTACATTTATATCTGTTTCGTAATTCTGAAGAATTATAGAGTAGACTTTCTTAAAGTAGGTCACACCTGTATTCTTTACTGTTCCCAAATAGGAGGATGCAAAGATTATCTACAAATGTCTATTTCACACAGACATGCACAAGCCCAGAACAGTCTTCCAGGAAGGAGATCATTCTCTAAGGGTGAATACACATGCAGAGGTCAACACTCTCTGCTCTTCTGCCTTGATCAGAGACCGTACCCCAAACCTGTGTCTCCTTCCCGCCTCTTCAGGCGTCTTACCCTCCCTCACTGGGGTGGCCTTGACTTGGGACCGTGACTCTCTGCAGCATCGGTGACCAAGACTTCTGCATCTCTCGAAGGTTTTGGGCACTTGGAGAGAAATAACAAAGTATAAAAAGGGTGTGTTTATTTTCCTTTTGCCCAATACCTCCTCTGAGTCAGAAGGACTGACACCTTATTGTTCTCAGAATTCTCTGTAAATGGATTAAAAATTAAATGACAGAAGATGGGAAGATGAGAGAAGAAGAAATTACTGGAGCTTAAAAACAGGGGCTCAGTTTTCTTTTTTCTTTTCTTTCTTTCTCTCCCTCCCTCTCTCTCTCTTTTCTCTTTCTTTCTTTCTTTCTTTCTTTCTTTCTTTCTTTCTTTCTTTCTTTCTTTCTTTCCCTCCCTCCCTCCCTCCCTCTCCTTCTTTCCTTCCTTCTTTCCTTCCTTCTTTCCTTCCTTCCTTCCTTCCTTCCTTCCTTCCTTCCTTCCTTCCTTCCTTCCTTCCTTCCTTCCTTCCTTCCCTCCTTTTTAGATGTTGTTTATTTATTTGACAGAGAGAGAGAGCCAGAGAGCACAAGAAGGAGAGGAAGAAGCAGGTTCCCTGCCTGGGATCATGACCTGAGCTGAAGGAAGACGCTTAACCGACTGAACTGCACAGGTGCCCCGACAGGCTCAGTTTTCATCTGCAAAGCAGGTTAGGAAATCTAGAATTGGAACATCACACAGAGGGTGTTTGCATTTCCTTCAGTGCTTCTCTAGCCGAAGTCTTCTGTAAGAGGGGAAAATAGGCAAACATGGACGGAGCACCAACATGTATTGGTTGTCATTCCTGCTGAATCTTCATGCTGATACTGCGGTATGGATCTCTACCCCCATTTTACAGCTGAGTAAACCTAAGATCAGAAATACTCAGAACTTTCCCAAGGTCCCTGAGTTTAGACATGAATGAAGTCCCATGTGACTCCATTTCTGCTCTGCTTCTGACTGCACCCCCTCCACCCTATGATGGCATTTCCCTTGGTTTCGCTACAGAATTTTCAGAAGGGGGGCTGCGCCAGTCTCTGGGTACATCAGAGTTTGACAGAAGCCAGCAAGGGACTCTCCTTCCAAGCTCCATCCAGGCCTCCTTCTCTACCTCAGAGGTAGCTCTTGGAGCACGGGGGAAAGTTCTAGATCTTCCTCATTCTCTGTTGGCTCAGTCCTCTGTTTGCTCCTTACCTTGGACCAACAAAACCACCACCTCCCTCAACCCATCCTCTACCCCCAACACCCATTGGTGGGGGCCATTTGCTCACCACTTTGAATAGAAAGGTGCAGATAAAGATTTAGGTAGCACATCAGGAAAAATTTCCTGACTGAGGCCCAGGGACATATAGATGAGAACGCCAAAAGGGCTCTCGTGTCCCCCTTTCCAGGAAAGCCAGAAGGCAAAGGGCCACCCTGCCCCTGCCTGGCCTACTTGGACTGGATACAGTTCAGCCGGGAGGGAGGGGAGGCGCCGAATGACCTCCAGAGGGCCCTGGCAGCCTGGGAAGCCGGAGCCTACAGGAAGCCGCCTGCCGCTTGGCCGCAGATGCTCCCTGTCATCAATCACTCTGTGCATCTGTTTGCTGTGCTGCTTGTTTAAAGAGCGAGGCGTTTGCTAATTGAAAACTAAAGATCCATCCGTCTCACTCACAGCCAGCATGAAATCCACTCAGCCGTGCAAGATTGGGGTAAAAGCAGCAGCACGGAGCGATGGTGCCCTTGCGTTGGTGCCCCCCATGGAGGCCATGCTGCTCCCCTTCTGCCTCCTGAGTGAGCCAGGCTATCCCCCTCCACTCCAGAACAGCCAGGGGGGTGCCCAGATTACAGTTTGTCTAACATTTCCTCGTCTACTGTCCTCCATGCTGCCCAGAGAGAACGGTCTTCTTAGCCCCAATTTAAGGATGGAGAAAGTGAGACTCGGAGACAGTCAACTACTTGGTAGCCAAGATCACACAACTGGTATGTGACAGAGGCAGGACACCAGTCCAGGTCCTCTGACTGGTCGGGAGAGGGGGTGGCTGTCCACTGGGTAGCTGTCCCTGGCTGGCTGGACAGAGAGGTGCTGGGTTAGAAGGCACCACTTCTTTCCTTAAGTGGATTAAACCTGGGAAAGAATGGCCTAGGGGTAAATGAGGGGAAACACCGATGATATCTGCAATGTTTCATTGCTTTAAAAGCCTATTTCGGGAAAAAATAAATAAATAAAAGCCAATTTCGGAAATGCTGGGATTCCTGATTGCTGGAATATCTCTCTATCAAACCTGCGTGGATGGGGGCCAGGCCAGATCCACAAGATAGTGCCAAAGGCAAGGAGCAGGGGGAGAGGCACCATGTGCTCACTTACAGCTGCTCCCCTTCCCCAGTTGCCTCCAGAGATGGCTGTATTTGAGAAAGGCGCTGGTCTGCCCCCCGGACGGACTGGGGACTGGCCCAGCACCGGGTCTCTGTGGAATCTGGAAGGGCGAGAGGGGTGCTCAGCCCCTTCTGTGATCGTGAGGGTCACTGGAAGAAATACAAACCTATCTTGGGGCCCAGAGTGGCTCGCCTCCGCAGAGATGGACCGATTGTGGGCTGTGCGCACCCAGTTCTTTATCCATGCGACTCCCTCTGCCTGGATTGGGCGCTGCCTTCTCCCTCGGGGACGGGATTGCTTCTTGAACGGCAGTCCCCGCGAGGTCTCCCTCGATTGTGCCCCACGGTTGGTTGAGCCGCGGGTGCTGTGGTGCTGTGCTACGCCACAGGTGTTTCCTGGAGGTCTCCACCGCCTCGGTGGGACAGGGGAGCTGGGACCTAGCCGTACTCCTCTCTGGGACCCCGGAATCCGACACAGAGCTTGGCAGAGGGAGGACAGGCAAAAACTGATTGCTGAAGACTGCACCTCCCTCCCGTCGAGCTGGAGCCCCCAGGCCCCCTTCGGGATTTCCGCTTCAGGTCAACTCCAAGCAGGTTTTCCCCTGAAAGAGTCAAGCAAGCCCCCAAGGGTTCCAAGACCAGAGGTCCGTAAAGGGACCGAGGCCCTGACCACTCCTCCTTCCACGGCTCCCTGGATGGGCGGGGCCCCCCGACCCCGACCCCCACCCCGACCCCGACCCTCGGACTTCGCAGAGGGAGCGAGAGGCAGACGCCGGGGCGCTTGGTCACCGGCCCCCCGGGGCACGGGCTCTCACGTTGGGGAACGCGGCGAGCGCAGGCGGCCGACCACCGCGCAGGGCCCGCCTCGGCCCCACCGCCTCCGAGCCCGGGCTGGCGGCCTCCCCCGCGGGCCTGGGCGCACGGAGCCCGCACCCCCGCGCACAGGGCGGCGGGGCGGAGCCTGTCCCGGGGGCGGGGCCCGGGGTGCCCCGTGGCCCGGGCGGCCCCGCCCCCCTCCCGCGCCCCGGAGCTCCCGCGCCGCGAGGCGTCCGGCCTCAGTGCCCGAACCGGCCGCCTCCCGCGCGCACCGCGCCGCCTCCGGTCCCCGCGCCCGGTCCCCGCGCCCGCCCCGCCCCGCCCCGCCCCGCAGGGCCACTGCTCCCCGCGGGCCGGAGCCGGCCAAGCGGCTGCCCGCCGGGGCTCTGAACCGCGCGGCGGGGCCGGGAGCCGGGGACCCGCCGAGGGGAGCGGGGCCCGGACGGCTGCCAGGGGGCGGCCGCGCGTGGATGCGGCGGGAGCCGGAAGCCTCGAGCAGCCGGCGCCGTCTCTGCCCCCGGGCGCCCTATGGCTTGAAGGTAAGCGCGCGGGATGGGGCGGGCGGCCGGGCCGGGCCGGGCCGGGCAAGGCGCGGGAGGGCGCGCCTGGGGCCACAAGTTTGTCTGGCCGCCCCGGCGCCGCCTGCCTGGGCCGAGCCTGCGGTCCGCTCTCCCGGACTCTCCGTCGGGCCATCCCCTGGGCCTCCCCCTCGGCGTCCCCCGCGCGGCCCGGACGGGAACCCGTGCAGGGAGCCTCCCCGCCGAGCGCCCCGCCGAGCGCCCCGCCCAGCCCCGCGCGGCCCGGGCTCTGCAGGGTCGCCGGCTCCCCACGACCGCCCACCGGGCACCCGCGTCCGGGGCCCCGAGTTTCCGATCGCCCCGGAGGGGGGAGGGCGGTTGCCGGCAAGTCCGCAGTCGTGAGACCCGAGACTTTCCAGTTTGCGGGGACGGGAGCCCGGGGCGGGGGAGGCGATCCTGCCCCTACTCGCGCGCCCCGGCGTGCCGCTGTCCTCGGTGCTGAACCCGCGTCCCTCGCCGCCGCTCGCTTTGAGATCCGATCCCGGAGGGACGGAGGCTGGGCGCTCCGACCCCTCTGCACCTGGGAGTGGGGGTGACGGTTGGGGCAGTCGTGGAGGGTGACTGTTCGACTCTGGAATGGACCAAGAGCCTCGGGAGGGTCGTGTGCGGAGACAAGAGGCAGCGCTGAGAGCCAGACAGCGCGTCCCCATCCCTGTCTGCGCAGGAGGCCTGTGAGGGGTTCCTCCTGAAGAGCGGAGGTAAGCGGGTGCGTGTGCGTCTACACAACAGGCTTCGCCATGGACACGAGTCACAGCACTGCAGCTCCGTAGGGACAGGCCCTTGCTTTCAGCCACAGGGAAGCTATCTGAGCAAGTAACGTTGCCCCACCTGACACCCCACTACTTTTTGTGCTGGGGGCTCCTGAGGTTGGTGAGGTGCAAGACGCTTTGAGAATCCCTCTCCAGTTCCTAAGGAAAATCCTATCCCTTCTGGATTTTGACCGGGATGCGAATCTTTCAGGCTAATCCTCACTCCTTCCCAGGAACTAGGTGATCAGTGATTTTTCTACCCCCCCCTCCCCCCGGGGATTCAAATGTTCTGCTGATTCCCCGATTCATCCTGCAGCATTAGGACCACTTGAAAAATAATTCATTTTTCTCATGTCTCCCTCTATTGCTGCTATTTGATGAGGGCGGGCAGAGAGAGAGGCCTTGGTGAATGTGACCAGGTGCAAGAGAACTAGTGGGCTGGTTTGCTGGGTCCCAGCCCCCTGTCTTTGACTTCTTTACTTAGCGTTCAAGATTTCTGGCGTATCTGATGGGGAGGGGGACAGGGATTGATGCTATCTCTGAAATCAGACATTTGAGAGGGTTAGAGTACAGCCAAGTGAGGGCCAGGGTAACCCCAGCCTTGGTCTGGTGAAGAACATTCTGAGTTCCTTCTGCCTTCTCTGCACAGCCTGGGGATGAAAGGTGCTAAGAAAATGGGAGATTCTGATTTGTCGGAGAGGTCCGGAGCAGAATTTCTCTAATGGTTGTTTTCTGTTTTTTTTTTTTTTTTTTTTTTTTTTTTTTTTTTTTTAAAATTATTTTTATTTTTATTTATGATAGTCACACACACACACACAGAGAGAGAGAGAGAGAGAGAGAGAGAGAGAGAGAGAGAGGCAGAGACACAGGCAGAGGGAGAAGCAGGCTCCATGCACCGGGGGCCCGACGTGGGACTCGATCCCGGGTCCCCAGGATCGCGCCCTGGGCCAAAGGCAGGCGCCAAACCGCTGCGCCACCCAGGGATCCCCGGTTGTTTTCTGTTTTAATGAACTCCCTGCCTCTGAATCACCTGGGAAGCTGGTTAAAAATGGATTTTTTTTTTGTTGTTCTTCTCTGAAGGACTGCTGAATGAGAATCTCAAGCTGAGACCCAGGAATGTATGCTTTAACAATATTTCTAGGTGATCCATAAGTACATGGGTTAAGAAATCGTCTCTCATAAAAGTTCATACTTCTTTGACTAGAGGGAACATGATTAAGGTCTTTATAATTGACTCTTTTGCCACCTGCAGTTTATTACATTAAGTTCTTCAGGTGTGGGACTGTTGGTAGAGGGACCACCTCCAGATTCAATCCCTTTGCCAAAATAAAGTATGTAGCCCGGTCTCCTGTCCTTCAGGATCCTCTGGGTGTTTTCTTATTTCTAAAACAGATTTTTTTTTGGCCTCTAATAATCACCAATATGGCTTTCGGTTGACCTGTGTAAATAGTAACTGCCCTCCTCTGGGGGCCAACCCATTGTGTTCCTCTTACCCTCCCCTTCTGGGGGAATTATTGTCTTTCGTTATGTAGGTGCTGTGGTCTGCTAACTAAACTGCTCCTGAAATGCCAAGGAGTGATTAGTTCAGCTTAGTAGCACGTCATGTTCCCCACGGCTGGTAGCTACTCGTGCTCTGCTGGCAGTGACATATTGGCTATATTGATTTAGTTCTTGTGCTCTATAAGCTAGCAAGCTTGTAGGGGTGATTATAAGGCCAGTAACGATGCTTGTGGGCTAGTTAGTTTTCTACCTTTACCTGAAAGGTTGGGTTATTTCTGTCTAGGATGTGCACTGGTGTAGGAGAATTTGAACTCGAGAGAAACCCTCTGTTCCTCCTCCTACCAGGGGAAACAAAGGGAACTGAGGGTCTCAAAAAAATATGGCCTCATATTCACCTGGGATTGACGTGCTGAAGCTAGCTTGGTCTGAGGCCACTGGTCCCTGAGTAAACATGTGTAAGGGGAAAGACGTGTGGACTTGGCCTGGAAAGAGCTGTCTTCATTTTCCCTGCAAGTGAAAGTCATATTTTGGTGTTGAGGAAGAAGCACGGCTGTGAAAATAGCACAGAGTTTATGTGTGTGTTGGGGGGGTGTTTGTATGTGTGGGGAGGATAATGAGACTTTCTTGAGCCAACTGTGTCTTTTCTAGTGACTCATATTTTCTCACCTGCCAACCCCCCATTTCTCCCTCCCTTGTGGCTTAATACCTATGAATCTCCAGCAGTGAAGGTGTTTCAGCCACTAGGAAAGGAGAGGAGACTCAAAGTTGAGATTTTATCATGTCGGAACCCCAAACCCTATCTCCCAGAGTCAGGTTATATATCAGGGGTGACAGTAACCTGAGATTTGAGGTCTTGGAAAGAACTTAGCATGGCTGCTTAGTCTGTGTCATTTCCCCTGGGACATTGTTACCAGGACTTTCAATCCTCAGATTATTTGGGCTCTTCAGAGGTCATTTTGGATGCTCCTCGCCCCTAAACAAGGCAGGTTTTCTCTTAGTCCAGAAATATGGCGCGCTCTCTCTCTCGTTACCAAAGTGCTCCCAAAAAGGAGTGGTGTAAGCTTTCTAGTCCCAAGCTCCTGGGACTGGGCTTGGCAACCAAAGCTTCTCCATCCTGCTAGGAGCTCTGCTTAGCAGGAGAGCATCCTGCATCTAGGAAATGCTTGGAAGCCACAGGCAGCAGGAAGGGCACTGCTTGTTTCAGCTTTCTCTGTATATGGGCTCTCTCTTAGCTAAACCTAGCACCATATTTCTCCTCCCTCACCCCCACTCAGGCCTCTTGTGGCCCTGGGAGGGTGCCAAGATTTGGCTTTGGGATTATGTATAAGCTCTCCAGCTCTCCAGAATACTAAATGCAGCCACCAAGGGTGAGCAAGTTGCTTATTTACCAGTTCTGGGTGGTAAGCTGATATTATCTCCAGCCTTTTAAATTACTCTAATTGTGTTAGAATCCAACATTAATACACCTCTGCCTCTCCACTGTCCCTATCACCATTGTAATCGAAGGTTGCTTTCTTATTTTTTTAAACAATAGAATCGTATTATTTAAATGCATAGGTGTGGAAAATAGCTTGATTATAGTGTCAGTACGTGTGGGTGGAGGAGTAAAACTACAAGACTCAGCCACTTGGTTTGTTCTTGTTTGGGTCCAGAGAAAGGAGAGAGACTTGCCCTTGTGGACTGTACATTTCCCCTCTTCTTGTCCCTTTCACCTCAATCTGATAAATGGGTTAAATCAACACCCTGGGCAGCTGGGATGTCCCCTGGGAGGGCCAGCCTCCTCTTTTCCTGGGAGACATGGGAACGTTTCTCTGCAGAGGAGCAGAGGCTCCTGCTGGCTTCAGCGTACAGGGAGGAGCCAGAGATGACGCCCTGGGGACTCCCCCTTCCCCTGGGCAGAAGATGTTGCTGCGGTGTCCCAAACTCAGGGACCTGGAGGATGCACAGGGGTGGGGGAGGATCCAAGAGAGTGTGGGGCAGTGAATGAGGATGGGAGCCGAGGAGAAGTTGGCTCTTTGGGGGTCCCTGGAAAAGGCTGATGTTAAATACCTATGTAGAAGACATCAGCTTGAGGCAGTTCGGGCAAATTTGCTGTAATCTGATGGCACCTGCGGGGATTTTCACGTTTCCCAAGAGGAGACAGGGGAATTCTTTGCTGTCTACAGTGATGGGTAGGGGAGGGAGACAGGACCCCTGGCTCTCCCTGGAGCACTCTGAGTGATGTCAGCCTGCTCCCAGACAGAGGATAGAAGGGAAGTCAAGCAGACTCAGCCCCCAGGGGCCCATCAATAGGCCTGTAGCCAGCCTGGGCAGTCAGGCCTTTCAGGGCGCTGCAGCTTGGCACCGAGCAGCAGCCACAGCCCTGAGGACACTCCCCTGCAGATGTCTGCGAGCCAAAGTGAGTCCTGGGGCCTGTCCATCCATCACTGGGCTCCTTCAGAACGTGCCTGCCCTGCTCATTTCCACCCCCGCCTTGTTGTCATTGTTTGGATTCTAAGTGGCTCAGCAGGGGAAAGGCATTAGAAATGAAATTATTTTTGTTACACGCTGTATAATTGCCTTCTCTCCTTCCTGTTACCCCAGGCAGCAACATCACTAGCAATTCCCCGGGAACCCTTGGTCTGGGAAAGTTCCTTAGAAAGACTGCTTTTGACAAGTGGTCCTGCTCACCAGTCTCCATTGCTGGCCTCATCATCCCAACAGCTAACATGACACGTGCATTTGCTGTGTGCAGGCTACTGTGCTGAATGCTTGCCAGGCGTTTTTTATTTCAACTCTCGATCTTGTCACCACCCTGTGGAATGGGCAATGTCGTTATCCCTCTTTCCCCAGAGGAAGAGGTGTGGGTGTGGAGAGGTAAGTGGCTTGCACAAAGTCACAAGGCCAAGATGCAGGGCGGAGACTCAAAGCCAGACAGTCCGATGCTAAAGCAGTGGCCCTCTCTGACCTCTGTAATTGGCAAACAGAATAAAAGGGAGGAGAATAGGGCTACCAAGGCACTTTCTTTGATAAACTGAAGTGACAGCAGCCTTAACACGTGAGATCAGGAAGGGAGGAGAGAGCAGAAGGAGAAGAATGGGTGAAATAACCTCTTGGGAGTCTTAAAGTTGAGGACCGTCTGAGAAGTTGTTCTGTGCCTGGGTCTCACTCCTTCAGTGAAATGCACTGGGAATGAACCTCAGCAAGCAATGGGAACAGAGGAGAGGGGGCGGGAGCAGAAGGAGGCAGAGTCACCTGGGTCTTCTTGCTCGAGGGAGGGCAGGAGAAGCTGCGGACTCAGGGAAAGGCTCGCTTCCCCAGGGAAGCTAGTCTGAAACTGTGATGCGTCACCTCATATCTCTTGGAGGTGAACGGAACGAACTGTTGCAAAGGCTGCAGCTCAGACTTCTGCCTACCTTTTGGCCTTTGGTGTTGCTTTCTCACTGCCACAGGATCTAAACTTGTCACATCTCCAGGACTAAGTGTCTTGATTTTAGGGTGAGTGGGGAGGAGGGGGATGGCCTGGGATCCTGCACGGATCTGGGACTAACTCATGAATGCTGTCCTAGGGACGGGCTGCTCCCTGCTTTTCTGCTGGACAGAGGTGATAGAGGCCTGGGTGTCCCTGTGCAGGGCACTTACCCTATGCATCAGTTTCTTCGGGTATAAAACAAAGGAACTTTCTTATGCTGCCCACTATCTTGGAATTCCTAAGGTTCATCAGCACTGAGGGCTCTACTAAAATGACCAGATAACGGGGCTCACCTCCCAGTAAGCTAGAAGACTTCCAGCCTCTGTCAGTGAACCTCACCATGAATTTTACAAATGCCACATACCAGCATTTGGTCCCTTCTTTAAGCCCTTAGGACACAACATAGTTAAGCCTGTGGCTCTGGCGTGAGCCTCCCAGGATTTGGCTCCCAACAGCAATGCTTTCTAGCTGTGTTACCTTAGGCCAGCTGGCTGACCTCTGTTGCCCGGGGTTCTTATCTGTAAGTGGGGATGTTAATACCGAGATCGTTGGGTTGCAGCAGTTACTTGTGGCAGTAGATGTAAAGACATTTTAAAGAGTCTCTGGCAAAAGTAAGCACTCCATAAATGTTAACTGTAATAATAATTATTGTTATTATTCGGGAACTTGAGGGGGAGCATTTTGCGCTGCTTTCCTTTTGCATTCACTCAGCACCTGATTTTGCATCTCTGAAATCAAGCACGTTTTTGAAGCTTTCACAAAATTCAAGCTTACATTTCTTTCTTATGCTCTCCACTTATCTGCACAATAATCTTCGGCACTCCCCTGCCAGAAGCTCTTACTCATCTCAAGCAAGAGGAGCTGGAGTTGCTGGTCCATACATACGTTATGCTGTGCTCACCACAGCGTAGCCGCCCTCTGTCACCATAAAATGCTATTACCATACCATTGACCATTTTCCCCATGCTGTGCCCTTTGTCCCCATGACTTATCCACTTCATTATGGAAGCCTGTATCTCCAACTCCCCTTCACCCATTCTGCCCATCCCTCCATCCCCCTCCCCTCTGGTACCCATCAGTTTGTTCCATTGGACCCTTCTTGATTGCCATTGTAACATGGTATGGTGCGCTCTGGCACAGGCCACTTCCTATTAAACATCAAAAATTAGGAGAAAATTGCCATCCATAAGGACAAGGAGACTTTTCTTTCTTCTATCCTGGTTGAGAAGCCCAAAGAACCTCACATTAAGATCCTCAAAGCTGCTGCAAATAACATGCTGTCCATCTTTTGGGGTCATTCATGACAGAAGCAAGAGCTATCCATTTTTTGGATGAAGGATGGTCTTCCCTGAGAAAGGGATGTAACACTATAGCTTCTTGTCCTAGGACTCTCCAATCCTGAAAGCTACTCCCTTTTTGGCTCTTTTCCTTTTCTATGAATCCTTCACTGGAGAGGACTCTTTCCTAATTGATGTATCTATTTCTGGCTGATTAAGTAGGTTTACTGTTGGGACACCTGGGTGGCTCAGTGGTTGAGCATCTACCTTTGGCTCAGGTCATGATCCCTGAATCCCGGGATCGAGTCCCACATCATGCTCCCTGCAGGAAGCCTGCTTCTCCCTCTGCCTATGTCTCTGCCTCTCTCTCTCTCTCTGTGTCTCTCATGGAAACATAAATAAAATCTTAAAAAAAAAAGAAGGTTTACTGTTTAGGGAAGGTAGGAGATTGCCAAGGGCATGGCAGGTGTTCCATTCCCTGGTCATCTTCCTCTGGTCAGGTAATAGTCATTTGTTCCTTGGACTCTGATCTGCTCTTCTGTTCATTTATGGCAGGATCAACAAGCAGAAACTAGCATCTGAGATCCCAAGCAGAGGATATCAGCATCACCAAGAAACAAAGATAATTCCATACACAGTTTTCCTTGGAGAATATATATATATATACGTATAACTGAAGGCCTAGATTGCTCTGGATGACCAATGGCACAAAGTCTGCCTTTTGGCCAGTCTTCTCTGGTGAGCTGGGGATAGGGTAAGAGGTGATGACTACTTTCCATAGATTTGTGCTGCCCTCCATACCTTCTGGATTTTGCCTTAGTTACATCTGTGTAACCTCCAAGATGGCCCTCAATACTCCCTGGTATTTATGTTCTTATGTACTATCCTCCTACTTAATTAAAGAAGGAAGACCTATGTCCCACTAGGATAATACCTAAATGACAGATTGTGACTTCTGAGGATGATGATCATAAAAGGTGCATGACTTCCACCTTATTCTTTCTGGAGTCACTCATCTGGGGAAAGCCACCTGCCATGTCAGGAGGACACTCAAGCAGTCCTATGGAAAGGTCTGTATGGCAAGCAGCTGAGACCTCTTACCACGAGCCATGTGAACGAGCCATCTTGGAAGCAGATCTTTCCTCCCCAGACAAGCCTTCAAATAACTGTGGCCACTTCCAAGGTCTTAATAATTTCAACCTTCTGAGAGACCTGAGCCAGAACCACTCAACTGAGCTGCCTGAATTTCTGACCCACAGAAACCCATTCAGATAATAAGTTTTTGTTGTTCAAAGTTACTGAGTTTGGGGAGGATTTATTACATAATAGAAAATGAATACACACTCTGAAATTATTCTCTGTGAAGTTATTCACCCTTTTCTTCTGCAATGATGTGGGAGTCCCTTCACTCTCCATGTAGAAGATAGATTCCTCTTACTGGACTCAAGCTCCTCTGGTGAGCTTCAAGGGCATCCCCGATTTTGTTTTGAGATTTTGAAAGTGCTCATGTTTCACACATGGCCGTCAGGAGCCTCTCAGCCCTCGTCCTAACCCAACCGGGCAGCTGATTTCTAGTCTGTCTTCCTGTACTCACTCTTCCCTGAATGTCTTCTGGTGGTGGCTGCCTATCCACATGCATTTCACTTTTTATTCTTTCATTGAACTAAAATTACTGAGAACCCACCATGTATCAGGCACTCATGTTGGTTGCAAATATGTTAGCAAAAAAAAACAAAGATCCCTGCACTCCCAGAACTTACATTCTAGTTTAAGGTGAAAAGACGGTACACAACAAATATAAAAAGTCAACGACTGAGTGTGTGAGAAGTCAATAAGTAGCTGAGAAAAGAAAAATTTGATCAAGGCTCTGTGATATGGCATGCTGGGGTGTGGGGTGAGAGGGACATTTGCATTGTTAAGTAGGGTTGTCAGGAGGAATGTCACTGAGAAAGTGACAACTGAGAAAAGCCTTAAAGGATGAGGGGAGTGGATTTTGCAGCTACCAGAGGGAAGAGCATTCAAGGGAGGGGGATCATATAGTCTGTGTGCATTTTAAAGCACTTTTAATAATTGTCTTGTTCCCTCTGGAGCATTAGTAATACTCTGCCTTTGGAACTCCCTTTTAATTTTCAAAGCCCATGAGGCAATAGTAATCTCTTGCATTTGTAAATCACTTTCTCATGCCCTATCCCTACTGATCCTTACAACAAGCCCCTGAGGCAGCTGTTAACAACCTCCATTTTGCAGATGTGGCCACTGAGGCTCAGAGAGGCTAAGCAAAATGTACTCAGGCTTGCAGAGCTAGGAATTACTGGAGTTACTGCCTCCGGAAAACTCTGATGCTCTGTGCTTATATTGCTGTCTGAATACTCAATGCTAATCTTTCAATTGTATGATTCTTGTCATCCCCATGAGGCTGAGAGCCTCCTTCATGCTTCCCCAGTACCTATTATAACCCAAAAGGATGCTGAGCACTTGCTAGTCACTTACTTAAATTGTGGCATGAGTGAGTGCGAGTGGGTGAACGAGTGATGGCTTACTTCCCCATGGCCACAGTTTCTTGAAGCCCAGCAAGAGTGTCTGGCAGTGTCAGCGGGTTAGCAAGATGCTTCATGCCTGTCTCTTGCATCCTCAAGCAGCAGTCTCTGATTACCTTCAGCCACAAGTACATTATCCTTTGCCTAGAAATTGTTCACAGTTGTTGCAGGGCATGGAAGTCAGGGGTTATTGAATATTGGAGCCTGCTTCAATCAGACACACACATAGAGAGGAAAGTACTGCTTCAAGGTGAGCTGTCAAGGAAACACAGATGTGTTGGCCCAGCTCTGCCTGGGGGCCTGAAGACAAGCAGGATAGAATAGTTGTTGGGGTCTGTCTTTGGACAGAGCTCTGGGTTGTTTGCTTTGAAGCTGGGATTTAGGGTTCGGGGAACAGGGCTGATCCTTAGTTTAAAAGGTACAGATAAGCATAATTTAACCTGACACCCTTGAAAAGCAGTAACAGTTTGAGCCCATCTTTCCCAAAATCAATTCTTAAAAAATGAGGTACCCACTCCCTGCCCATCTAGCTATTAATTATAACAAAGTGATTCAGAGGATGAACTTGGAAGCCAGACTTCTATAGGCTCAGACCCATGTTCTGCTGGTAACCAGCTCTGTGACCTCAATCAAGTTACTATAACCCTTTCAGATTCAGGTTTTTCTTTTTTTTTTTTAATTTATTTATGATAGTCACAGAGAGAGAGAGAGGCAGAGACACAGGCAGAGGGAGAAGCAGGCTCCATGCACCGGGAGCCCGATGTGGGATTCGATCCCAGGTCTCCAGGATCGCGCCCTGGGCCAAAGGCAGGCGCCAAACTGCTGCACCACCCAGGGATCCCAGATTCAGGTTTTTCTTCCGTGAAATAGGGGTGACCGTGACACTTACTCCATAGGGTTTGTGGGAAGTAAATAAATCGTGCATGTAAAGTGCTTAGCCTGGTACCTGACACATGGTAACTCTTGATAAAAGTTCACTTTGTTATTCTCATTATAATTAGTAGGAGGCATTGAAATGTCCACAGGACCCTTCCCAGGCTATGCTACAAATTTCATCTCTCTTCTGGAAGGAAGAAAGGAGTCATTGCAAGAGGAGGAAACCAGACAAGGTGGGACCTGACTCCTGGGTGTTGTTTTTTGGAAGAACCCAATGTCAAACAGCAAGAGAGAATGGCAGAGTCCCAGGGCCCCTTCTGCCACACGCTGTTGTCACCAATTTGGGGTTGGAACGTGCAGTAGCCAAGGAGCCCAAAGAAACTAAGGACTGAAGAATGGAGCTTTAGCTGAGGACAGTGCAGTGAGGCCAGAGGCTTAGCAGGGGCCAGACTGTGAACTCTAAAGCCTGGTGAAGACTCTGTCCTGAGGGCAAGAAGAAGCCAAAAACCAGGTTGGGTTTTAAGCGGGAGAATAACCCAATTAGCTTCATTTGCATTAAAAAAAAATCACAGAGGGTGCCCTGTGAGAGAGCTGGTGCTACCGAAGGGTAGCCAGCAGGGCTTTTGGTTGTCCAGTACGGGTGTGCTGGGGGTCTGGACCAAAGTGGGGCTAGGTAGACAGAAAGACAGGAGAGATTTGCAAAGTTATTTAAAATTCAAAAGAACTTGCTGATTGATGAGCTGTGGAGGATGAGGGGAAGGGAGAAGCCAAGGATGATTTAAGGACCATGAAGCAAGGCAATTAAGGATATTGGGCCAAAAATCTGAGCCTGTATATTGGGGGTTGGGGCATGAGGGACTGGAAGCAGCGAACTGATGGTGATGATGAGGCCAGAGAACTGGAACCCTGGGAGGAACTGAGTACACGAGCTGGGACAATTGTGGTCACAGAGGGAGATAACCCAGTTTCTGAGTATAAGGAGAGCAGAGTGGTCCTGGGTGATGACAAGGTCCAGGATGCAGTCATGGGAACAGCATGCCCTTGGAGATGAGGGCATCAAGGAGCTGAGAGGCCAAGGTTCTGGAAGTAGGTTCCACCCAGGTCAATGGCAGGATGAGGGGCTGGAGTGCAGGACAGGGAGTGAGGTGCCAGAGTCTGTGGAGTAGGCAAGTGGCCGGGAATCTATGGATGGCCCTGACATAGGCAGAATGAGGGGTTATGGATGGGTGGCACGCACCTCAAAGGACTAGGGTCTCATGGGAGGGCAGAGGAAGGCTAAGGAGACAGGGATGGACTGTGGTGGCGGTGCTGTCAGTGAGGCTGACGAGAGGCATATCTTTCCAGTCTCACCACACTGGTATTCTCTTCTGCTCCCTCACTTGCTCTACAGAGAATGGGGCGGGGGGTGGGGAGCCGAACAGAGGGTGGTGAGTGGGTGTGAAGCGGTGGATGAGAGATGGAAGAGGTGGTGGTTACAAGGAAGAGAAAAGCAAATGGATCTGCTGTCATTCCTGTGTGCTTACTGTACCATGTCCAGCCTTTGGGGATGTTTTCTCTGCCTGAATGCTCCAGCCCTTGGCCTGAGACGCTAACTTCTAGTCAGCCTTTAAAACTGAGCACACACATCACCTCTTCCGGGGAGCCTTCCCTGGTTTTCCCCCTACACTGTCCCACCAGCCTGGGCTAGGGAGCCCTCCTTTATATTTCCATAACATGAAGTGTAAGATTTTTGTTTTGTTTTGTTTTAAGAGGGACGCCTGGGTGGCTCAGCGGTGGAGCATCTGCCTTCGGCTCAGAGAGTGATCCAGGGATCAAGTCCCTCATCGGGCTCACTGTGAGGAGCCTGCTTCTCCCTCTGTCTGTGTCTCTGCCTCTGTCTGTGTCTCTCATGAATCTTTTTCAAAAGATTTTATTTACTTGATGGAGGGAGAGAGAGAGAGAGAGAGAGAGCGAGAGAGCACACAAGCAGGTGGAGGGGCAGTGGGCAGGGGAGAGCTGAGCAGGAAGCCTAACGTGGGACTTGACCCCAGGACTCTGAGATCATGACCTGAGCTGAAGTAGATGCTCAACCAGCTGAGCCACCCAGGTGCCCTGACGTGTAAGAGTTAACACGCCATATTATAACATTTATAGTTGCCCGTTTACTGCTCTTTTCTCCCACTAGATAGGAAATTCCTCGCATGGGAGGAGTGAAGCCCTTACCTCCCCAGGCTCAGGTACCAGCCCACTGCACTGCACACGGCGGGAGTGTGATCAGGGGAATGCCCTGTGCCCCCCTACACAGTAATAACACAGGAGGACGCACTGTCTTGCGCTCACCCTTGAAGGCCCCTGTAGCATTAAGTCAGGCTAGAAAGTTTCTCCAGCAATTGACGCAGACTGGAGAGATCCCAGCACGTCAAGGCTGCAAAGACCCTTAGGGACCCAGACTAACCCCTGGTGTGTGGATGAGAGACCTGTGCACAGAGAGGTAAGCAGTGCATCCTGAGTCCCCCGGCTGTTCCGCCGCAGACCACACCGAGACGGCGGCCCTGCCAGCGACGTCCCGCTGACTTCCCACATCACCAAGCCAGTGCCCCTTGCCAAGCCTGACAGCCGGAGAGGGCGTCTTCCGCACTGCTGGGCCTCTGGTGGCCTTATCAAAGGTTCTCTTAATTTTACCCTTTGTCCTTTCTTCCCATTTCTGAGTCCTAGATGGCTGATTTGGTGGCCCTTATTACTCAGCTCTACTCCTGGGAAAAACAGATGAGTGGAATGTAACGCAGGACCGAGTCCGTACTTACATATTTTGAGGGGCTCACAGCTTTGAGGGATGGCGCTGCAGAACCTTTAACGTTCTCCTTTCTCACTGAGAAGCAGATTGTAGGCAGGTGGATACTCAGTGTATCAAAGGGCAAAAGCCCTTTCAACACTATGTTATTGTCATTAATAATAACAGAATAGGGTGGGCTGATGACTCCTTGGTCACCAGCCAGATCTTAGCACGGGGCAGCAAGGAGGGGTGGTTCCGGTGTTCTGCACTGAGCACGTGCTCGGCAGGTGGTAAGCTGTCAATAAGCCACTGTTGCGTCTGTAGACATACGTACGAATGAACGCATGAATATGGTCTCTTGCAGAGCAGGCTGAGATTTGCTCAAAAATGGGTCCATCATGTCCTGAAGGAACTGGGGGGAAAACCTGAGCAAGTAGCCTGGAGAAATCAAATGACCACTGCCTTTCGTTGTAAGCACTTTTGCTTGGCTCCCAAATGTGATAAGAAAAGTGCATGGTGTAGGATGGCTGCAAGCCTGTGTGGATTCTCTGGGCCCCAGCGCGTGGAGAAGGTCTCTAGAGGGAGACAGAAGGTGGGCAGCCCTCTGCAGAGCTCACAGCCACCTGCCCTTAAACGTGGTAGGGCTCAGGGAGCCTGGGGAATGTGATCATTTCCACAGTAACACAGTATCCCAAACGGGGTATCTCAACAGAAAGTTGTTCTCTCGTAGTTCTGGAGGCTAAAAGTCTGAAATCAAGGTGGGGACAGGGCCATGTTCCTGCTGAGGGCCCTTGGCTCTGCCAGGCCTCTTCTACCTTCTCAGGGTTCCTGGCGTCCCCCGGCTCCAGTCTCTGCCCCTGTCTCCCCATCACCCATGTCTCTTCGTGTGTCTCTGTGTCCTCTCCTCTTCTCATAAGGATACCAGCTATAGGATTTTTTAAAAGAATTATTTTTATTTTTTAATTAAGAAAAATTTTTTATTGGAGTTCAATTTGCGAACATATAGCATAATACCCAGTGCTCATCCCGCCAAGTGCCCCCCTCAGTGCCCATCACCCAGTCATCCCACCCCCTGCCCACTTCCCTTTCCACTACCCCTAGTTCGTTTCCCAGAGTTAGGAGTCTCTCATGTTCTGTCTCCTGCTCTGATATTTCCCACTCATTTTTCTCTCCTTTCCCCTTTATTCCCTTTCACTAATTTTTATATTCCCCAAATGAATGAGACCATATAATGTTTGTCCTTTTCTGATTGACTTATTTCACTCAGCATAATACCCTCCAGGTCCATCCACGTCAAAGCAAATGGTGGGTATTTGTCGTCTCTAATGGCTGAGTAATATTCCATTGTATACATAAACCACATCTTCTTTATCCATTCATCTTTCGATGGACACCGAGGCTCCCTCCACAGTTTGGCTATTGTGGACATGGCTGCTATAAACATCGGGGTGCAGGTGTCCCGGCGTTTCACTGCATCTGAATCTTTGGGGTAAATCCCCAACAGTACAATTGCTGGGTCGTAGGGCAGGTCTATTTTTAACTCTTTGAGGAACCTCCACACAGTTTTCCAGAGTGGCCGCACCAGTTCACATTCCCACCAACAGTGTGAGAGGGTTCCCCTTTCTCCGCATCCTCTCCAACATTTGTGGTTTCCTGCCTTGTTAATTTTCCCCATTCTCACTGGTGTGAGGTGGTATCTCATTGTGGTTTTGATCTGTATTTCCCTAATGGCAAGTGATGCAGAGCATTTTCTCATGTGCATGTTGGCCATGTCTATGTCTTCCTCTGTGAGATTTCTCTTCATGTCTTTTGCCCATTTCATGATTGGATTATTTGTTTCTTTGCTGTTGAGTTTAGTAAGTTCTTTGTAGATCTTGGAAACTAGCCCTTTATCTGATACGTCATTTGCAAATATCTTCTCCCATTCTGTAGGTTGTCTTTGAGTTTTGTTGACTGTTTCTTTTGCTGTGCAGAACCAGCTATTGGATTTAAGGCCCCGATAACCTGATAGAATTCCATCGAGATCCTTAAGTAGTTACCTTAGTACTACCTTTGCTAGGAACCTGTTTCCAAAAAGGCCAGAATTTGAGGCTCTGGGTGGACATGAATTTGGGAGGTCTCAGTTCAGCCCATGGTAGGGAGCTTCCTGACTCGCTCATTCCTGGTCCGTGGAGACAGTCTTTGCCTCTTCCCAGGCAAGACCGTTTCCCTTCCAGTCACCTGTCGCTGGGACAGCTGGCCGCTCACCTAGCTGAAGCTGCATCTCCCAGGTTAGACGGCAAGTAAGGACAAGAAAGAAACCAATTAGTATGATGGGGACTTGGGGATTAACTGGGATTCACTGGCCTCCTGGAACAGTGGGGAGTAAGGGGGAAGGTAAAGGGGGGTTCAGAGGAAGAGAAGGGAAGGAGGGGATCCCTTCAGAGTTCCAGAAAGCGGAGGTCCCTGCAGCCCTGGGCTCAGGACCGGGAGGACGGTGACTGGATGCAGATACAAAGTATCTCGTCCTAAGGAACTCAGGGATTTGGAGGTGTTCACTCAACATTCATCCTGTGAGCATTTATTCAATGTCTCCTATGTGTTAATGCTCTCATTTCAGAAGTGAGTGTATTGAGGCTCCAGCAGGCCAAGAGTAGTCTACAGGGTGTCTCCAGGGACAGAGCAGGTCCAAATTCCAAGTCTTTTCGCCCTCTCAGTGCACCTTCCACAAAGTAAGCCCTTCTCTCGTTATACTCCCATCTGCCGTGGGAGTCCCTGTTCTCCACTAGCAAATGGGGATAAAGTCAGCGACCCCTGCATCTGGCCAGGGCTTGATCATGAGAGCTTGTGTCCCCAGAAGCTCCCTGATGTGGTGGGGGTGGAACCCCTGGGTTCAGCTTTACTGGGGGTGGAGGGAGGGAGCTGAGGGAGATCCCTGCAGAGAAGGAGAGCTGGGATCTCAGACAGAGGCTAGTGGAGACGTGCCCTGGATTACAAGCCAGAGCTTCCCAGGGAGCCCCATCATTGGGTTTGCCCAACTGGCCAGTCCTTACGGACTTGAAGATGATGATGGTGTCAGGGAGCTTTCCGGGCCCTTTGTAAGGATTACACATCTGCAACCATGGAACCTGGAGCCTTGCAGATTTACCTTTTTGTGATAAGTTCACCTTCCTGGCACCTTAGAAGCCAGTATGACAACCCTTGGAACTGCTGTAGCATCCCCCAGTGGGACTGCACCCCACCAAAGCCTGCCTCTTGGGGCTTTCCAATCTGGACGTTGGTCAGTAATGATCTGGTTCCCTCCAGATGTTCAGTAATTATGTAAGACCTGAGAGAAAAGTGAATCCCCTCACTGTGACATGTTGGGGTGAGGGGTCAGGGAAGGATTTTTAAGGATCTGCTCTCAGTCCACCTTTGGGAATTAGAGACTCAATATGGGGCTTGGCTCGGGGCCTGTATGGCTCCTGGGACAGCCAGCCTGCCAGGTCCTTCCAGTTTCTCTGGCTTCCGTCTGCCCTCTGTGGCATGTCCCCAGTCTGTCTCCATGGCAATGCCATAGCCCCAGGAATCCTTGGTCCTGGTAGGGGAGAGGGGATAAGGGGAGGGCAGGAGCACAGGGAGCCAGCAGCAGCCACGTGCCTCTTCTGAGCAGCAGAGCTCCAGAGGCCTGGGGAAAATACCCCCACAAAAGGCTGGCAGCGAGGAGGGGCCGGGGCTGAGGGCCCCTAGACATTCTTTGGCCTGGAAAAGTAGCCAGGAACTCTTCCTCAGAATCTCTGTCCTCAGGGGGCTCCTGGAAGCTAGCAGCTTGGGGATCTCCTTAGGTGGAAGCTGCAGACAGCCCAGCTTGGGGCAGAGCCCAGGTGCTCTGTGGCCCAGGGAAAGCCACCCAGTTGGGGGTCCCCACAGGGCTCTCCTCCCCTGACCTTCCCTGTTTCACCAGACAGAGGACCTCTTTCCTCCCACTTGGATGTCTGCCTGTGGCATCTCACAAGCTCCATGAGGCTGGCTCGGCCTTGGGTGGAGGGGAGGCACCAGTGCCAGCTGGGTGTGGCAGGGTCCTCAGCAAACAGCTGGGGCTGCTTCAGATGAGCTGGAACACCGGTCTATCTTTGCACACTCAGAGTCAAACAGATGTCTCTCCCCCATTGGGATAGTCTATCACAATAATCCTGAATGAAGATCGTTACATTGAGCTGCCTCTAAGCAGAGTCTCTGAGTTTCAGTCCACCAGACACAGACACCCAGGAAAACCAAATAAGATGGACACCAAAAGCCAAGAAATAGAAGTCTGAGCCAGAGTCCAGTGTATACCTGCCAGCCTGGGCACTGCTCCTTGGAGCCCCCTGCCCAGTTTGGAGATCTAGCCATCTGCCAATTTACTAGGCTGGTTTTTTTCCCCCTCAGTAAACTAGACCCACTCAGGCTTTTCTAGGGGCCTAGAGAGTCAGGAGTCTTGAGTTCTAGCCTCAGTTCCATCACCTTGTTAAGGGGAGAACATGACTCTGCCAGTTGTTAGAACAGTAAGGAAGACTTCCCTCAGGACTGTTGTGATAGACTGTCCCAATGGGGAGAGAGGTCTGTCTCAACTCCGAGTGTGCAAAGACAGCTTGGAGTTTATAACCAGTGAGCACAATGAGGGCTCGTGGGTGGAAAAGTATAAGAGGAGACATGAAGGGGAAGGGGGTTGCTAAACCAACCTAATAGGATTCTTGCTGAAGGCAGCCAGGGGATCAGGAATCAGGGGTAGAGGATTTTCCCTGACTCCACAGAATCCCTGCTCAAACTGGGCAAGGTGTCAGGATGAGGTCTCCTGGAAAGGAGGACTCACAGGAGCCTGACCACTGTTTGGTCAAGCCTAACTGGGGGTCTAGGGGTATGTAATGTCTCCCGCCCTCTGGCTCCTATATCTATAATATGGGGTTGGGTTGGATGAGGCTCCTTTCAGTGTAGACAAACCACAGCCACCAACTGCTTCTCTAATACTACCTCCTTCGCCCAGAACTGCTTCTGAGTGTCACAAACATTGTTTTTAAACACATCTATTCGGGTGTTCATTTTACAGTCAGATGCTTTTGCCTACAGTGGTTTTTGATTTACTCAGGTGAATTATATCTACCATTTTAAAATACTGACGATGCCTAGTGCCTCATACATATCATCTTCAATGCTTGGGACAGTCATAGAAGGTAGGAATTATTATTCTCATTTTACAGATGAGAAAGCTGAAGACCAGAGATGTTAGGAAAATGTACTTGAGGCCACAGGAGTGGCAAGAACAAAAGCTGGTGTTTGAGGCCAGGTGTGTCTGGTATGACTACCCCTTGTCTGCTGCTGAGCCACGTGAAGCGCTCCCACAGGCCTGCTTTGTAGACTGCACTTTCATCACAGGTCTTAATGAGACAAAATTCAACTGTGTACATCTGATTCATCTTTAAAACATTTTTTAAAAGATTTATTTATTTATGTATGATAGACATAGAGAGAGAGAGAGGCAGAGACACAGGCAGAGGGAGAAGCAGGCTCCATGCCGGGAGCCCGACGCAGGACTCGATCCCAGGACTCCAGGATCACGCCCTGGGCCAAAGGCAGGCGCCAAACCGCTGAGCCACCCAGAGATCCCCCGATTTTTAAAATTTTTTGAAAGAGTTTATTTATTGAGAGAGAGCAAGCAAGCACATGCAAGCAGGGAGAGGGGCAGAGAGAGGGAGAGAGAGAGAATCTCAGGCAGACTCCAAGCTGAGCATGCAGCCTAATGTGGGGTTTGATTTCATGACCCTAAGATCATGACTTGAGCCAAAACCAAGAGTTGGTTGCTTAGCCAGCTGAGCCACTGAGTATATTTTAAAGATCTTATTGACTTTATTCAATGATTCATGAATGGGGCAGGATTCCATCTAGCAGACAGACAGGGGCTCCAAGGAGATGTACACAATGAAAGACTTCTAGGCGGAAGGGAGTGGGACAAGGATGTTGTACTAGCAAAGAGCAGATTGGTTGTGGCCAGGTCACTTTCCTATAGAGGATGGCAAGGGTCTATCAGCCAGATACTCCCTAGTGCTAATGAGGTGATCTCTGACTGAGGGGTTTAAGATTCCATTTCTGGGAGAAGCCAAAACTGTAACTAAGTCTAGGTTTCATGATGTGGGGCTTAGTGTAAGTGACTCCATTGGGGCCTGTTGTCTTGCTTTTAACACAGTGCATGCCACAATGTGCTATAATGACTTCCTCCTTTGTTCTTCCCACCCCACCCCAACCCCCAACCCTCAGCCCCCAGCATGTGAGGTCAATTAAGGCACCTTCCTGTTCTTAGTGTTTAAGTACACAGGAGATCCTGAATATCCATAGGGGGAATGCATGAGTGAAGGAATAGGTATATGCCAAAAACTTGGAACTTGGAAAAACTGGAGACTATGTACATTGTCTATAGTGCTGTTCACAATGTTGGGGCTTCAGTGAATCCTAATTCATATGCACGTGGACACACACACACACAAATCATCAGTGCTAATTTGTGGTGGTATACACACAACATAGGTTGTGATGGACCAGCAGTTTTGTGTGTATGTGTGTGTGCGCAGATAACGACCGATATGTGTCCTCTCAAATAAGTTAGTGCATTAATTTTGACTGACACATTTGGAGTCAATAAATCTGCGTGCTGGTGCAAGGGTGATAAAAACCATAAAGGGCTGTGTTTCCGTATTAACAAACATCAAGAAGCTGTAAACACAACCTTTTTCTCATTTCTTCCTGGTGATATTTGTGGGCCTACACCTGGCATTCTGTGTCACCCACGTGGCCAGAGATTACACATGCAGGAAGAAGGCAATCAAGACACAGAATAAAGGAATCCGAGGGAGAAGCATGTGTCAAAATCCAAGGCCTGAAAAATCATTTTATAATTAAAAAAAAAAAAAAACACTGTGTGTGTGTTTTGCCAGGATACATGTGCTTATGTATAAAAATGGCTAAATACTCTGGTTAAACTCCATTTAACTAGCTGAGCTATGAGTTCAGGAGGTTGTTTTTCTAATTGCAGGTCTGGGTGATATCACCAGCTAGCTGGGAGTCCCAAGGGGAGGCTAAGAAAGTCATGTTCTGCCCTTGTCATCCCTACAAGGCAGTCTCGTGTTCCTCACTATCAGCCACTGCTGCGCTCCCAGGCCTGGGAGGGCCTAGGGCTTTGGTCCTGGCCCACACACCCCAGCCTTGTGAGCAGCCCCAGAAGCAGAGGCTGCTGTTCTGTGCACCTTCCAGGACTAGGGCAGTAATTGGCCCTGGCTCTAATGAGTGGGCCCAAGGTGACAAAGCCCATCAGCCCCTTGGAACTGCTACTTTTGGAGGAACCAGGAGCAGCCTCAAACCAGCAACCTGGAGAGCTGCCACTGGGCCAGCACCTAATTCCCAAATTAAGTGTTTCAGGGGCCTGGCTTTTACAGTGCAGAAAGATCTCAGAGGCAGCTCTGGCAGGAGCTGCAAAAGCAGACAAATCCAAGTCTTGGCAAGTGATTTCATTGCAAGTCAGTACTCCAAGCTTCCTTCTTCTCCCTTGTCATCAGATGCAAATGGGGCTTTTGTCCCAGGGACTTCCTGGGTGCTGTGGTCCTGGTGCTGGTGATGGTGGGAACTCCAGAATGGCCCTGGGGACTCAATTATTGAGCCTGGCAGAGGGGCAGGAGGTGTTGAACTGTCAACTGAGTGGAACCTTAAGGACTCTCAATCCTGTGGATTCATCCTCAAGTTTCCTGCCTAGAAACATACAGAAACACCCAGTCCACCAAGATGCGTTACACAGCACAGGGTTGTTGGTTTTATTGGTGGGAACACCCTTTCTTTCTGTTGCCTGGTGGCTTCTTATGATCGAATGAATGTTCACCAAATAAGGCAACCCACTGTGGTCAGCCCACTGTGGTAGGCAAGGGTCCTCCACAGATTTTATTTACTTATTTGACATAGAAAGTCAGAGAGAGAAAGAGAGAGAGAGAGTGTGTGTGTGTGTGTGTGCACAAGCAGGGGAGTGGGAGAGGCAGCAAAGGAGATGGAGAAGCAGGCTCTCTGCTGAGCAGGGAGCCCCATGCAGGGCTCGATCCCAGGACCTCATGACCTGAACTGAAGGCAGATGCTTAACCCACTGAGCCACACGGGTGCCTGCAGGTCCTCCAATCACCCAGACCCACTGAGGGAAGAGATCCCATCTCCACTTTGCCGATGCGGCGGAGCCTCACAGAGGTGGAGTGACTGGTCCAAGCAAGTGGCATAGTCAGGATGCAAAAGCAGCTCTTTCTGACCTTTTGCACGGCTCCCTGTGTACTGTCTACCTCTCCCGCTCACATGTAAGCTTCGCAGGAAGGAGCATGTTATGTTTAGATCACCCCCCAGGGCCTAGCAAAGTGCCCACAGTAGGTACTAATGCATCTTTCTTAGAGGAAAGGAGTGCATTCATTTTTAGAATTCTTATAAAACTAGTTACCCCCATCCTAATTAGCTCTGGAGGCTGGTGCATGTTACTGACATCTTATGGGTCTCAGTTTCCTCATGGAAGTCTCTTGGAGGATGGTCACCTCCCGCACTGGTTGGATCACACGAGATCAGCCTCCCAGCCCAGCAGCTTCTATGGAGGCGGCTGCTCTCAGGTGATGCCCATGAAGGCCCACAGTGAGCCCCGTGCTTTGTTCATTCTTTTCTTGAAGAGTGGGAGGTGAGTTCTATGTGGAGCCAGCATAATTTCCTTTTCTTTTTTTTTTATCGTGGTAAGAAACACATCACATAAAATTTACCATTTTTTTTACCCAACGTGGGGCCTGAACTCAGGACCCTGAGATCAAGACCTGAGTGGAGATGGAGTGGAGATGAAGAGTCGGTCGCTCAACCGACTGAGCCACCCGGGTGTTCCCCCATCTTAACCATTTTTTAAGTGTACAGTTCAATAGTGTGAAGTATATTCACATCGTTGTGTGACACACTCCAGAACTTTCTCCTTTTGTGACACTGAAACTCTATACCGATTAAACTCTAATTCCCCGCTTCCTCGCTCATCCTTGAGCCGCCAGCCCTGACAGCCACCATCCCACTTCCTGTTTCTGGGAGTCTGACCACTTGATACACCTCATATAAATGAATCATACAGTGTTTTTCTTTTCGTGACTGGCTTATTTCATTTCACACAGTGTCCTTGAGGTTCATCCATGTTGTAGCATGTGTCAGAATGTCATTCCTTTTAAAGGCTGAATTATATTCCGTTGTATGTATAGATCAAATTTAAAAAAATCTATTCGCCCACTGATGGGACACCTGAGTTGCTTTCACCTCTTGGCTATTGTGAATAATGTTACCACGAGCATGAGTGTGCAAATTTCTCTGAGATCTGCTTTTATTTCTTTTTAAATATTTTATTTATTTATTCATGAGAGACACAGAGAGAGGCAGAGACACAGGCAGAGGGAGAAGCAGGGTCCCTATGGGGAGTCCGATGCAGGACTTGATCCCAGGACCCTGGGATCACACCCAAGTCGAAGGCAGATGCTCAACCACTGAGTCACCCTGGCATCCCAAGATCTGCTTTTAATTCTTTTGGATATGAACCCAGAAGTTGGACAGGTGGATCATATGGCAGTCCTATTTTTAATTTGGTGAGGAACCTCCGTATTTTTCCACAGTGATTCCATCCTTTTCTGTTCCCACCAGTGATGCACAGGATTCCAATTTCTCCAAGTCTTCATAAACACTTGCTACTTTCTGTTCTTAAAATAGTGGCCATCCTTGTGGTATGAAGTGATATCTCATTGTGTTTTCTTAATAAAGATTTTATTTATATATTTATTCATGAGAGACACAGAGAGAGGCAGAGACACAGGCAGAGGGAGAAGCAGGCTCCATGCAGGGAGCCCCACGTGGGACTTGATCCTCGGACTCCAGGATCACACCCTGAGCTGAAGGCAGAGACACTCAACCACTGAACCACCCAGGCGCCTCTCTCATTGTGGTTTTGATTTGTGTTTCTTTTTTTTCTTAATATTTTATTTATTTATTTGACAGAGAGAGAGAGAGTGCACACAGGCAGGGGGATGCAGCAGGCAGAAGGAGAGGGAAGAGCGGAATCCTCACTGAGCCCCGACTTTGGACTCGATTCCAGATCCTGGGATAACAACCTGAGCAGAAGGCAGATATTTAACCCACTGAGCCACCCAGGTGCCCCTTGATTTGTGTTTCTAATAACTAGTGACATTGAGCCTCTTTCCATAGGTTCATTCATTCTTGGTGGAGCTGAACAAGGGGACCCCAAGCTGCTAATAAACAGGGCAGATATGGTGGGATTCCCACAGAAGTTGGCCTGGCATCCAAGGAGTCCTGATTTTTTTCCAGGAGATTGGGTGGACAGTGAAGCTTTTCTGCTTTCCCCTCCAGCCAGGATGAGGTACAGAGGATGCACTAATCTGCTCCTGATCCAGGCCACTAGGGTCTGACAGGGGAGGGGCAGCCATAAGTAGCCGAGGGAAGCTCCAGGGTGTTGGAGTCAGACACATTCGAATCCTAAGTCTAGCTTCTAGGTGTGACTTGGAATAAATTGCTTAACCTTTCTGAACCCTCATTTCTTCATCAGTAAAATAGATTATCGTGAGAGATCCATATGGCTGTGTGCTAGTAAATATTTTAACAACCAGACATCCAAGGACAAAATAATGCTGTTTGGTAGCATTTGCCAACTTCATTGCATAAATACTGCAACTGGGGCTGATTTCAAGCTTCCAACCCCACATTGACTAAAAGAGTCAGAAAGAGAGGTCTACACAACTGGTTTTAGCACATCACTGGCCCCTATGTAAGGTGTCCCGCCGGGTATCGGAGATACGTCAGGTTCTCAGTGATGCTACTCCCCTCCTCTCCTCGCCCCACCAAAGGGACTCTGGGTGACCTAGGTAATAAAGGGAGGATTCCTCAGTTCTCCATGTTTATTCAACAAATATACATTGAGCTTCTATACATAAAACCCTGACTTGGGAACAGACTATAAGGACCTAGAACAGAGAGGGTATTTTTTTTTTAAAAGCATGTGACCTAGAGGTTTGCCTTTCGAGGCTCCAACTTGGTTAGGTGACCCTCTCATGTGCTGTAGGATCTGTCGTGTGACATTTTAAGCACCTCTGTACCTCTCTCTCCCACCGAGCTATGATTCCTGGGAAGATAATGACCATGTCCTACTTATTTCGGTGTCCACATTGCCTAGCATTCGGAAGGTATTCAGTAAATATTTGTGAAATGATGTCATGAGCTTGATATCTACCCGAGGAGGCAAAAGTAACACATCTGAAACATTCAGAAAATAACATAGTAGTCGATCGTGATTATAAAACTTCTCATTTGGTAAGAATCCTACAGCCTAAGGCATATTCAATTAAAAGTTAGCATTTATTGAGGGCTTCTGTTGTTCCGGCATCAAACTAATCACTCAACACACTATCTCATTGCATCTTTGCAACAACTCAGTGGGGTAGGTGCTGTTATTAGCATTTTCCCCTTTCAAATAGGAGTAGAACGAGGGAGAGCAATTAAGTAGATTTCCCAATATCTTATTGTTGATATTGTATGTGCAGAGCCAGGACGTGAATCTAGGACTTGATCCTTACTGTCCCATGAAGTAGAGAAAGCGGTTGTTATTCACATTTTATAGGTGAGAAAACTGGCTTTAGAGAGAGAACAAGAAGTTTCAGTGATGTCCAAAGTCACACAGCTAATAGGACACAGAGTGAGACTTAAGACCCAGGTCTCCTAATTCCCAATACAAAAGGTAGCGTAATGTAGCGAGGTAGGACACACAACAAAGGCTTGTGCAGAGAAGGGCAGCTAGCTACTGGGATGCCAGGTGGTCAGGGGAGCCTCCCAGAAGAAGCGTGGCTTGAGTTGAACTCTGGGGAACCAGGGTTGACCTGGATTAGCACATGTCACACCCCCCACCCTGTCCTCCAACACCCCTACCACACCATACCCCAGTGGCCTTGCCCTCTGCTCCCCAACGTGGAAAGCAAGTGATGGCCTTTGGACAAGCTCACCTCATCTTGTGGAGACCACAGGAAAGGTGCTTGGCAGCTGCTATCGCATCTCCTGTTTATTTGTGGTTATATCCCTAAAAGATCCACTGGCCTCTAGGCTGCCCGGCTGGCACTGGCATTTCCCATGGTCTTCCTCTCTGCCTCCTGGAGTCAAGCTTCCTATTACTTGGAAAGTGCCTGTCTCCCACGTATAGTCTGGAGTCAGCTGCCTCACACGGAGGACAGTGGCGCAGCCCCAGCAGCCAAGCCTGAAGCCGTGAATCACCATTAGAGGAGGAAGGGTGTAGGCTGTCCTCCGGGTGGGGTGGGCAGGAGCCAAGTGTGCTGGTCTGGGGGGGAGCTGGGTACGGGGAGAAGCCAGGAGCCAGTGGGGTTACTTGGCCTCTTGACCCCTGCCCCCACCAACCCTCACTGCTGAATTTCCCAGTGAAGGTTTATTTTTTGAGTCATGTACACTGTTAAAGTAATAATTTTCAAAAGGTTAAAAACATCTTTCTCAAACTATTACATGTCAAAGATTTATTGAAGTCATTAGTGAGGGAACCAGAGAGATGACAAAGTAGGTTCAAAAGAGGATACGAGAAATTGATAGATATCAGTGAAAGAAAGAAAGCAGCTAGGGTAAGATTGCTGAACTTGATACAAAGCTTATTAATGTCTTACAGGGCAATGAAGTCATAAAGTTTGGGATTATCTTCCCTACGGGATGGAAGTCCTTGTGTATTATCAATTTTCTCTCTGCAGCGTCTCTCACAGGGCTGGGTCCCTTAAGGATAGTAAATAGTAAATAAAGCTCTCTCCCCTAGAGAGTCAGATGAGCCTTAGGTGGCTTTGTGCTTTATTTACAGGTTTTGGATATATTTTCTTTTTTTTTTAAGATTTTATTTATTTATTCATGAGAGACACACAGAGAGAGGCAGAGACAGAGGCAGAGGGAGAAGCAGGCTCCACGCAGGGAGCCTGATGTGGGACTCGATCCCGGGACCCCGGGATCATGCCCTGGGCCAAAGGCAGCCGCTCAACCACTGAGCCACCCAGGTGTCCCTGGATATATTTTCTTAACAGCTCAAAGGAATCCAGCTGGTCCTGTGCTAGAGGTTTTTTGCCAGTTTCTTAGGATGCCTGGTCCAATTATGCATTCCAGAGCTGGGGAATCATCCACAGGAGGGGTTCAGGGACCCATTGGACCCACTGTGAGAAGGACGTTAGCTCAAAACCCCATTGGCCACATGACCTCCACAGGCCTCTGCTAGCCCTGGTGGGGGCTACAGTGATGTCGTGGGGCCTCTGGAATCATGTCAGTTCAGAGCCAGTGTCTGCTAATCCCTGAAAACTCTGATTATTTCCCATCTCCAGTGCAGAGTCATCCTGGTAAAAGGCTGTTGATCCTTTTGGGGAAGGCTGGGAGAAAGATGAAGAGTATAGAGTTTTGGCCGGGTGGCAGAGTTCTTCCTCAAGGGGACACAGCCTCCCCTTCTTTCAAGGCCTCTCAGTTTGTAAATCGGCTTGAGTCTTAGAATTGATTGAGGGGCTATGACTCTCCATTCAAGTGAGACTTCTTAAAGTCACCCACCCAGAACAACTCTTCCATCTGTGCAGATAAAGGAGCAATCTAGGGGATGCTTGTCTATTTCTCTCCTAGGGACACCTAGTTGATGCCAGAGTCTCTGTGTGTCAGGCTGTTCTAACTGCCACTTTGACTCTGCTGTCCGCGAGGGTCTGGAGGAAGGTGGGAAGTGGGGAAAGAGCCTGTGAGAAAGTGTTGAGATGTGAGTTCTGATCCTGCCTTGGCTGCTAACTAGCTGAGTGACCTTGGGAAAATTAATAAGCTTCTCTGGGCCTGGTTTTTCAACTCTTAGAGAGTAACAGCCCCATCCTGCTTGGTCAGAAGGCTGTTGTGAGCACTTTGAAAACTGCAACATGTCCTGAAACGGTGGCCCTTTGTTTAACTTTGGTGTCTTAGATGATGTGAGTACGGAGGCAAGCTGGGTCTGACCCACTGAAGTGCTTTGGCTCAAATAGTGACGCCTTAGTTGCCCACATTTTAAAATAAGGGGACTTCAAATTAAAGTTCAGATTTTAGTCTTGTTTTGAAACACTGGAAATTCTGGAACATTCTCTTATGGCAACAATAGACCGAGGGCCTCCTGTAACTGGGACATGTTCTCCCCAGTTTCCCAGCCCCACCCACTCCATCACCCACAAGCACTGCATTTATTGAGAGTGCCCCCAGGTGCCAGGGGTGGTGCTCGATGCTGGGGATAGATACGCCCATGAAAATGTGAGCCGTTCACTAACCGTGAGTATGAAAAGTGCAACCAGCAGGGCAGGTGCCAGCCTGAGCGGGAGCTCTGGGAATGGCCGGGTGTCTGCTCGCCAATACTGACGCCAGCTTCCTCCTGGGCTCTCAGCCACCTCACTCTGACTGTGGGGGTGACTTTTCACTTCTCTCGTAGTCTCTCTGGCTTCAGGTTTTGGAAGACCCCAGCTGCCTCTGGGAGCATATTCACTTGCCAGACATTAAATCTAGTTCTGTCTTTTCTTCAGCTCCTGCTCCAGCTTAAAATCTCCACCTAGCCTCCGGGTAGCTCCCTGCTCCAGCACCATCGTGGTGCAGCATCTGGGAGCAGCTCCGTGTCCCAGTGTCGCCCTGCTAGCATGGCATTTATTCATGTGGCCAGTTTCACTGAGCACTCACTATGGGTGTGTGCTCATTGGGAGAAACGTTATGCTTTTGAAAACCCAGCTTTGGCCCACTGTGATCTGTGCCTCTGGGAGGGACACCTGCAGTGCACAGCTCGTTTGCAGAGCACCAATGCCCACACCCAGTGAACATGAAACATTTCCTGTCTCATCTGTCCACCTGCCCCTGAGACCTCCAACGGTCCTCAGCTCTATAATGAAAACTAGTTACCGATGTCATCTTGTCAAACTCCGGTAGTGCTGAGGGAAGAGGTCCCAGGAGCTCCTGCAGTCAGGGGAGGCTTCTTCTAGGAGGTAGGCTTTGCCCCATGAAGGGTCGGTAGGATTTGGACAGCTGGGAATGAGGGCAGGTGGGGAAATGGTGACATTCAAAGATGATGGAAGAGAGAGGATGAGGCAAGTGAAAAGGTGGGGGTAGGGGAAGCCACAGGACCGATCAGCTCTAGCTAGAGTGTAGGCTCTCCATCAAAGAGCAGCGGGGGTAATTTAGGAAGGTTGATGGTAAGGGGCAATGAGCCTAGACTTTATCCTTCAGGGAAGTCATTGAAGGGAGTTCTGAGCAAGGCCGTGACGGGAGCCTAAAGCTGTGGCTTCGGGAGGTGGGCTTGGAAAGCAGGTGCAGACTGGTCAGGAAGGGCAGAGAGGAGGGTGGGAGGAGAGGAGCCTGGGTTCCAGGCCGGTGGGCCTGTCTCATGATGCAGGCCAAGCTGGGCACAGCTCCTCTGCAGTGGCCAGGGACAGCTACTCAGCCTCTGGTCAGCCCTCCTCACGTCGGGAGAACCCGAATATGGTCTGAGCCCAGGTCTCTCGGGAAGCATGACTGGGCTCAAGGAAGGCACAGGGCAGGCGGCTTTACCCTTGCCCATGGGTAAGGACAGTTAGCAACACCCGGCCCCTCTGGTTCTGCCTGCCTCACCCCCCCCCCCCCCACACACCACCACCCGGTTCCTTCTCTCTTGGCTGCGGCTGGGACTTGTGGGGTGATTAATGCTGCTGCCAAGAGAGCATCACGTTGCAATTATAGAGACACCAACTCCTTCCGAGGGGAAAATGTTGTGGCAGGGACTCCTGGGCTTATTAGAGTGGGGAGCAGCTCTGAGGGGGTGCCAGGAGTCCCTGTGTTTCCAAGAATAGCCAGGGAGTTCCCCCAGAGGACGGGGCACGCTCTCCAGCCTCAGCTCTTCTGGGCTGCAGTGCGGGCTGGAAACACAGCCACTAGCCAGGTGCCTCCAAGGCTGAGCTACTCCCGGTTGAAGCCAGATCTCTGGGCTACCTCGGGGGTTAGGTGCACACGCTGGGCTCATCAGGGCTTGGAGAGGGTGTCAGAAGACGTCTGCGTCTTCCTGTCTCAAAGCTCATTATCCCTGGTGACTCACCCACCAACTGGATCTCCTGGCTCCATCTCATAGTGACGATGACTTCCCATCCTGAAGGTCCTCTGAGCATGTACTCTGCTGCTAGGCCCCACCTCCAGAGACGCCTCAGGATCCTTTTATGGGGTCTTACCCTTGTCATCACCATAGACACCTGCTCTAAGATGCAGTGGCCATAGCAGACAATTGTCCCCAGGCTGACAGGGGAGGATTCCCTGAGTGCTCCGAGCACCCTCCTTCCTCCACTGGCCCCTCAGCATGGGCCGGGCTGCAGAGTGCATCATCAGCGTGGGAGGGCAAAGCCTTGGTGGTCCCTGAGCCACATGTACTCATCAGAGGAGGAAACCAGGGCCCAGAGGTGGCAAGTGATTTGCTTGAGGTCACACAGCTGTGAATGCGGGGCAGGGCTGGGCCAGAGCTCTTCCTCCACATGCCTCTGTGTCTGTGCATCTTGGTGTGGGTCACACTCAACCCCAAGGGCTCTGCCTTTGTCCCCATTGCCCTCAGAGCCCACATGCCCTTGCTTGGAAGCAAGGTGAATGGCAAATTTCCCAGCTGCCAGGCTCACGAGCTCTGAGTGCCCGGAACAAGGTGAGCCGTCTTTTCTTTGCTTTTTTTTTTTTTTTTTCCTCAGAGGGTGGAAGGGGAGCCTGGAGAAGTGGTAAAGTTTCCTTTCTCTTGTTCTCACAGCCACTTCCATCCCCCCACACCAGGCATTCTGTGCAACGGGGAATGTGCCAGAAGTCACGAATTCGATAGGCAACCCGAGGGCGCAGGCCCCCGAAAGCGCAGGAGTGGGAGGGGATTTTATGATTTTAAAAAACAGCATCACAGAGTCTGCGTGACTGCCAGCGTGGCAGCGGCGGGGACAGTGGGGAGCAGAACACAGCCGTGCGAGTGGGTCTCCTACCTCAGCTCAGGCCCCGGCCCAGGCCCCGGGTTTGTAGGGGCTGCTGTCCTTGGAGGGTGGAGCAGGACTGGGACAGGTTTGGACTTCCAGGGGCTGTGAAATGCTGCAGGGTGCATTTGCATGTGCCCCGAGGGCTCTTCCCCAGAGCCGTCTTGCTCAGCATCTGTGCCTCGACTTCCTGGGCCAGACCTAGGCCTGCTCAAGTCCAGGCTACAGTGGAGAGCAGAGGTGGCCAGTTAGGGCTTCTGTTACATCAGCCAGAGCAGGCAGGCAGGCAGATGGGGAAGTGTGCATGGTTCCCTTTGAACTTCCACTTTGGAAACATGGAGAGAATGGCTTGCCTGGGGTGACAGAGTCATTGTCATTGCCACAGACACCCAGTTCCCCAGTGGTACCAGCACAGCTCCACATCTCGGCAGGGCTTCTTCCGGACCGATGGTGCATTACCAGTGGGTGAGGCCAGCAGCTCCTGCCTTTGGAGGAGGCAGAAATCAAGGGCTTTGCAAAGCCAGAGAGGCCGGAGTGTGAGCCCCAGATCTGCCATCAACTAGCTGTGTGGTCACAGTCTCCAGCAGAATTACAGGTGGGAACAGGTGGCCCTTTATTCCAGGACGGTTAGCACAATGTCTGCACGCATTAGCATGATACGTGGGTCAGGTTCTTCCCTGTTTTCACAAGGCCTTGCATCAACCTGCATTGTACAATGGGGTCACTGTACCCTTGTGAGGCTTGGCAGTGGTGCAGGTAAAATCTCTGAAGGTGTCGTGCATTTGGGGGCTTCACAGCTCCGTGCGAAAGGGGGCACACCCAGGCTTCATGGCCACTGTGCCTACTGCCCACGAAGCCTCGCCTGCTCCATCTGCAGTGAAAACTCATTGTAGTATTACTCATGTAATATTTACCTTTTACAATTGTTTTAAGAATTGTTTTAAGAATGCAAAAAGGTGCATGTAAGTGTACAGCAGTGTCCAGTGAATGGCCAATAAGCAGTAGCTGCTGTTACTGTTACTGGTTTTGTTATTGTTACGGCTGTAAGTAAGAACAGTTTTCTCTAGCACCAGCAGCAGCCCTGTGTCTGACCCTCTGTGCCAGGGGGGTGGAGACTGGTCTTCTCAGCAGAAATGACTGTAAGAGAAACTTGGATGGTGAGGATACCTGGGTAGTTAGGGGTGGGATCCACCAACCACAGGCTCAGGGAACAGCTCTAGGGACTGCAGTCAGATCCGTCAGCAAGGACCCCAGAAAGCGGGGAGTGGGCAGGTGGAGCCCAAGACCTTGCCCTTGGTGCCTGGGCATGAAGTGGTGTCTGCATGTCCCAGCAGGGCTGATGCAGACCCCCACGGACTGCCAGGCAGCCACAGGTGGAGGAGAGCAGGTCAGATGGAGAGGAAAACCCGCTGGACCTGGACAGTGGGCGGCTCACGGGAACTCACAGACTCAGCCCCTAGAAATGCACCAGAGCCGTGGCTGGCAGGCTGCCGGTGGTTGGAGTCCTGCTTCTGCCGCCTACGAGCTGGGACCCTCTCTAGCTCTCAGAGAAATGGGGATGCTGTGAGAATTAAGGAGGACACCTACATAAGGAGGGTCACTGTTCCCTGGACAGAGGGGGTGGCTAAAATGACCAGGACAAAACACTAATCAATGGCCAGATATTAACCCGCCTCTACTCCCCCTGCACCTCCTGCCTCTTGCACCAGAAGCTTGACACATACCTGATGCTCTATCTATGCTCTATTCCTGGATGAGTGGCCAGGGGAGCCTCCTTTTTGCCTGGGAGGAGGAGTTCCAGCATCGTCACCTGCAGAAGGGAGCCGTGGCCCAGCCCCTTCAGGCACCTGTGTACCGGAGGTGCCTCCCACCTGACCGTACTGGATGCCTGTGCTCATTGGAGATAATTTTAGACCTACCGAAGATGTGCCAAAATAGTTCAGCGAGTCCTGCCTGCCCTTCACTTAGGCTCCCCCCATCCCCCCCCCCCAACCCGGGAGCTAACATCTTAGCTAGCCGGAGTACAGCTGTCAAAACTTAGAAAGTAGCATTGCTCCAGTGCTATTAACTAAAGAGCAAGATTGATTTTGGCAATTCTTCTGTTAATGACCTTTTTAGAGTCCAGGGTCTAGGATCCTGTGTTGTGTTTAGTTGTCCTGTGTCCTTAGTCTCCTTCAGTCTGGGACACTTCCAGAGTCTTTCCTTGTCTTTCAGGACCTAGAGACTTTGGAAGACTACTGGGCAGGCATTTGTAGAACGTGTGACACCTGTTTTAAACATTTGTGGTGGAGTGAGCAGCACAGGGCTGTACAGCCTTGCTTTCAAGCATTTCCATTTGCTTACATTTCTCTCGACTGCCAGAGCCTTTGCTTCTGCCAAAAATTCTGCCCAGTGGGATGAAAGATCCCATTGAGCTACAAGAGTGGCAGGCCGTTCATTTGTTTAGTGTGTCACATTTCCTGTGTCACCTCCTCTCTGCAAAAGTATGTCCTCTTTCTGACTCACACCGTCCAGCTTGTGCTCACATCTGAGCCTCGGCTGTAGGGCCTGTTGCTCCAATGAGCTAGTGGACTGCCCATGAATGATGGGGTGCCCCTGGTTCGACACCGCATCCCCAGTCCCCGATCGGCACTGTATAGGGAAGGGGCTCGGCAAGCATGCTGAATGAGGGAGCGATACCCATCAGCCCTCACTCACAGGTGGCCCCTGGAGTGCAACGCACAGCCATGTAGGTTATGGATGACTTGGACATATCATTTTCTCAGAAGCCACATAGTTCTCCTGGTAGGAAGACTAAAAAGAGACAGACAGGGGGAGCCTGGGTGGCTCAGTGGTTGAGCATCTGCCTTTGGCTCAGGGTGTGATCCCAGGGTCCTGGGATCGAGTCCAGCATCAGGCTTCCCACAGGGAGCCTGCTTCTCCCTCTGTGTCTCTTCCTCTCTCATGAATAAATAAATAAATAAAATCTTTAAAAAAATAAAAAGAGACAAAGCTAACATACTGGCCAGGCAACACAGTGGAGGCCCTCTTGTCCATCACGGTTGAGTGACCAGTTGAAGTAATTCATAATGAGAGGATTCATTTAAAAATGATACTTCAAGCATTTCACTTCCTTGGAACATTCATGTGCTTCCATTAACCGAACTTTTTGGGGATATCTTGGGTCTTTTCTTTGAGTAGAGTCTACTGCTGGGAGTCTGGCCCCATTTATTTGTATAAGTGTTGCCATAATGTTTATCTACAACCTCTAGTATTTTCACTTTTAGAAAGCAAAGCAGATATTGAAACTTATAAAACAATACAAATGTAGACTCCTAGATTTTCAGACTTTTTAGAATTATCTCATTCACAGAACTAGGCAGGATTTTTTATTTTTTTAGTAATTTTTCTTTTTTAGTTTTAAAGATTTTATTTATTTATTTATGAGAGAGAGAGAGAGAGAGGCAGAAACAGGCAGAGGGAGGAGCAGGCTCCCTACAGGGAGCCCGATGTGGAACTGGATCCCAGGATCCTGGGATCACGACCTGAGCCAAAGGCAGATGCTCAACCACTGAGCCACCAAGGTGCTGCAGTGAATTTTCTTTATGAAAAGCTTTCCGCAATGCATCCCACTTAGTCACTATGCAATCGCTATTTTGATTTTGAATTCATATTTCTTTGTTTATGAAATGGTGAACTAGATGAATGGCAATTAGAAGAACAGCTAGCATGAGCAGGTCTAGCAACAGATGTAACTGCCTGGTGGGCACACAGCTCTCCGGGTCTCCCTAGAGCGAGCGAGCTTGTGCCGTGGCCATCAGCAATGCTCCTTCCTGAGAAGGCAACTGAAGAATGATGGCTAATTCTACGTGCCAGCAGTGGAGGACATTGGAGAGCTTTTAAAGTGTGTGATCTTTCATCTCCACCTCGCTGTCATTTGTTAAGCTCCCACACAATGCCTGGCAAGTACTAGGTGCTGTAGGAGCAAAAGAAGAATAAGGCGCAGACCTTGCCTTATGAGAGCACAGGGGAGGGGAAGAGATAGACAAATGAGAAGCACCAAGTGCAAATTGTGTGCTGTGAGATTGAGGAGAAAATCATGGAAGCCTTCTTGGAGGAGGTGGCCTCAGCAATCATAAGTGAGTAAGGGATTTGGAAGAGGCAGAGACCACGGAGCATCATCCACTCAAAGAACTCAAGATCTTGTTCTCTTAAATGGAAGCTGAAAGACCCAGAGGCAGCTGGGTCCACTTATTTATTGTCATCACCGTCCGTTCTGGAGGGGAGGATCCTTGGGCCTCCCCTCCACCAAGTAAACCCTGGAATATTTGTTCCAGGAAGGAGGAAGGGTGGGGAGTTGGTCTTCCCGCAGGGAGTCTGGCATCTTGCAGAGTGAGGAAGGCAGCCAAGAGCAGCCGGCCACCTCTCCCGGGTCCCCAGCAGCCCTGCCTCTCAGGCTGGTGCATGCAAAAAATTCCAGACCTCACTTTATCTCATGCCAGGAAGATGGGATGTTTTGTTTCAACCTGTGGTGTACACTCCGGTTGCCGAAGAGATTAGCACTTCCTGGGCGACAAATATAATTAGAGGATCAATCATAGAAAGGCTAGAGCGAAGGCAACCTTTGGGGAGAGATATTTGTTTTTACTGTGTCACTTTGAACATCAGCTGGCAGAAAGGAGCCCAAGGGAAGCTGTGTTTCAGAAACAGTAGGACAGGGGCCTCCCGAGGGAGGGCTGAAGTCTCCAGGCAGGGCTGGGGAGGGTTAGAAACAACTCTGCTCTGCTCAAAAGTTACCTGTGTGTTTCCAGAAGCCTCCCCAGCCTCCAGAGTGTCCATCTTCCTGCCATCACCAGCCTTGATGGTGAGGCTCAAGTAAGAGGATATTAGAGCGTTGTTCAGACACAGCCTTTGTAGTTCAGCAATATATTAGCAGCTCTGTTACCCTGGATACTGTTACAAAACAGGGGACTCAAACTTAAATATATTCTGGGGCCTGGCAGTCAGTGTACACTGAGTGAAACCAGCTGAGTGCAGGGCTATAAGGATCAGTGGGGGCTGTGGCAAACTTGAAGGCACTGGGCCCCAGCTGACTGGGGCGGGACGTGGTGACAGGAGGAAGGGGCCTCTGCAAAGGCTTGGGGCTTTGCCCCGTGCATCCTGGGGCACCCGGGGAGAACGAAGGGAGTGGGATGCTCAGGGTGGAGATGGGGCTCCTTCTCCCTCCTTTTCTTCCATTCTTGGATTACAGACACAGCCCCTTCCCCATGAGTTGGGCCTCCCTCTGATCGGGGAGGGCCTCTGCCTTCTTCACTCAGTGTGTGCCCCGTGTAAAGGGGGCTGCCTCTACTTGACCCCAGCCTGATGTTGCTTTGCACGAATGCCAACCCAAGCCTTGTGATTCTTTTTATAAGAGAAGCTAGAGATCTATTTTGATATAAGATCTCCAAATTTTAAATAGTGGCAATAAACTGCAATTTTTCCAACTATGCTCTATGAGCCCAATGAAAACGAATCTGCAAGCTCTGTGTGGCCCACAGACTGCCAGTTTACAACTTGGGAGGAAGGAAGGAATCTGTTAACCAGTGCTGTGTCTCTGTGCCTGGGCTGGTGGGGACCTTGGCAAAGTGGCAGGCAGCCTTGCCAGTAAGGATTTTACCAGCCTGCCTCATCAGCCCCTCTTTCCCCCTTGCAACAAAATGAATCGATTCTAGGTTCCCTCCCTCCCTCCCTCCCTCCCTCCCTCCCTCCTCCCTCCCTCCCTTCTTCCTTCCTTCCTTTCTCTCTCTCTCTGTCTCTGTCTCTGTCTCTCTCTCTTCTGATTCCAGGTTCTAATCAGCCCCAGATAGCTGCTGGCTTGGGGCTTATGGCATGTAACTCCTTGTAGGAAGGTAGCAAACTCTGTTTCTCAGACGCACCAGCTTGCACTTCTCGGATGGTGACTGTGTGTGTGAGAGCACAGGATTTGTGTGTGTGGGGGGGAGCCGAGGTGCCTTGGCATCGGCGGGTTATTTGCACAAAGCTGGCAGCTCGAGCTGATCCCTGCGAAGAGCTCCCCCCCACCCCCCACCGCCTCAGTCATCACAGCTCCCCGTCAACCTGAGCCTCAGGGAGCTGTCACAGCCTCATTACTCCTAATTCATCTTCACTTAGTGCATCAAAAGGCTGATTTCTCAAATTGGGTGGGCGCACAGGAAGTTTGATTAGCGACATTATGTTGTTTGCCATGACGGGCTCAGAAAACTTAGCTCATCTGTGTCCCAGGAGTCCCGAGATAAGACTGAAGTGTTTATGTTCTGCCTCAGAAATTCTCAGGATTGGAAGCCAGGGTGGCAGCTCCAGCCAGAGGCATTTCCTTAGTGACGCTCCCAACAGCCACCTTCTCCGGTGGGTGGGTCCCTCCTCTCCTCCCTCCCCCCACCACCCACAGGTGGGTCTCTTGGTCAGAGTTATCCACAGACGGCTGGGGGTGAGCCAGTCCCTGGGCCCATCCATCCTCCTCTGGCCAGCAGCTCTCCTGCCGTCCTTGCGGAGCAGAGAAGCCCTGGCCGTGGATTATTGGCCTCTGGTCTTGTCTCCACCACTGCGCCCATCAGGTTGCTGAGCCACAAGTCCAGAGGCTCAGTCCTTGCCTCAGGTTCCTGGAGAAGAAAGGGACAGGAAACCTTCCAAAAACATGGTCTCAGGCAGCAGCAGCCCATAAAGAAACCTAGCAGGTGCCCTGCATGTTGTGCACCATCCACGAGCATGTAACCCGCGGTGTGCGCGGCCTCACCAATATCCAGGGGAAAGCAAGTGTCAGGCCCCGAGCAGCCTTGTAAGGACAGGCCGAACGAGAACAGCGGTGGCCAGGCAGTGAGTGGGCTGGGTGGCGATGGCACGTGTACATCTCTGCCGAGGACAGGGATGGGAGAGGTGCGAGTACCCAAGTTGGGTCACTTCGTTCTCCTTGAGCTGCCTTCGTATCTTGGAAGATGTGGTTGCTGATGACATGACGGTGACCACAGGGAAAACTAATACCTGCCGTCACGGAGCCCCGTCCACCAGCCAGGCCGAGAGCCACGGAAAGCAGGGGAGACTGTCTAGAGACCTTGACGGCTATCTCGGTAATGAAAGCAACTGGCTGTGGGCACTTGGGTGGGTCCTTTCACTTTTCTGCATTTTAGTTTTTTTATTCTGTAAAATGAAGAGATTAGATTTAAGGTTTCTTCCAGGAGTGAAATTCAATTCTCTGCATTTTTCCAGGTTAGTCTTCAAGAGAATTGGAACAAGTGCTGCCTCCTCTGGGCCAGAGACTGTGCTTGATGTACCTCATTTAACCTTCAGAATAACCCCACAAGGAAAGTAGTCTCACCCTGTTTAGAGCTCTTCACAGCAGCACTGCTGCTCTCAATGCCCATCCGCGCCACAGACGCTCATTAACACCAATTAAGCTGGTAGCCTTCCCAGGAGGTGCTAAGGATGTGCACGGGATTGAGACAGCTTCTGCCCATCAGGCCTCATGGACTCATCAGAGAGACGGGGCGAAGTAACTACCAAAGAACACGGGCCAACAGCAGTGGGATGTAGCGAGCACCGGGGCTTTTTAATGAGAATGTCGGTATGATCAATGGCCAGAGGAAGGTCCCCGTGGAGGTGATCGTAATACACTGACAGTTTTATAGGACTTCAGAATTTGTAAGACCCTCTGAAACATAAGCATTGTTTTGGTTCTTCCACCACTTGCTGAAATTAGGGATGTCTGCCTTTGTTATTAAATTACTGTTAATTATTAAATTGAGGATCAGAGAAGTGGTTCAGCAGAGGGAACTAGATTATCCTTCTGCAGGTCAGACATCTCCACGGTTAGATGAGATGACCAGTGTTGAGGCATCCTATAGCTGTGGCCGTCTTAGAATTTACCAGGAAGGCTACAGGCCAAGTAGGGCTTCTCTTTCTCAAAGATACAGGGGGAAGTGTCGAGGTTGCTATAAATCCACATGGTACAGACTGAGAAGAGTTTGCCCAGGGTCACCTGCCAGGTACCCACCCATCTCAGGGCTGGCTGGTGGGAACTTCATGTTCGGTATGACTGGGGTCTCTCTGGATTGTTCAGAGGATTGGGGGCCACAGAGAAATTGGGGTCTCTATCCCCCAGGGCTCCTTACCACAGCCGTGGTGTGTTGCCTCGACCATCACAAGGGTCAGCCTCACCTCTTTGGCACCCACAGCCTCCATCTTAATGATATGAGCTGCTACTTATTGGGTATGTGCCACTTACTGGCCCCTTCATGTGCATTTTCTTTTCTTTTTTTTTTAAGGTTTTATTTATTTATTCATGAGAGACAGGGAGAGGCAGAGACACAGGCAGAGGGAGAAGCAGGCTCCTCACAGGGAGCCCGATGTGGAACTTGACCCCAGATCCTAGGATCACACCCCGAGCTGAAGGTAGCCGCTCAACCGCTGAGCCACCCAGGGATCCCCATGCGCTTTTTCTAAGTTAATTTCCCAACCACGCCATCGAGGAGGGAGTTACTGTTTCCATTTTACAGATGAGAAGACTGAGGCCCAGAGTGATGGCGTTGTCAAGGCCACACTGCTAGCAAGTGCTGGGGGTGAGACTGAAAGCCAGATCTGTCTGTATGATTAAAAAGCAAGCAAGCAAACAAACAAACAAACAAACAAAAAACAGGCTGCATTGACTCCTCTTTGTCAATTCCCGGGATGGAAGGAAGCGATTCTTCTTGATATTCTGGTCACTGCTGCTTGGAAAAGCCTCAAATGCGGGGGACGGGGATGGGATGGGGGAAGGGTGTGTGGTGCTAGTGGGCACACAGCAGCTACCAGGACCCTGCCCATCGCTGTGGCTGCCCTTCCCACACACTCTGTCATGTGGGAGAGGAAGTCGGGGGCTCTGTCCATAACCCCAGCCCCTTGCTGCAGCAGGGAAAGTGTCTCCCTGTGGCTGTACCCCTGTCTCCCTCCCTCCCTCTGAGTGAGGTGCCAGGAGCTTGAGCAGGACAAGATGCCACCCCTGTTGGTGGGTCCACAGCCCATGGAATGGAAGTGGACACGAGGGAGGTGCAGGAGGAAGTCAGGCTGGCCTGGCCTGAGGGGGTGAGCCCAAGAGGCAGCCCCTGGGCTGACCCCCGTGCTCAGCCACACTCCTCTGTTGCTCCGCCTGGAATCCAGTACATCCCATCCTCCTCGGAGCTCACTTGGGCTGAGCCGCCTGATGCCCCGGAGACAACCAAAGTGTCATTTTCTGGAAAACATCGGTTGTCTGAGGGCACTGGGGACTCTGCGGAAAGTTGTGTGTGGCCCGGCCTTCCACTTCCCTCTTTATAAGACTGTGAGCGGTTCCTATGGGGCCCTGTAGACACCGGTCTGAGACCTAACAGCCTGCTGGGGTGGGAGCCTGGACACGCCGTTGAAGGAACCAGGGCTGTGGCTAAGATAAAGGCCCCCGGTCCTGTAGGTGCCTGTTGGCCCTGGAGCCCAACGCCTTACCCCTCCACTATCAGGGCCACGCCACAGCCAGACTCAACTCCCGGACCAAGGAAGGGTCTGGGTTCTGCAAGCAGATGGGTCTGTGTTCGGTGGGCTAATTACTTTCCTCTCTGTGCCTGTTTCTTCATCTGAGACACAGAAATAATGTCGCATGTCATAGGGCTGTGGTGCAGATTAAGAGAAATGAACTATGCATGACGGTGCTTCACACAGTGACGAGCAAGGAATAGGAGCTCGGTAGCTGTTGCATTTGTCACGACCTCCCGTCCTACCAGCTGAGCCACAGTCCTTGGGAAAGGCAGGACCCAAGGCTGGCGTGTCACCCAGCTTCCACCACGATCAGTGTATGGCCGATTTTGATTCATCTATAACCCCCTTATATTCTTGTCAAATAAATCCCAGGCATCGTCTACTTTCATCTGTAAATAGGTCAGTGTGCATCCCTAACGACAAGGACTCTACGGAAATGGACCGGAATGCTACTGCCACACCTAAAAACTGTTACCAGTAATTCCTTAATATTGTCAAAATCTACCCTTCAGATTTTCAATGGTCTCATGAAACGTTGAGGGTCTTTAAAAGTTGGTTTCTTTGAATCAGGATTCAGGTTAAGTTCCCCGCAGTATAATTGGCCGATTCTGCTTTCAAGTTTCTTTTATTGTATTTTTCCACAATCCGGATTTTTGCTAATTGCATCCCTGGCGGGAAGTTTTGCTTTCAATTGGTCTTTGAGGTACAGACACCAAATAGGTATTTGGGCAGGAGTCGTAAAGTTAAATCTGGTTGCTCCTTTGCACCCTCCGCCCCCCACCCGTTTTAGGAAAGGGTTCCTTTCTGCTTCCCAGAAATGTCCTCACAGCCCCCAGTGCCCCCCTGCTGGAGTGGGAGGGTGGTGGTGGGGTGGGGGGACATGGGACCCCAGGGTTCCCAGCGGTGGGATGGGGATGTCGGCTTTTATTTGGGTTCACCCGCTCTTTGTTTTCATGAACAAGGGTGTCTTTTCATAAAGCAAAGCAATTTTCTGCCAAATAGCAAGGACTGTTTTTCCTCCTTCCAGAGCAATAAGGTTCAGGATTTGTCTCCCTCTTGGCTTTCAAGAGCATGTTTTCTCAATTCTTTCCTGAAATTAAAGTAAAGGTCAAGGAGGCTGGTCTGAGACCCGCCCTCGCTCCCCTCCCGGCCCCTGCTGGTGCACAGGGCTAAGTGTACCTGCCTCCTGGGCTCCTTGCATGACCTGAGCTCAACGTCCCAATTCTTGTCTTCCTGGGATGGGGTCAGGGGATTGCAAAGGGAGAGAAAGAGAAAGGGGGTGGGTGGGTGGGTAGCCAGTGCCAGCCTGTGGGCTCCCTTTTGAATTTAGATCTGAGCAAGTTCTAGAGGCTTCCTTCTCCCCACTGTGTCCCCTTCCTTGGGGAGGGGGCCCCGGGCCCCACGCCCTCCGCCCCGCTTCCCACCTGCCAATTTTCTGCTGGCACGTGAGCTGCCCCAGTGATCTGCCCCGTCCCTTGCTCAGTGTTGAGCTGCGAGGATTTTTAATCAAAAGGCAGCACACGCACGCAGGGAACTGTGCCGCCACCACCCCGCTTAGCATTACTGGAGCGTTCTCTCCCCACCCCCTCCCCACACTGAGTCACTCCCAGCTAACAGTTAATTAATCTGTGACACTTTGACAGTTGGTGAGGAGACATTTTTACGGAGCCTTCAAAATGCACAGGGATGGGGTTGTCAGGCAGACGCCCTCTTGCATTCCCTGGGTCTCCAGACCCTGCCTTACCCCACCCACTGGAGACCCTGGGCCCGCCAGGGTGAAGTCTCAGGGCCCTGCAGCCATCCTCTGTCCCAGCCTCTTGGGGCACTCCACGCTCCCAGGGACACCTGGCCACCTTGGGAAGAGGGAGAAAAACAGAGGGTGTCCAGGATGACAGCCCGAGGGGTGGGAAGGCCTAGGTCACGCTCAGCTCTGGTCTCTTTCTGCTCTTGGTGAAATCCCCACGCAGGGGCCGCTTTCAGAGCAAAGGAGCCGTGTGTGATCCTGCTTCTGCCTGGGACCCACCCTGTCTCAGCTCCCCTTGGGGTGCTCCCTGTGGTTGCTTTATGGTTGCTAGTGGGTGCTGCATGAGAGATGGCTCTAGTCTCCTTGGCCTCCTGGGGCATCACTCCCATGGTGGGGTGATAATCTAGACACTGCGAAGGCCTCCTGGGCCTTCTGCGAAGCCAGAAGCCATCCCCACCAGCTCTTTGCATCCCGTCCCACAGAATTCACCTTACCTCCCCACCTCCCCATACACCTACACTCATCTTCACACATTCTCTTTCTTTCAATGGCTTTTAACCCCGTGTGCCCCAGTGATGGCACAACTGCAAAATTCCCTGAATGGACCCAACCCACTGGGTATCCAACCCCATTACCTGGACCCAGAGGGCCAGAGAGAGAGAGAGAGAGAGATATCTCAGAGGAAGCTACTGGTATCCCTTGAGAAGGACCCAGAGGAGAATCAACAACCAAGGCAGGAAAAGACCCAGGGACTGGCTCCTTCACACTCAGAGGTATCAGCTCCCATGGATGCCTCTCAAACATTTACCTCCTGTCGCTACCACCATGCTGGAAAATGAGAAGACAAAAAAAAAAAAAAAAAAGATAAGAGTGATGTACACTGGTGTAGCTCACAGGCTGGCAAGAAGAATAGATACTAAACAAATAATTAGATGAGTGACTTAATTATACCTGTGATAAGCTCCACCAAAGAGCACAGGAGGACATGTGCTGTGAGTAGTACACAAGAGGACGGCTCTGAGCTGGAGGCCCAGGGAGGCTTCCCTGAGGAAGGGGTTGTCCTGAGAGTGGCCAGGAAGAGGAGGTCAGCCAGGACACTGGGATCTTGAGCCTATGTGGAAGGACTGGGCTTGGTTAGGGGTTGGGGTGCTGGAACCTAAGGTGGGAGCAGGTGACATTGTGGCTTTGGTGATAGGAAGCTGAGTGATCACCTGATGGCAGCTTCTCTTTGCTGTGAGGTAGGAGGCAAGGGACTGCCTGGCCAGGTTTAGCTCCAGGGAGCAGTGGGGAGGCTTGGAGCAGGTGCCTGGGATACCGGCTTCAGGGTGGTCCCCCACCAGTGGTTCTTAGGACTGTGCCCCCTCTCCTGTCTCCTGTTGGCTGGTGCCAGGCACAGCCAGAGACCCAGAATGGAAGAGGTTCATCCAAGCTGTGGCACACTTTCTAAGGGAACCTGGATAATTTTCCCCACAGCTAACAGATTGAAGTCCAGCCACCAAGGGGTCACCTGGCCCTGGGCTTTGCTCCCTTGCTGCCTGTGCAGAATTCCAGGTTGGACTAAGGAAGCTGACCAGATCTGGAGGGCGCACAATGTGGGGGGTGTCTGTGTGTGGCCTACCCTCCCTTCCTTGCCCCAGAGGGCTGGTTTCCCCACTAGCCTAGGTCTCTTTAAATAGCCCAAACTGGCTTTCCCACAGCTGCCCTGAGGCTCTGGGTGGAGAAAAGCAGGAGCAGTGGAGGGAGTCCAGGAGGGAATAGGTGCCCCATCCCAGGCAGGAGCCCTAGGAATTTGTAGACCTGGGCCCTCCCCCACCATTGGGCAAAAGCAACCAGTGTTTCTTTCTTCTCTTAAGAATGACTACTGGCACCTGAGCCAGACCCACAGCCTTAGCACCCAGTTCCCCCTTCATGTCTGGGAGGCCAGAGAAGATTCAGGGGTGAGGAGAGGGTGACCCTGGAGGTGACAACATCTGTTGCTCTGCCCTCCCTCTTTCCCCATGCCTGGGCTTCTCCTCCACACTGGCCTTCCCAAGGTCTGGGCCCAGAAGGCTCTCCCTACAGCTGCCTGGCCTCGGGCTCCTAGGGCTCCCTCAGTTCCTCTGCTCCCCAGGGCCCAGTAAGTGAGGGCACTAGTTCTTCTGGTTTCCCTCTGCTGTAGGACGGACTGGGGGCTCCTTCCTCTCCCTCTCCCGATCCCACACTTCCTGGAGCTGCAGGAGGTATGGGGGAGGTGCTACCCCCAAGTCTGGACCCTCCTGTAGAGGAGCCCTGGGTGGCTTGAGTTGCTGGGTCTCGAGGAGGAGCCCCTTACCCACTCCCTCCCAATTCCCCTCCAATTCCTGTAGCACCTCCAAGCTGCTTTTGAGATGCAAATACCACGTACTCCCCTCCCCACCCTCGTTTTTCATTGAAATGCTTCAAGTTTCAGAAGAGAGGGAAAATGATGTGTTTAAGACAGCAGTGTCTCACCCGCCATGGAGCCTGATAAGAGATTGTTAAATTTTAATTAGACAATTTGATTCCTTCAAATGCCAAACTTTCTGGGGAGGCAGCACCACGGGAAACAGGCTGCTGGAGTTTATGCTGCGCCAAGGGTTCCTCCCGCCCCACTTCTGGGCCCTGAGCCCTGAGGTTTTGCTGCTGGATGGAATCAAACTGGAGAGAGGGGCGGCCTCCAGGGGACCACTCAGCCCTGGCTGTCTGCCTGGGCTCTCACCTCATTCCTCAACTGGGTGGCTAGCTAATTTTCAAAGGAAGGCACAACAGGGAATGACAACATATATAAAGCCCAAAGGGTAAGTGGGTAAGCCTTCTCTCCTGAGGCTGGAAAAGCCTGACCCACTGTTCACTTGCACCATAACCCCACACACCTTGGATTTGCTCCAGACACCGCACCGGGAAGCTCTGCAGACAGCAACCATCAGAGCAGGCTGGAGCTAGGCTGGATATGAAGGAGAGCTTGGTGGAAGGCGTTCAGACCACCAGAGTGGATGATTCTGGAAGGCCTTTCAGTGGATGGTTGCCCTTCTGAGCTGAGGCAGGGTAAGGTACTGGAGATGGATGAAGGTCAGGTGATCTCTGGCAACTTAGATTGCCTGACGCTTGCAGGCCACCCACACCGGGGAGCTCCTCAAGCTTCTGGCTCCCTCCTCTTTCCCATACACCAGGGCAGCTGAGAAAGAAAAGGCTATAAGGCCTGGAGCCCATCTGCCAGTGTCTGCTGGAGAGGGTGGCATGGGGAACAGCAGATGCACCCCTTTGCTCCACAGGGAAGAGGAAGGTGTGGGGAGTGGCAGGCCCTCTTTCTGCAGGGGTCTTTGTCAGCTCAGGCTGCCTTAACCAAGTACCCTAGATGGGGTGGCTTCAACAATAGGAATTAATGTCCTCATGGTTCTGGTGGCTGGGAGCCTGAGATCAAGGTGCCAGCCTGGTGGGGTTCTGGTGGGAGCTCTCTTCCAGGCTTGCAGATAGCTGCCTTCTTGCCGTGTGTTCACAGGCTCGGATGTCTCTTCCTCTAAGGGTGCTCATCTCATCATGAGGATCCTGTCCTCATGTCATCTAGATCCCATCTCTGAACACCACCACCTTGGGGGCCGTGGCTTCCACAGATGCATTTTAGAGGCACACAGTTCAGTCCCTAGCAACAAGGTTGGATGATCCATCCCTGTTCAGGAAACAGGACTCAGTAGCTAAGCAATGGCAGTGACTATGTATGTATTTTGCGTTCACTAAATGCTCACCAATCGGAACTGATTTGGAGCTTTTACACATGAGACAGAAGCACCTGGAGAAGGGAGATGGCATCTGGAGGTTGGTGAGCCAGGTGATCATATTTTCATGATCTCAAATCAGTATTCTTATTCTGATAACAAAGTTTTAAAAATAATATGAAATTTATTTATCTGAAAAGTCTTTTATTTTAAAGACTTTTTTTTTTTAATTCATGAGAGACACAGAGAAAGAGGCAGAGACATAGGCAGAGGGAGAAGCAGGCTCCCTGTGGGGAGCCTGATGCGGGATTCGATCCCAGGACCCCAGGATCACGACCTGAGCCGAAGGCAGACACTCAACCACTGAGCCACCCAGGTGCCCCATATCTGAAGAGTCTTATAAGAATAATTCCTCCTGAGGGGTGCCTGGGGGGCTCAGTCAGTTAAGCTTCTGCCTTTAGCTCAGGTCATGATTCTAGGTCCCTGCTCAGCAGGGAGCCTCTCCCTCTGCTCCTCCTTTGCTCATGCTCTCTCTCTTAGTCACTCTGTCTCTCAAATAAATAAATAAATAAAATCTTTAAAAAAATAATTCTCCTTGAGTCATACATTTAACCATCTCCTTTTTAAAAAAGAACAAGAAACTTGGACCATCCTGACAAATCCAGTGTGTCAACTGCTATTGAGCTAGACCTTTCCCACCTCCGGGAGGCACAGAGCGGGCGCTGACCTAACCTGGCTTCTCTGGAGCCAGGACCAGGCCAGAATGGCTGGAGCTGGGACAGGGGCCTGCCTGGTGGACACTGATGGGTTTTCTCCCCCAAGAAAGTGCCAGCAGAGAGATGCCGGGAGGACACTGTATTTTAACCATTCTAAGACACACACCTCCCCAGCTCCACACTCACACATTTTAACGTCTCTGAATTCAGAACACCTTTGATAGTTGGCCCCATCCTGGAGCTGTATTGGAGTTCAATGGCATTTTTTTTTCATTCCTAGTGGTGTGTAAAACAATGGCGCATCTTACATTCACTTCTATCGTAGAGCCTAGGAAATATGGCAATTGGTATTACATGGCTCAGGAATAGACTTCGCCTTTATTCTCCTTTATTCCCTCCTAGGGCTTGTTCGCTGCATCTGGGACCCTTCTCCCATCATCTCCACTCCCACATCCCATCATCTCCACTCCCACATCCCAAGGACGAGCCATCGGAGGTAGCATGGTATAAACAGCAGGACCCCAGGGCAACGCTGGCCCTAATGGACCGCACTGGGATAGTACAGTCACTTCACCTCCAGGAACCTCAGGCTTGTTGCCTGAGTGCTTGTTTGTTTGTTTTAATTCCTTTGCTTTTGATTTGTGAGGTTCACAATCCTAGGGAGTTTATCTGCGCTGGCCACACCTGCATCATCTTACTTCATCCGCACAACAGTAATTGCTATTCCCATTTTAGAGGTTGGAAAACTGAGACTTGGAAAAAGCCAAGCAGTCTGGCCAAGACCCTGGACCTAGTAAAGGTGGAGATACCTTATATACTTACACTTGTCTCTCTCAGGCTAGAGTACCTCATCTCTAGGGCTGAGTTTGCTGAATTCCTGCTCCACTTGGTGTTGTGTGAGGGGTAGCCCCTACAGACAACCCCTACTTGTGAGCGATATCAGCCCCAGGTAGGAAGGGTGCTGAGGATATGGTAGGGCTGTGGCTGGCTCTGGGGGTTGGGAGAAAATCCTGCACCAAGATATTAATAGGGTCTCCAAGGCATTTAGGATTTCCCAGGTTTTCTCATTCTTTCTGTAATGTATCAGATGGATCCAGGGCAAGAGGATTCTGTGTAAGCCTTGCTTTGAAGGACGTGTAGGGTCTAGGCAAGCTTTGGGAAGGGAAGAGAAGTTTTCCAAAGACTTTTCCCATATGTTGAGTGGGGATAGTAATTATAAGCCTTGGAGGTTGTTTTGAGGATAAATGAGATAATATATCTATTATATGATATGTATATGTATTGGAGCAAGCTATCAAGTCCTCTGCAGATATATGAAGCCAGATCGCGGAGAGAACCTTCAGGAACCCTGGGGGAAGTTGGTCTCCAGGCCCCCAGCCGTGCCTGGCACATTGCCTGATGCCCAGCAGGCCCACTAGATCCTAACTGAGAAACTGAAGGGCAGGGGCAGCCCCTGTCGCCTGACCCATGCACGTGTGCAGCTCCCGCACTCTGTGCTCCAACTGGGAAGAGGAAGGGATGTGTCTGCAGAGTGCAGTGTCACTCTGACCCGCGCTTCACCACCTCAAGCTGGAAGATCTGTTGCACGGGTGTCCTTTCACGTCACCCCATGTGGAATTAGGCATTTTGCCTTCCCCAGAGACTCCAGACTGGTGGCGTTGGGTGGGACACCATCCACCCTCCTGCTAAGAGCTAGCGGAGCAGGTGCGTCAGACAAGGATGAGGGTGTAAGGTGGGCAGACCCGTCTGCAAAGGCCCCTCTGACCCGTGGCAGCTGGTGTGCCCCGCTCCCTGATTTGGACCCGGGACCACGTTCATCCCATAAACTAGTGGATTTCAAACCCCTTCAGGTAGCAAAGCACCTGGAAGTCACGATGCTTTGTGTGGAATGCCTTGAAATACTAATAAGCTTAATTCCGTCATGTAAAATAGGAACACTTTTGTTAGCAGGAAAGCCGGCTGTATTATCTGTGCATTATGTTCCAATCACAACCAAAACACAGGCTGTCAAGCTCATCAATGCCCGATGCATCTCGAGTCTGCCGCTCAGGCTCTCTGCTTCCCGTTCCCAGTGAGCAGCACCTCCAGCCTTGCAGAGCCCAAGGCAGAAAGGCAGTCTCCTCTACACCCTCTCTCCCCATTTCCCCCCAGCCTTTCTCATCCCACATCTACCCAGTGACCAAATTCCACGGAACTGACTTACAAGTCACTACTGACTCTGAACACCTCTCCATTCTCGTTTCTGCCACCCTCATTCAGACGGCCACCGTCTCTTACCTGAATCACAGCCACAGCCTGCCCCCCCACCAAGGTCCCCCTACACTGCAGCAGCCACTTTTCTAAAACACCAGCCCAGTGGTCCTTCCTATGAACCTGAGCGGTCAGGTTATGAGACCTAATCTGGCCTATGAATTGTCCTCCAGTTTCATCCCCCACCCCCTCATGCCCTACGTTTTTAGCCAAACAGAATTGTTTGTTGTCTAGTACTGTGTTGTCTTCTCTAATTGCAATGTCTCCCAAATTCCGTTGGCCTGGCTGATTCCTCCTTTTATGTATCTCAAATGGCACCACCTTCAGGAAGTCCTCGGGGTTTTCTTGCAGAAGCTCATCATCTCCTCCTTGGGCTCCTATAGCCACACCCTTCCATCCACTATACAGCAGTTGGAACCTTCTGTGTGGGAGCCATATCTGATCACAAGGTTCCCACTGCCCTCAGGGTCAAATCTAGCATGACTTGTAAGGCTTTCTCGGATCTTGCTGTGGCACCCGCACCTGTCCCCCATCGTTTAGGTCATGCCAAGTCCCTCTGGGCTTCAGCTGTCCTGGATGAATCTCTTCTAGCCTTCCACTGGGTGCCCGCTCTCTTGCTCTATCATTTGCTATGCTGCTTCTTGTGTCAAGACCCTTCCCTGGGCTCTCAGCTCTTCCCCTGGCTAATTCCTACCCACCTCTGAGTGTCTGCCAAACTTCACTTCCTCTGGAAAGTCTTCTTTCAATTCTTAAACTAGGTTTTGTGTCTCTACTGCATTCCATTTCCTAGGGCCCAGTGCTTAGAGGTGTAACTGCCTGATTGATTTACTGGCTGTTGTTTCTTTTAGAATGTGAGCGAGAGAACCATGTCTATTTTGTTCCTGCCTGTGTTTCTAGCACTACATAGAGCAATGCTCAGTAATATTTATAGAATCAAAAACGAATGGATGCATAGTCCCGCTTGTGTCTCTAGAAGCTGGAAGTCCTGGCTAACTTGTCTCAGTTGTGTGGTGCATGGGATGTGCTTACAAAGTGTTGAATAAATAGATAAATGAATGATCAGCTCTTTTCAAGCTCATTTATTTTATTATACTTAAAAAAAAAACTATACTTGCTCATTTGTTTTGCCATCTGGAAGAACTTGCCAGTAGAATAGTGGCAGCAGGCTCTAATGTTTTGAGAAAATTGCTTGACACAGAACTGAAAATCCTGAGGCTGGAAAAGTCTACTAACTGCCGGTGGTTGGTTTCAGCTCTGGAGCTTTCCATGGGAGGCAGCACGCTTTGGGAGGTCCTCCTACTCACTTCCTATGTCCCTGTGTCCATTTTCCCTGGCCAGAGCCTGGCCACCCAGTGGCCCTGCTGCCCCGATGGATCCACTGAACCTGTCCTGGTACGATGATGATCTGGAGAGCCAGAACTGGAGCCGGCCCTTCAACGGGTCCGAAGGAAAGCCCGGAAAGCCCCACTACAACTACTACGCCATGCTGCTTACCCTGCTCATCTTCATCATCGTCTTCGGCAATGTGCTGGTGTGCATGGCCGTGTCCCGCGAGAAGGCGCTGCAGACCACGACCAACTACCTGATTGTCAGCCTTGCCGTGGCCGACCTCCTGGTGGCCACGCTCGTCATGCCCTGGGTTGTCTACCTGGAGGTAGGTCTGCACCCCCGCCTGGAAGGAGCTGCCCGGGGGCCTGGAGTCCAGGCTCCGCGCTGGTTCCTGCCAACAAGTTGCCCGGTGCCTTCTCAGCTGGCCTGGCCTCTTCCTCCACTCTGGGCTCAGTTTTTCTCCTTATAAAATGGGCTGCTTCCTTGACAATCGCAACTACCAGCTTGAGGGTGCTTGCTAAGTGCCACACTGCCAAGTCCTCCATGCCCAGCTTTCCCCATGTAGCCCTCAGGGCAGCCCTGTGAGGTCACCATGTCACGAACACCAATTTCACATGTGGTGACCCTGGTGGTCAGAGAGATCACGCAGCTGGCAGGTCCCAGCTGGAACCCTATTTGGCCCCCTGGTAGGTTCATTAGATCATGCTGGAAATGGGAATAATTGAGGAGGTTCCTCAAGGAAGGGAGATGTTCATGCTTCCAGACCAGAAGCTTCCTGTTCCCTCTTCCCACTTCAAAAGTGGAAGCTGCTGCTCTGTGTGCTCCTTATCCCTCCCCCTCCCCCCATTTGGTCTAGTGCCCATGTCTGGGATCCACAGGCAGGGGTCTCCGTGTGGGCTGTGCCGCAGGCCCTTTGCTCAGCAAGGTCACCAAGGGCTGGCCTAGGACAGAGCCCAGCTCTGCATCTCCGGACAGAGAGTAGCTAGTCCCCGCCGTGGTCCAGGCACCACGCCAGGCATTTCGCAGACATGGACTCAGCACTCATGTTAATTCTGGGAGTTGAGACTATTCTCAGTGTACAGAGGAGGAAACAGAAGCTTTGAGAGGTTGCCTGTTTTTGCTCCGATCGCACAGCAAGGGGAGAAACCACTAACAGCGTCCCTAAGTGTGGAGCCACCTCCTGGTGGACACTTTCCAGAGCTGACAGGCAGATGTGGCAGGGGCTGGGGTCTGGGTCCTGGATCCTGCCCCTTTCTCAGCCTAGGACTCTGCGGTGGAGTTTGGGAACCGAGGTCACTCATCACTGGGCAGTTACCTTCCCGCCTGGGTAAGAGAGGGATTTACCTGTGCCATGGAGGTAAATCCTGGCTGGGAGGGAAGGCTCCTCCGTTTTTAAAGGAAAGCATGAAATTCTGTAGGCTTGAGCAGAGGAGACATCTAGAAGGAGAAGCTGAAGTGAGGAGGGGAGCCCAGTCCAAAGTGGTATCTCTCCCAGTCTCCCTGCCTGGGGGCTCCCTGTGTCTCCTCCGTATGTTGCTGTCATCACCCCCCTGGGTTCCTTTAGCACAGCCCAAACAGGCTGGAACACTCAAAACAGATGTTAAGGGAGAGCCCAAAGGAAGCAAACAACAGACATAAAATCTACAGATGCCAGAGGCCAGGGGTCCCCTTCCTCCATGACTCCCATGCCTGTGAGGGCCACCAGACTCCATCCATCCACGTCCTGTCTGACGGCCTCCCCGTTCATGTCTAGCATGGGACTGGATGTGCATGATTTATTTTGCTCAGCATATGGAAAGCACACTGGTTTGCAGTAGGAGGACCAGTTCCAATTCCCAACTCTACTACCTTCCATCTGGAGAAGGTCCTGAGAGAAAAGAACCAGGGTCACTTGTCTGCATTTCAGCCTCCCCACCCTGTGAGGCGAGGGTTGACTGTGTGCCTTTTCCAGAGGGGCAGATGAGACTGAGAAGGGAACACACCAAGGTCACACTTGTTTACTCATTCAACGGGTACTGAGCACTTCCCTGTTGTATAGCATCCTCGGGACACTGCCTGCCATCGATGAAGACCCGATAGGACCACTGTAGTGCAGTCTGATAGAGGTGACAACAGAGCAGTCCCCACAGGGGATGTGGGAACGCGATGGGGGTGACTGTGGAGACAAGGCAGTCCTGCAGAAAGAAGTGATGCTTCTGGGAGAATTATCCAGAGGAGGGAGCAAGGCGCTTACACTCCAGCCTGAGAAAAGAAGTGTGCAAAGCTGCTGAGTGAGGGGGTGTCACTGGCTGGAACTTTCAAGGGGTAGAAGCCTTATCGTTGGCCTAGCATCATCCATAGAGCTGAGTGTGAAATGTTTGGGACAGTGCCTGACACATAGTTAGTGCTTAATAGAGGCCAGTTGTTAGGATTTCGCCGAGCTAGCTCATGGCCCACCCTGCAGGGCTCAGCTTCATGTGAACAATGAGGTCAGTAAGTGGTGCCCAAAGGTGCAGAGACACAGCCCTGGAGTCACACCAGCAAACCTGGTGATTACCAGGTGATCTTGGGAAGTCCACTTTGCTCTCTGCCTCTAGGTCGGTCCCTCTTTGCAACGACAATCTCTCCTTTCATGCTTTATGTACATTGAGTAATTTTGACATAATTATCTCCTCTTTTGACAAGCTAAATGATCCTTCCCAAGACAGTTTATGAGACAGCATCGGATGTGCTACCAGAAGACCGTGCTTCAATCCCAGCCCTGCTGCACACTTGCTGGGGGAGCCCTCTGAGCTTCAGGTCCCTCGCCCATGAACGGGCACAGCAACCCTGTCTTATGCGAGCGTGAGATGCCCACATGCCCATAGTAGGTGTAGGTGGCTGCCAACAATTTCTCTTGAGTCTTTGAGTCAGCTGCCCCCAGGAGTGTGGAGGAAAACCCTCCCTTCTTCTGAGCTTCCAGAAAGGCCTCTGGGGGTGGGGATGAGAGCTCCCTAAAGGCAGGGACTATGCCAGTGCTGTTCACCACCACACCCCAGAGTCTAGGGCAGAGCCTGGCACGTAGTAAATTGCTCGTGGGTGTCTATGGGAAAGAAGAAAGTCAGGGAAGAGGGAAGAGGACTAGGAAGAGGGCCCAAGTATCTCAGACCTGGATCTCCGGGGACATAGAAGCAGCCCTGAGGTCCTAGTCTAGGAGGGCTTCAAGGTGGAGGGTGGACCAGGTGGGCCTGGGGCCCTCCCAGCGGTGCCCTAATGGGAGGTGCTGTTTACACCGGGAAGCTCCCTACCCGCCCCGTCCAGACCTGCAACTCGGGGACCCCTGTGCTGCCACGTGGGACGGGCCCTGGTATGGGCCACGGGAGCCCAGAGAAGGTGTCTTTCTGTTGGGGCGAGCTGCTGTTTCTTCATGCCCGAGAAAAACGGCCACAGTTCCTGTCTCGGAGCTTAAGTGGCAGCGTTTGGTTTCATGCCGGGGAGCAGAAAAGAAGGGGCAGTGCAGAGAACGAGCACGTTTGCACCAGCCCGAGCCGTGATGTGCGGTGAAGTGGGGCCTGCCCGGCCCCAGGCCCTGGGAGGCCGCTGCCTTGCTCCTTTGTCTCCTGCTGGGAGAAGGCCCGGATGTATCTCCCTGTCTCGACTCTGTGCTCAGACCCAGGGTGCCCCGAACTTCCCCAGTTGCCCAGGGCCAGCCTGCCGTGTGAGTGTGCACGCCCGTGTGTGTGAACGGGAGGCATGAAGGTGTGTGTAAGGGGGGGGAGTGTGTGTGCAAGGGGGAGAAGGATGCAGGATGCTTTCCTCATTCCCATCATACAGGATATATGGGCACAGCACCCCCATCCTGCCCCTCCCCCCCAGGTTCCCACAGCTCGAGCCCCCGTGTTCTGTCCCTCACTCTCCAGGTCTGACCAAGAGTAGCGCCGTCTTCTCGGTTTCAGAGCCTTGGTCCTCACAGCTGTCCTTAACAGACAGGTTTGCGCCCTGGCTCAGAGGGAGCTCCCCCAGGAACCTGGGCCCGGCAGGATCAGAAGTTGCGCTAAACGGCCTGGGGCAAGTCACTGCCCGTTTCTGAGGCTCAGTTTCCCCATTGGTAGCATGGGATTGCAGGCTGATCACTCGGCTGTTTTACAGATGAAGGTGGAAAGTTGAGAGACTCAGTTGAAGGTGCTCATCTTCTAGCCCAGTCCTTGGCACAAAGTGGCCTTATGTGTCTAGGAGGAGAGGGGACCAGGAGTGAGGGCCTCAAACTCCCCTTCGCTGGCCCACTTCTCCCCCAGGCCCCAGCTGGGGACTCACAGATTCCCACAGCTGCCTGCTGAGCCTGGGGCCCCATCTGCCCCAGCAAGGAGAACCCCACTATAGGGCCTGGGCTCATCTCCCCCTCTGCCGTCCACCTATTATGGTGCTTTGTCCCCAGGTGGTAGGTGAGTGGAAATTCAGCAGGATTCACTGTGACATCTTTGTCACTCTGGACGTCATGATGTGCACGGCAAGCATCCTGAACCTGTGTGCCATCAGCATTGACAGGTGAGCCCAGCCAGGGTGGGAAAGGGGACCCAGGCCATTCACTTTTCAGGCTTCCCCGTCTCTCCTTCAGGGGCAGGATCTCTCTGATACTGTACGGCTGACCATGTGCCCTCGGGCCCATGTGTTTGTGCGTGCATATATGTGTGTGAGTGTGCACACATATCTCCTCATGCATATCTGTACATGTGTGTAGGTGCACATGTGTCTGGGACAGTACAGACCTCCTAAAGAGAGGCCATCCTCCGGATGGAGATGCTACCAAGGGTACCCAGTGGCTGGTAGAGAAGAGAAAACTCAGTTCTGACAGCACCCTTGAAACTCCACCTGTGCACCCTGGCTGTCTGAGCTGGGGCAGGAGACAGGAGAGATTGACAGGAAGACCTCAGGGAGGTGACAACTGTCACTCCCCAAGGCACGAGGTGTCTCTGGTGTATATGTGCTGTGGAATGAGGGGTCCTTGAGTCTGCACCCAGACTTAAGGTCCCCCGCCCTGCGCCCTCGCAGGTACACAGCTGTGGCCATGCCCATGCTCTACAACACCCGCTACAGCTCCAAGCGCCGAGTCACTGTCATGATTGCCATCGTCTGGGTCCTTTCCTTCACCATCTCCTGCCCGCTGCTCTTCGGACTCAACAACACAGGTGAGTCCTGCCTCTGTCTGCCTGGTGTTCTGCTGGCCCCGTGCACAGGGCCCCAAGGGAGCTGAGCCCCTGATGCAGAGATAGGGACTGAGGCCGGGCCCTATCCCCCTGGCCAAGCCTGACTCTAATTGTACCTGGATGGGCCGGAGAGGAACAGTAGCTTGGGCCTGATAGAGTTGGGTGAGGAGTGGGGATAATGACTCGGGAGGATGTCTGGCCATTTTCAACTTCGTTTATTAAATTGAAGCAAGTCAGACAGCCGCACAAACCACATGTGTATGTGTGTGTATGTGTGTGTGTGTGTACACACTCATGGGTGGCGACTACTGGGCCCCATCCACCACCTTCACCCCCCACCCCCAGCAATGACATTTGTGTAAGGAGGCTGCAGCCCAAGGGCTGGCCCTGCCCAGCACAGACCTGAGTTACCTGAAGCAGGAAAGGTAGACTCGAGCAGGAGCTAGCTCAGGGCGCCTGTCCTGTGCGTCTGAGGCAGAGGAGGGGTTGTGCCTGCCTGCCTGCTGGCGGGGCATAGAGGCCATGCAGGTGTACCTCGGAGACTGTTACAGGGCAGGACACAGGGAAGCCTTGCAATCTGACTCTGTGGGAATTTCAAGGAGTGGGAGTAGGGCCTGATATGCTCAGATCTGTCTGGAGAGGCCCTGAGGTAGAGGACAGACATCTGGTAAACCAGGAGGGCATTGGCAGCGCACTGGAGCACAGGTGAGTTCAGCAAACAGGACCGAGTTACCTTGTTCTAAACCTGGGAGGTTGTAGACGGCCCCCAAGTACACAGGAAGGCCTACAATAAGGGTTCACTCTTTGAAAATAATTTTCTTGTTATTTTTTTCTGAACACTCCGGCTCCACTTGGGTGTTGGTGGATGACAAAACTAACACTGAAGTCAGGGGGGAATATGAGTGGGAAAGCTTGGACGCAGCTTGGCTTCTCGCTTAGGGTCGTACTTTTCAGTCACTGGTTTACACCGTGGGTCCGTTTCCATCTAGCATTTCCAGGCGACCTCAGACCCCCAGGCATACTCTGTCACATGGCTGGGCTGGGTCCCCCGGAGGAGGAGGGGACAGTCTGCGGTGGTGGTGGTGCCTGCACGCCCCACGGCTGCTGACATCCCATCTGGCTCTCCCCCCAGACCAGAACGAGTGCATAATCGCCAACCCCGCATTCGTGGTGTACTCCTCCATCGTCTCCTTCTACGTGCCCTTCATCGTCACCCTGCTGGTCTACATCAAGATCTACATCGTCCTCCGCAGGCGCCGCAAGCGGGTCAACACGAAGCGTAGCAGCCGGGCTTTCAGGGCCAACCTGAAGGCCCCACTCAAGGTCCCCAGATCCCTCCTGCCCTCCAGTGCCTTCCCTGACCCCCCCCCCCCCAGGACGGAGAGGGCTGGCCTGTGCTGGGTGGGCCTGGTGGGTGGGTGAGGGTCCAGGGAGGGGGTTCCCAGCACCAGGGCAGGGCCCAGTCCAAGGCTCAGACCTCAGCGGAGGGAGGGAGTCTCTAGGAGCGAGAAGGGGGGGCCAGAGGCGGATGCCACCTGGGAGGAGAAGTCGGCTAGATCTGTGTCTGAAACCCTCCTTTCCCCATCACTTGTCCTTTCCTGGCTGTGGCCCCTCTCTTCTCCCTGTCCTTGCTCTGTGCTTCCCTCCCTCTCCAGTACCTTCCACCTCCTCCTCCTCTCCTCCAATGCACACCTCCTCTCGCCCCCCCAACCCCAGCTCCCTGTCCTCCTCTCCATGCATACCTCCTCCCTCCTCCTGGGTCCCTGTCCTCCCCTCCATGCACACCTCCTCCCTCCTCCCTGGCTCTTTCACCCTCCTCTCCTCTGCCTTTCTTTCATTCTCTCCCCACTCCCTTATGTCTTGTGAATTTTCCCCTCTGCTCAGCCATCCCTGAGGAAGACAGTGTGGGGGCGTGGAAGGAACCAGAGTTTTGGAGTTAGACACATCAGGTTCAAGGCCTGGCATTCTCACCTTTTTGTTGAGTGACCTTGGGCAAGTTGCTTAACTTCTCTGAGCCTCAGTTTTCTCATCTGTTAAATGGGAATCCTAATGCCAACCTCTCAGCGTGGTCTTGAGGATTCAGTGTGAGAGGGATACGAGCATGCCTAGCATGTGCCCAGAAAACCAGGACCTCTTTGGCCCTTGTCCTGCCCACGATCTTTCGTCATAGTACCAACCTTCACTCTTGCCTCCCCTGGCCCATACCCACCTACTCTGCCCTTCTGGGAGCCCCTGTGCCCAGCCTGACTACTGCACATCGGGTGTCTGTCCCCGGCCCCTGCCCATCATGACCAGTGTCCTGGCTCACTCCACAGGGCAACTGCACTCACCCTGAGGACATGAAACTCTGCACCGTTATCATGAAGTCCAATGGGAGTTTCCCAGTGAACAGGCGGAGAGTGGTAAGTGCTCAGGTCAGGGACCCAGAGCCAGGTCTTTCTGCCCCTAGGGAAACCCACCTACCATGATTCTCAGCTCACCAGCTGGTCAAAGGGAGGAGCACCTCCCAGGCTCTCCCACTTAGCTTCAGCAGAGACCAGATTCCCCATGCACAAGTCACAAGCAGGCACGCAGCAAGACGGCTCAGTTCTGCAAGGCACAGATAGGCACTCCCAGCACAAGGAGGTGGTTCGGAGAGAGGACTCGGCCATAACATAAGAAAAATAAGAAGAATGGCTATTACCATTCATTGAATACCCACCATGTTCCTATTATTTCATCAAATCCTCACAGCGACCCTGAGAGATAGGTCTTATTAGGCTTATTGATTTTAATTTTAAAGAAGAGGAAACAGGCTCACAGAGGGAAGGTAACTCACCCAAGGCAAGACATTTAGTTAGTAAGATAATGTGTATTTGAGCCCAAACCCATGTGACTCCGAAATCCACACGTCTGCCATTCTTCCCATTTGCCTGTGCTAGGCTCCTACAGGCGGTTCTGGGCCTGGAGGCAGGGCATGGGGGGCAGGGTGGAAGGGCAGGGAGCCGAGTAGTGCCCAGGCTGGTGGGGAAGTGCAGCCTGTAAGTGGAGCCCAGAGGCGCAGAATCACAGTCGACCCCAGGCTCTGGCCAGCGATGGGAGCACCAGGGTTCAAGCAGCAGGGGTCTCATCCCCGGCTGGGGCAGGGAGCCCACACAGAGCCATACATGAAGTCCAAGTTGGGTGTCCCAGGAAGCAGGGCCCCCACTGTCCACCTGCAGGGCAAGGGCAGGACCCCAGGGAGTCATTTTATGAGATGGGTTCCCAACAGGGACTCGGGACTGGGCTTGGGTTACACCACCCAGGCACACAGCAAGGCTGCACTTTGGATGTTCAGATTGAGACCCCAAGGCAGGGAAGAACCTGGAAGCCCGTGAGTGGACCACCAGCAGGGTCCCCAGGTCAGCCCAGCAGGAAAGATGGGGGGCTCAGGGGTTAGCTCTTTGGCACCCAGATTGGTCTAGGAGGAACATGTGGAACCCATGTGTGAGTGAGGGTGCAGGTGCCCTGCAGGGAGAAGAGGGGTGCCCTCTATGCAGCTAGAACAGGAGCTCCTGGATGGAGGCACCGAACATCAACCAGTGATGTATTCCCAGCAGCCAGCTCGGTCACTTAGCTGGTGCTCGGTACGTGTTGCTCAGTTAACAAGAGAGGAAAGTGTTGTGGTACTAAGTTCCCACAAATGCTTATGGAGTTAATGAGGCTCTGGGACAGGGGCTGGGGATGACCTGCAGGCAGGGGCTGCCGTGGGTCCTGGGTCCTAGTCCCAGACTATTCCTGCCTCCCGGTGATTATCCTCATTGTCTCTCTGGCAGAGTGACCCTTGATGTTTGTAGGAGTCTCTAAGGGAGGATAGGGGAGGGCCAGGGGCACCCGGTGAGGCTGAGTGGCTAATGCCTGAGAACTTGCCTGGCTTTACCCAGAGCTCTCTGCCTCCGTGCAGGAGGCTGCCCGCCGAGCCCAGGAACTGGAGATGGAGATGCTGTCCAGCACCAGCCCCCCCGAGAGGACCCGGTACAGTCCCATACCACCCAGCCACCACCAGCTGACCCTCCCCGACCCGTCCCACCACGGCCTCCACAGCACTGCCGACAGCCCCGCCAAACCAGAGAAGAATGGGCATGCCAAAGACCACCCCAAGATTGCCAAGATCTTTGAGATCCAGTCCATGCCCAATGGCAAAACCCGGACCTCTCTCAAGACCATGAGCCACAGGAAGCTCTCCCAGCAGAAGGAGAAGAAAGCCACTCAGATGCTCGCCATTGTTCTCGGTGAGTCAGGCCGGCCCAGCTCTGTCCCACCATTACCGAGGAAAGGACCCATCACTCTGGGTCCCCTTACCTGCCATCCCCTTCCTAGCCATGGCCGGTGAGCCTTGGGAAGGGCACTTTCTCAGATTGCAGGCCACACCCATTGACGTAGGCCATTAAGTAGATTCTCTAATTAATGCTCATTTTACAGACGGGGAAACTGAGGTTTGGAGTGGGCATATAACGTGATCAAGGAAGACCTATGATTTAAACTCAGGGAGTCTGACCTCAGAGTCTGTGAGCTTCACCAGGCTACCATAGTGACCCCCAGAACCTCGAGATCCTAAGCAAGTCACTTTCTCTCAGCAGCAGATTAGCTCTCAGGGTTGTTTGCTGTGGTCAAAGGTTTACAAAGGTGAAGGCATTTTCTAAAGGGCAAAGTGGTGCACACAGCCAGGTGTTATCAGGGTGGTTTAGTTGTTGAGGAGTGGGAAATTCAGTTCACCCCAGCTCAACCAAGACCCCGTGGGACCAGAGCTGTGAACAGAGAAACAGGGCTGGGAGGGGGGTCCCTCTAGACCAGGGTGTGGCTCCATCAGCCAGCCAAGGCTTTCGAATAAAAGTCTCCTAGAAAACCAGGACTGGAGTCAAAACACAAGGCTGGGCTGACGTGCGTGGTGGGCACAGGAGGGGCTGCTGTGGCTCTCCCTGCCCTCTAGCACCAGGGTCTCATGGGACACCCTGCCACACTCACCATCCCCTTGGGCCTCCCACCAATCCTGTGATGTGAGTGGGACAGGTGTTACCTCCCTGCTTTTGTGAATGCATGCACTGAGTCACGGCAGGTTAAAGGACAGATCCTTGGTCACCAGGCTGGGGGTGAGAGCAGGGCCTGTGGCTTCTGTCCATGGGGTCTCGCTGCGGTCCTGGGGACTCCCAGGGTGCTTATGGGGCACTCTGTGCTCACAATGCCTCCATACTGAGGGGCCCACTGGGGCAGCAGGTCCTGAGTCAGGCAGACAAAGCCAGTGGGTGGGGGGTCCTTCTAGGTCAGAGCATCCCAATGCAGGAATTCTCAAGTGGTGGCCTCCAAGGCCTGGGGGAAGGTAGAGCGAGAGCCTAGCCATGGGGGGGGGGGGGGCTCGATAGACTGGAGTTCAGGTCTCGCTCGACTGGCTTTGTCACTCATGAGCGGGGTGGCCTTGTGTACATCACAGAGCCTTCGGGAGCCCCGGTTCCCTGTCTACCCCACAGAGATGCCAGGGAGTCTGAGGGAGATGGGTACCTAACTCTTCCTTTTGCCACTTGGGCTCAAACCGTGCATCCCATGCTGCGATGACCACACACTCCACTTCCAGGTGCGAAGGAAGACGTTCCCAAAGATGACCAGAGAGTAGAGTAAACATTTCCATTTCTACTGACTTGTGTCAGAATGTTAAGCTTGTGGATTTGTTTTCAAGCTCCTTATCTTTCCCTAGAGGGGTAGGTGTTGGTGTTATGCCCATTTGGCAGATGAGGAAAGTAAGGCTGAGGGACGTAAAGTGACCTTCACTGCAAATGGGTGTCAGGGACAGCTCTAGAGTCTGAGATGGGGACTCCTCCTGCAGTGCTCCTGGGCCGGGGCCTGTAGCACCCAATCTTGGTGCCCACAGAGTATGGGCCTTCCCAGCCCAGCCTCCCCTGGCCCCAGGGGCCCGCCTGACCTCCGCCCTCTCCCCCAGGCGTGTTCATCATCTGCTGGCTGCCCTTCTTCATCACCCACATCCTGAACATACACTGTGAGTGCAACATCCCGCCCGTCCTGTACAGCGCCTTCACGTGGCTGGGCTATGTCAACAGCGCCGTGAACCCCATCATCTACACGACCTTCAACATTGAGTTCCGCAAGGCCTTCATGAAGATCCTGCACTGCTGACCTGCTGCCCACCTGCACAGCAGCCTGCTTCCCGCCTCCCTGCCCAGGCCGGCCGGGTCTCAGCTCCGGGGAGCCGTGGACAGGGGAGGGGGTGCAGGGCGGACCAGGCCTCCTCTTTGCCCCGGCGGGTCCTGCAGTGTTAGCTTGGCTCCGCGCCCCTCCGTGCTCGCACACCCTCATCTGCCGGGGTAGTGCTAGGGAGCCAGGCATGGTGCCGGCCCTCGGGCCGGACCCCTGGCTCAGGGGCAGCTCACAGAGCCCCCCTCCCACCTCTGGGCCCTCCCTCCTTGGCACCAAAGACGCAGCCGCCTTCTCCGACCTTTCTGTGGGGTTCTGGGGTTGCCGGGGTCAGAGGTGGGGCTCAGAGACTTGCTTTCTGGTAGGTTTGGCTTGGTCTTCACAGGCTGATGCCGGGGCGGGCGGTGGGTGGGGATGGACAGTTCACACCCCACGAGGTCCATGCCCGGGGAAGCCAGAGCTCTTGCCAAGGCCCCAGGCAGCTTCAGTCCTGGGAGACCCATGTAAATACCAGACCCACAGCCTGAACCCCAGAGAAGCCCAAGCCAAAAATCTTCACTTGCTCCCTGTCCTGCCCCCCAGGAGCCTCTATTTCCACAGCAGTGGGTCCCGCCCCGGCCCACCTCGCTCCAGCACCCACGTGCTTTCCATACCTGCCGACAGCAGGGACTCTGGTCTTGAAGGGCCCCCGGAAGGTCTGTGGGGAGAGGAACCACCCCCAAACCCACCCTGCCGTCTCCCGACAGACTCTGCATCCTTTCTCGTAGCAATTGTTGGGCCTGCCTGGGAGCGGGCAGGGACGGCAGGCTTGTGACCACATCTGGGGCCTGGGTCGGGGTGCTGGAGGGCCTCTGGGGGCTGCCTCCTGCCACAAAACCACTCTCTCTCCCCCTTTGCCTCTTCTCTCTCTCTCCCGTCCCCTTCCCCTTTCCCTTCCACTGTCTCCGCCTTAGATGAGCCCTCAGCCAAGGGAGCTGCTGACCGCCACTCGGCCTGAGGGAGGAGGGGAGGCTGCAGCTTCGGGGAGCCCCTGGGCCCCAGACTCTGTAACATCACTACACACGCTCCGAACTAATAAAACTCTGACAAGAGTCCCATGCGAGGCCCCTTGGGTGGCAGGACACTGCGCCCACCTTCATCCTCTGCAGAAGGTGTAGCCACAGCCCTGGTGTCTGTGCCGGGATCAGAGTCGGGGAGGCCTCCTGCAGCCCCCCCTCCAAGAAAGGGTGACCCCGACCACGGCCGCCAGGGTGGACACTGTGGGGAAGGAGGGAGGTCGCTGCTCAGAGGATGACCCGGGAGAAGATGTGTGTGCGCCTACCTCCCCCGGATCCGGTCCTGGCCTCCCTCCCAAGGAGACAGGAACACTCTCAGCCCTGTCCCTGGGGGATCCAGAGCCCCAACTGCCAACCAGGATGGGAGGGGAGGACGTTCCCATGGGAATCCCACAGCACACCCAGGGCTCCTCTCGTCCCTCTGCCAGGGAAGCCAGCCTGTCCCCATTGCCACCTCTCCCCTCCTCTGAGGGTCCTTAGCCCTCGCGGCCCACCAGGGCAGAGACAGCTCTGTGGAAAAGGTGGCCTTCCAGGCGCCGGCTCTGTCTGGGTCTGGTCTGCCCCTTGCCCTGACTTCCGTCTCCCATCAGGACCCCCTTGCTCTGGAGCAGGTTGGGGAGGCCGGGAGGCCCCAAGTGACATGGCCCAGGTAGGCCTCCCTTCTCTGGCCTCCATCACAGTCATTGCTCCAAGCTTTCCGGGCCACAAGTTGGCACTGCCCTGAAAACAGAATCTGGCTTTTAAAAAGATGAAATCTAAGTCAACCCAGTGAAGGAGGAATATTCTCACTACCTGGCGAATAACAGCGATGATGACAAACAAGGTGCTGGCACCCACGGGCTCAGCCTCTGGGGAGCTGTCAGGGCATAATTTGCATGCTAAATACAATATTTTTAGCACCAAAGTTTGGAGCACTTAACTTGCCCTGAACACTTAATTATGGACTTTGATCTTCTCCCTGAACCTGCCTGCAGCGCCAAGCCCCGGGGAGAGGCTCTGTCCCCAGGAGCACCCAGATCCCAGAAGCTGGGCAAAACCAGGCCTAGTCCAGCTCAAGAGGTGTCACTATGACCCAGTGACCACCCCCTCGGGGAGGGGGCAGACACTCAGGGGGGCCAGAAACCCCAGGGACTCCTCGGCTGCTGCCGCCCAACCCACAGCCATCGCACCCGCAGGTGCACGCCCGGACACACGCCCCACACTCAGCCTACACCCCACACTCATCTTGCCTTGGCCAGAAGCTTGAAAGCTCATCTCATTAGAAATCTTAGGAGGCCGCACAGGTTTCTCAGCTGTGAGAACTGGAAGAGATGACAAAGGAGAGAGAAAGAGAGGATGCTTGGAAGGAGGGAGGGCGGGAGGGAGGAGGGACAGCAGGCAGGCAGGCCGAGGGAGAGGGGGCAGGTCCCTAGCAGTTTGGAAAGGGCACCGAGGGCGAGGAAGGGGAAGAGGGCAGGCAGGGGCGGGAGGCGGGGCCGAGGAAAGTTGCCCACAGCTGTCAGAAGCTTCGAGGCTTTCTGCCAGACAGCAGATTGACAGCTAGAGTGGGCAGGGGGAGGGCCGGCTCCACCCCCTCCCCCCTCGACTCTTCAGGGACAGAGGGATGGGTGTGGGCCCGGGAACTGTGCGGTGCCAGGGGGGTGGCCAGTCTCCGCTCTCCCCCTGAGGCCCCGACGTGGCTGCAGCCCTCTGCCCTCGCTCCCCTGCCTTCCCTGGGCTTCTACCTCGGTGCCCATCTTTCTCCGGAGAGTGATTTTTCATTGAAACATGATCTGCCTTCAGAGCAGGTGGTGTCTAACAGACGCCACCACCCCCCCCACCCTGGTGACAAGCACCAGGCCAGGCACAGCCTCCCGCGTGTCCCCGTGTGACTGCAAGTCTTCAAAGCTTCAGGCCCTTACTCTTCCCCTAGTGGGTCCTGGAGGAGTCTGGCCACCGGCTGGGGGGATGGCCTGGGACCCCGGAGGAGAGTGGTGCGGGAGGAACCGCATTTCATCCGCCCACCCACCCACCCACCTATCCAGCCGTTGATGCCCTCAGTGCATCTTTCTTGAGCGACCCTTGTGCTCCAGGCCCTGGCAAGGTGCTAGGCAGGAAACCGGAGTAACGTGGATGTGATCCCCGTACTTGTGGAGCTCACGGCCCGGTGGGTGACAGGCGTTAATCCAATAATCACGCAACGACTATCAAAGCTGCACATTCCCAGTGGCAGAGTGCCGGCTGGGTGTGGGGCACGGGTCACGTAGGTGACAGCAATGGCGTGGGTGCCTTGGCCTGGAGCAAGTAGGCAGGGCACTGGTTCAGGCAGGAGGGCTGATGGGGGGGGTAGGGGCCCCCGAAAGAAGTGACTGCCTGTCCTGCTTCCCTGGTGGCTTCAGAACAGAGGCGGTCAGTCATCTGCACTCAGGGGCACTAAGGACTGGCCTGCCTTGGGGGCAGTGTGTCCACCTGTGTGGGCTCCCTTCCCACACGTTCCCTGTCCCAGGGGCTGCGTGGCCCAGCCCTGGGTCGTACTGCCTCACTGCCCTCCGGGGCCCCAGGATGCAGGCTATGTCTGGGGCCAGTGGCTCCCACATGATCCTGTCTTTCCTGTAGCCCCGGCCTCTGTCCGTAGGGTCCCCCGTTATAGAGGAGGCCCCTCTACAGGGAGGCTGCTTGCCTGGATGGCAGGCTGGCCTCTGAATCCAAGATTTCCACATCTACATCTTGCATGGTCCGCTCTGCCTGTTTCCTGACCGGCCCCAAGAACAGCTGGAGGAGGCTAGCGTGGTGAGGAGATTTTTGCAGAAGTGGGGAGAGATGGGGAAAAAAAAAAAGCATTTGGGACCAGTCTTTTAGGATGTTGCCCTGGGGTGCCTATGAATAGCCTGAGAGCCATTTGGGCTGCGGAGCAAAGAGGAGGGGGCGGTGTGCAGAGCAGGGGAGTAGTTCTTAGAGGGGCTCTAGTAGGTGCAGATCAGTCTGGTCATCCGTGTGCCTGAGTGTCCTCTCCTGCCCATCAGATGCCCTGACTCTGGTTCTGGGGAGTCTAGAAGGCAGGAAGCCCGCAGGGAGGGCAGAGCATCTCTGGAAGGGATGGCTTCCACCCTGGCTTTGTGGGGCTACGAGGTACAGGGAGAGGAGAGAAGGTACCTGGTAAGAACAGCTCCCCATCCCAGCTCTGCCACTTGACAAATGAGGCAGGGCAGGTGCTGTTGGGTAGAGCCCTCACTGGGGTGGGGTGGGGGGGCCCAGAGGCCTTTTACTCCTGGCTGGAAGAAGGACCACCCAGCTTGCTTGTGGCTTTCTCCCACCCCTGCCCCTGGCTTCCTCCTGAGACCTGGGGACCTCAAGAGGCCAGAGAGAGGGAGGCAGCCTCCCTGGTGCCTCGGGGGCAGTGGGAGTCAGGTGCTGCAGCTGAGGTGAAGGATGGGGGTCAGGCAAGGGGAGGGAGGAGGTCCCCTTGGGGCCTGTGGAGGGGCAGGGGACTTCACAGGAACAGAGCTGCGGCTGGCACACCTGGGTTTCCTGAGCAGCCCAACAGCAAACTCTGTCCTCTTGGCCTCAGGAGAGCAGAGTCCTCCCCAGCAGAGGACCCCTTGTGCCCCCTGCACACAGCTGAAGGGTGTTCACTCTGATTTGATCTTCCCTCTGCTCGGAAAGTGACAGCAGCTCCTTGCTGCCCCTTCCATTGCATCCAAGGTCCAAGTTCTGGAACCAGGGCTGGCATCAGGGCCCCCACCCCACCTGCGCTTGGGCTGCCTGTACCCCCAGCCTCTGGTGCCCCTGGCTCCTTCTGCCTAGCCCAGGCACTACCCCTTCTCTGCTGCGTCCCTATCCTCCTTCCACACACACACCTTCTGGAAAGCTCTTCCTGACTGACCCATCAGCCTGGTAACTGACCGAATGAGGGGCAGGGGCAGGAAGTTTAGGGACTGCGTGGTCTCCTAGGCACATGTGGCTACTTAAGTTGATTGAAATCAGACCTTTGGTCCCTTGGCTGCGCGGCCACCTGTCAGGCACTCAGCAGCATGTGGGGCCGGTGGCCATCCTAGGAATGGCTGCAGAGAAGGTCTCCACCTTCCCGGGATGCCCTGTTGGACAGCCCTGGTCTAGAATGACTCTCGGGTGAGGAGTTCAGGTGACTTCAACTAAAATGAGGGTGAGAGGATGATGAACAGATTCGTGGAGGGGGAGGGAATAGGACACTGAATGGAAGGGGTCTGTAAGACCTCCAGGTAGAGATGCCCAGTAGGAAACAAAGGAGTTCCTATCCTCGACCACCCCCCAAAAAAAATCCCCTAAACAGGGTTTGGAATTCAAGTGGAGACCATCTCCTTGGGAATTTCAAGGGCCTCACCCAAATCCAACTCTGAACATCCCTCGGAAATCTCTAGAAGGCAGCTGTGTCACAAGGGGATGCTGTGTGTCTGTGTCTGCCTTGCGTTGGCTTGAAAAGGGAGAAGGTGCTGGCAGACAATGCAAGGGCTGTTGGCCAGAGATGGCCTGAAACCGTTACTTCTATTAACTTTTGGAGGAAGAGGGTAGAGAAAGCAGTTGTCTGGGAATCTCAGTCTGACCCCTGGGACCATCAAGTTGGTAAGTTGAAATGATTCCCAGGGATAGTCCTGACCCCATGTCTGTGGGATCCCTGCCCCTTATAGGGCAACAGGTGCAAAAGCATCTTTTATTTTTTCTAATTCCTTTCTGCAAGGTCTTCCCTCAAATTCTTTCCAAGAGGATAGGCCAGACACTATGTGCCGCCCTCCTGGCCATTCCCATGGATTGAGCTCATTTGGCTTTGAACATGTAGCCCCACAACCCTTCTCTGGCGCATGCAGAAGAATCCCCCCTGACATGGACCTCAATGGGCGAAGGCCAAACACGGCACGGAGCCCTCCCTGCTCCCCCCTTCCTGCTCTAGCATGTTCTGGGAAAGACACAACTCCCAGGGGTATTTTCAACTACCAATTTTGCCTAAGGCCCAGTCTCAGGAAGAACAAGGAGAACAGACCAGGAAGCTAGCAGGGAGTAGGAGGACAGAACAGTCTGCCGAGTGCTGCCTGCGGTAGTCCCCAGGAGCCCCCACTCATCCAGCCCCCAGGAGCCCCCATTCATCCAGCCCCCAGGAGCCCCCCACTCATCTAATTCCCAGGAACCCCCACTCATCCAGCCCCCAGGAGCCCCCATTCATCCAGCCCCCAGGAGCCCCCCACTCATCTAATTCCCAGGAACCCCCACTCATCCAGTCCCCAGGAGCCCCCCACTCATCTAATTCCCAGGAGCCCCCACTCATCCAACCCCCAGGAGCCCCCACTCATCCAACCCCCAGGAGCCCCCTACTCATCTAACTACCAAGAGCCCCCACTCATCCAGCCCCCAGGAGCATCCACTCATCCAACCCCTAGGAGCACCCACTCATCTAACTCCCAGGAGCCCCCACTCATCCAGGCCCCAGGAGCCCCCACTCAATTAACCCCCAGGAGCCCCCACTCATCTAACTCCCAAGAGCCCCCACTCATCCACCCCCGAGGAGCACCCACTCATCCAGCCCCCAGGGGCTCCCACTCATCCAACCTAGAGAGGAAAAGCCTGTCACCCGGGGGCTAAGGAGGGACATAGGGAGAGACTATGAGGCACCCCCTGGTGGTTGTTCTCAGGCCTGGCTGCTCTCCGGCCTAACCAGGGCAATCCTGGTTTAACTGGTCAAGGGTAGGGTCAGTGTCTAAAAAGCCCTTCTCCCCCCACAGCTCACCCAGGAGGCTCTGATGGGCAGGCTTCGTGTACAGCCTCAGTGCTGGGGCACATCCCAGCTCAGGGCTACCCCCAGGGCTCTCCGTGGTGGCCACAGGCTGTGGTGTGACGGGTGAAACGCCCAGGGCCCAGGAGGTGGGCGCCACAGCCCAGTGACCACAGGATGGGAGCCACCAGACTGCAGCGTGCGCGTGGGGTTAGAGGTTCCCTCTGCTCTGCCTCGCCCAGTGCTGACAGGGGTCCCGCACCCAGACGTGGGCCTGCCAAGTGGCTGGGGGTCGAGCTGGCCGCTAGTTGGGGCAGAGATTCCTTTCCTCTGACTATTACAGAGTCATAAATATGATTACGGCTGGAGGGACCTCCCCAGCAGTGTGCAGAGGCGGAGAGGGGCAGGATGGGACTTTAGGGCACTCATGAGGCCCCACTCAAACCCCCGCCCCCTTCCCCTCTGAGGTGGGCCATTCCTGGCAGAGCCTGGGCCCCGTCCCACGAGGTTAGTGTGAGCAGCCCCAGCCCTACCCCAACCTGCCCCACAACCTGTAGGACAGGACAGGCCAGCAGACGGGTGGCCAGGGTGTGGGCCCAGGAGAGAGCTCTGAGCTGCTCTGAGCTGCCCTGCAAGCTCCACACTGAGCCCCAATGAGCCAGCCCTCAGCATCACATCCTGGTCTGACTCCTTACCCCTGGCCCCGGCCTCCTCCTGCTGGACAAACTCACACACACACCACATCCCATACTAACACGACTGGCCCTTCAGGTCAGCCCATCTCCAAAGGGGAGACTCGGGTCCACAGTTTTATTGACATCAGGGTTTGAAACTTGGCCATATAACTAGACACGGTGAAGGGGAGGCAGGGGAGGCCAGGGCCGGAGTGTCCACAGAGGATCATGCATGGGCACCTGGAGCACACCGGTCCTTCACCCCTGAAACCACATGGGAGAGCCAGGCGCTGGAGCCAGGCCCACTGGGACAGTGTGGTCCATGTGGCAACTGGGGACCAGACGGGGCTTCAAAGAGTGGGCGGAAATTTCCTCCCAACTTTTAGCTCCTGCCCCTTTTGAAAAGAAGCACGTGCCTGGCTGTCCTGTCTTGCTGGGGATCAGGGCCAGGTCACACAGGCAGCAGCTGGGAGGGAGCATTTCCCTTCTCTGTGCCTCCCTTCACCTTCAGGGAAGGCTCCCGGGATGCAAGGGTCCCTGTGAGCTCAGGGGCAGGGGGCAAGTACAGGGGAAGGGGCCTTGCCAGAACCCAGCTTCACCTCCACCAACCCCTCTTCCTCACCGGTGAGAAGGCCCCTGGTTGCTTAAACTTCGGTCTGGGCTGCAGGCTCAGTGCCACCCAGGGTGGCCAGTGGGGGCCCCTTGCCCTCCAGGAAGGCGATCATGTTCTGCTTCTGGTTCTGGAGGGCCAGCTGCAGGGGTGTGCAGCCCACCCCATCCCGGATGTCCAGCTGGGCACCGGCTTCCACCAGCACTTTGAGGATGGACACGTCGCCCTTGAGGGCAGCCAGGTGGGCCGGCGTCCAGCCCACTTTGTTACGGGCATGGACGTCTGCACGGTGCTCCAGGAGGTTGATGACACTCAGGAAGGCGCCCCTCTGGACAGCCAGATGGAGGGGGGTCCAGCCAGACTGCTCAGCGGCACTGGGGTCAGCTCCACACTGCAGCAGTGCTAACACCACCACCTCCTCCCTGTGGCGGGCAGCCAGGTGCAGGGGCGTCCACTTCATGCCTCCAGGAGCCCCCAGGTCTGCGTGGCTCTCAGCCAGCAGGTGGATGATCTCCAAGTGGCCCTTGTAGGCTGCTAGATGTAGGGGTGTCCAGCCCTGCTGGGTCGGCAGCTCGAGGCTGGCCCCATACCTGAGCAGCATCTTGCAGATAAGATACTTTCCCCTGGCAGCTGCCAGGTGCAGTGGGCTGTAGCCACTCTGGTCTAGGGCATCGGGAGCCGCCCCACTCTTCAACAGGTGTTGGATGGCCCTCACTTTGCCTCGCTCCACTGCCAGGTGCAGTGGTGTCCTCAGGTTTCTCTGCTGGGCATCCAGCTCAGCCCCCTGGCCTGTCAGCAGCTTGACCAGGCTGATGTGGCCAAAGTAGGCGGCCACGTGGAGGGGGGTCTTGCCCTCCGCCTCACGCACGTTGGGGTCAGCTTGGCGGGAGACCAAAAGACGTGCCACATTCTCGAAGTTGTTCTGCGCAGCCAGGTGGAGCGGGGTCCACCCCTCGTGCTCCTGGGCATCTACGTGGGCGCCGTGGTCCAGGAGCAGGCGGGCAGTACGGTCGTCTCCGTTCTGGGCCGCAAAGTGCAGCGGCGCCCAGCCCTCTTCATCTGCCAGGTTGGCGTCCGCCCCACGCTCCAGGAGCAGGGCGCAGAGGTCGGGCTGCTGGTCCTGGGTGGCGATGAGGAGGGGCGTGTAGCCGCAGGCTGTCCGGCAGTCCACGTGGACCCCGAGGGCCAGCAGCAGCCTCACCTGCTCCACGCTGCCCTGCACCACCAGGAGGTGGAGGGGAGTGACTTTGTTCTCGTAGATGCGCAGCCCCTCATCGCTTGGGACTGGGTCCCCAGTGTCCGAGAGCTGCAGGACCCGCTTCAGGTAGTCTCCCAAGTCTGCTGGGAGGAAGATGCAGGTTGAAAAAAGGACCTCTGAGCCGTCCAGAGGTCATCTCGTCCAGCCCCCTGCCTCCTGGAAGTGCCATCGGGGCCTAGAGACTGTGGGAGGGCGGGCAGCCTTTCCTGCTGTCACAGATCTCTGCACAGCCCCCCTTGTCCTAGAGAACAGACCCTGGCAGCCCTTCCTGTCAGGACGGGGCAGAAAGAGGCCTGTGAGTGAACCCTGGCCCCACCCTTAGCACCACTTGACTTTTGCCAATTCCCTGCATCCTTGAGCCTCCAGAGCCTGATCCATACGTGGGCCGCAAACAATGCCCACCTCATGTTACCGTTGTGAGGACAACCTGGGCAGGCAAGAGCTTTCAGGGGCGCGCTTGGCACAAAGTCAATGCCAGCAGAAAGTAGGCTCTATGGTGTGAACTCCTCCTGAAGCCACTAAGGCTTCCTTCCGCTCTATTATGATTAAAAGCAACAATTTCCAAAACAAACAAGCAGCAACAACAGAAATCCCTGCCCAGGCCAACAACCCCCCCCCCCGAGATTCTGATTTCATCAGTCCAGGTGGGCCAGGCACCCGGACAGCTTTCACCCCCCAGGTAATTCTAATGTGCAGCCAGGGTTGCAAGCCAAGGCTCCACCTCCGGGGCCAGGAAAGGAGTCGTCTGGCCTCCTGAGAACACAAACCTGACCCCTGAGGGCATGTGCATTTCTGGAACCTGGAGCCGGTGCCAGGAAAGGGACACACCAACTTCTGATTTGGGACAAGCTGGGCAGAGGGTCGGAGTGGGGAGGAGGGGCGGGGTGGGGGCGGGGGTAGGTGGGAAGGGTGTGGTTTGATTCCACTTTCCCCTGGGCTGTGAGTTCTGTGGTTCCAGCTGCGGCAGACTCACCACTGTCTGTTAGCTGTGGGCTGACCTCTTCAATGACCTGAGCAGGAGGGGATCAGAAGACAAGGGGGATTGACCAGCGGGCCGTTCTGCTCTGTACCCTCCCGCACTCCTGCCCTCTCTCCAGCACTCTCCAGCACCTGTCGGGACTCATGTCCCATGTGGGTGCTAGGAAGCCCCTCCCGGGTCATTCCTGCCAACAGCAGCATCTGCAGCAAAGTCCTGAGCAGGGGAGACCCTGCCGGAAAGAGGTGGTCCAGGGCCTCGACTTCCCCTTGGGCCACATGGAGTGCAGGGTGGCCGGCTCTGTGGTTGGGCCAGGAGCCCCCTGCCAGCCCACAGTTGGTTCCCATGTTAGGGACTATCACATCACCATGATGACACTGATGCTGTGGCATGAAAGCCCGCAGGCAGGCCTCTGATTAATCCCACATATACAAGCAATGGTGTGTCCTTCTCAAGGGCTCTGAGTCACAGCCACCACTGTGCAAATTAGGAGAAGCTGTCCCAGGTGGGCTGCCAGATGTGGCCCGCAGTGTGGGCTGGCTCTCAGCCCCCAGCTGCTGCCTTAGTTGGGGACCTTGTGAAGGACACGCCCATGCAGGCATCCCTGGGGATCCCCGGAGACCCCCCGAGCACCCCCCCAACACACACACACTCACCTCCCCTGGCCGGGGCAGAGACAGCTTGCAGGACACCTTCCTGGCCAGAGCCTCACTCTCTGGGTCTGCCACAGGACTCTGGAGCAGGGACAGTAGCATGTCTGTCTCAACAGTGATGTCTGCCCCATGAAGGAGAGACAGAAAAAGAAGCAACAGGCTGGCCACCAGTCCCTTCCCCATTTTAGATAATCCTAACATTCCCCATCTCCCCCCATCCCCCAAATCCATTCCTGTGCTCACATACACTGTACATACGCACCAGGAGGCAGGAAAGCTGGGTCCCTGCCGCAGCTCAGTGGGACCACAGTTAGCAGGTCACTGACCCTCAGAGGGTCATCTTTTTCCATCAATGAGGGGGCAGGACTAATGCTCACGATTACACATGTGTGCGTTTCCAAAGTCACTACAGAGGTGGGCACCTTCGAGGTCCATCCATGCCCGTGATCTCATGGTCTGGGAACATTTTACAAATGCTGCTGTGGCCCTGGAAGGACCCAAGCTAACGGGGAACTCAGAAGCAGGAGAGCCAGGCCCAGACCCACCCAGTACGGGTTTTCTATTCTACATCCCACGGGGTGCATGGTAACCCAGACAGACGGGGCCCACCACAGTCATCAGCTGCCCTCCTCTCGGCACTATGAGACAGGCTGTGCCCCAGTGCCCAGCGCAGAGCCCTCCAGAGGGGCCCAGGCTCCAGGCGCCTCCCTCCAGCCCTCTCTAACCTCAGCCTGGCTCCCAGGCCCTCCAGCCCCGCCCAGCTCCCCAGTCCCTTGGGCAGGTCAGACCCGAGGAGAACCTGAAAAGCAGGGCCTCTTCTTGGGGTCCTGATCCCAACAGCGCCTCATCAGGTTCACCATCTGCTGGGCCTCACCTGGCCACTCATCGGAGACAGGCTGCAGGGAGGGCCGCATACCTGCGGCCACTCGGACAACAATAGTCACCATGTTGAAGCCTGTGAGGGGAGGTCCAGGCTGTGTGCACGCCGGGAGGCTGAGCCAGAGGGGCTGGGCCAGGCTGTGGGGGGCTCCGAGGATCCCCACCGGGGTGCACACAGCAGGGGCAACATCAATGCATGGTGAATGAACAGCTAGGTTGCAGGTGTGAGTTGAGGGTCCAGTGTGAGCCGCTGGGTCTGTGGTCCAGCTGCAGCCACCTCCACGTGACCCCACACTGCAGCCCTGTGCTGCCCAAAGGCCTAGTTTCAGGCTTTGACTTTGGATTCTGTGAGCTCATCCAGATTTCCTGGCACACTAGGTACCTGGCATCTAGGTGGCAGGGGTGAGGGCAGGAGAGGCAGGAAAGAATACTTTGGAAGCAAAGGCATTAGAGGCAGAAGCATGGTCTGGGCTGACATGTGCTGTACTGTTAGGTGAGCTCCAGAAAGTAGGGCAGGGAGGAAGGGGGGAGGGGCATCCTTCCCGTGGCTCCCCAACCCAAAGCTGCCACTTCTCCTGCCCCCACAAGCCCCCAGCCTCGCACAGCACCCTCCAGGACACCACCCCATGCCGCCACCCCCGCCTGCTACCTGAATATGGTTTCTTCTGAGTGAGGAGCTCCCAGATGATGATCGCAAAGCTGCAAGACAGGACAGATGCCCCGAGTCACCTTCTCAGATACCCGAGGTCACCCGGGAGCCCCATGGACCGAACCCTCCCAGGCAAAGCCTCTCCAACCAGAGTGCCCCTCCAACCCTCCTCTTCCCTGTCGCCGTGTCCTTGGGACTGGGTGGGGGAGCAGAGGTCAGGCAGGGTGGTGATAACCAGCTCGCCCCCGGCCGCGGCAATGTGGCACAGAGTCCAGCCACCTCTCACCTGTACACATCGTACTTGCGCCCTGGGGGTTTGTTACTTTCCAAGAACATCTCAGGGGGGATGTAGCTGAGGGTGCCCCGCAGAGCTGACCTCTGGATGCACTGCATCCCGGTTGACTGTTCCATCCACTTGGACAGGCCGAAGTCTGAAATCTGGGAGGAAGTCGCAATAGTCTTGCCTCCAGAAACTGCCTTCACTCTCACCTTCCTGTAGCCTACCCCTTCCAGGAGGGTATAGTGGGTGACAGCCCGGCACCCCCCTGCCATCTCTGCCACATGCGACCTGGTTACTGATCTCCTCAGACCCTCAATGTCCTCATCTGCATACTGGAAATAATAGGAACTTTTAATTTGTGGTGCTTTTTTTTTTTTTTAAGATTTTATTTATTTATTTATTTATTTATTTATTTATTTATTTATTTATTTATGAATCACACAGAGAGAGGCAGAGACATAGGCAGAGGGAGAAGCAGGCTCCCCATGGGGAGCCCCATGGGGGACTCGATCCCAGACAAATGTCTATAGACTTTCAGTGGGGGTTAGCGATACAAGAAGGCAGTACCATGAGGATATATAGTGGGGCCTATCGGGGTAGACCAGGGAAAACCTCCCCAAGGGGGTAATGTTTAGCAGAAAGCTGAAAGATGAGCATGACTTGCTAAATAAAGAAGGGAGTAGGGGAGCACTGTTCCTGGCAGTAGGCACAGAATGTGCAAAGGTCCTGTGGCACATTTTTCAGAACTGAAGCCCGTCATAATCTTTCCTAGGAATCATCTCATTTACACACATTCTCACCCAAAGCAAACAAGGGGAGGGATAGGGAATACTTTACACGCAGTAGAAACAGAAGACTGAGGCCCAAAGAGGGTTATTGCAGACATCCTGACACCCAAACTCATGCACCGAACTCCACTGCTCATCGGTTTTTGTTGTTTTTTTTTATTCTTAAAGATTTTATTTATTTATTGATGAGAGACAGAGAGAGAGAGAGGCAGAGACACAGGCAGAGGGAGAAGCAGGCTCCATGCAGGGAGCCCGATGTGGGACTTGATCCCGGGACTCCAGGATCACGCCCTGGGCCAAAGGCAGGCGCTAAACCGCTGAGCCACACAGGCAGGCACTAAACCGTTGAGCCATCCCCCTCGTCGGTCTTTGTTTTAGGTGTGATTCTGCCTTCAGTATTTGTCTACGAAGGGAGCTACTTAAAACTCCCAGCAGGCCAGTCAGGAGGCTCACCTGCAGGAGACTCTGGAGTGGAAAGAGGGCAGGGAGCTCGACGGGGACCTTTACCTTGACATGCATGTTGTTGTCCAGGAGGATGTTGCTTGGCTTGAGGTCCAGGTGGAGCAGAGGTGGCTTAATGCTGTGGAGAAAGTTCATGGCCAGGCTGGTCTCGTGGATGATGCGGAACTTGAGCTGCCAGGAGAGGCTGTGCGTGGGCAGCATCTTCTCCAGGGAGCCGTTGGTCATGAACTCCATCACAATGCCCAGGGGCTGCCTGCACACCCCGTAGATGGACACGATGTGCTGAAATTTGATCTTCTCCATTTTGGCGGCTTCTTCAAGGAGGCAATCCACATCAGAACTGTGGAGACACGGGGGTCAGGGATGGAGGGAGATGGCCCGTTAATTCCAAAAGCCGCGGGTAGAGCAACAGGCAAGGCTGGAGCCAGGTGCTGGAGACCCAGAGAGGCCCCGGGGGGTGGGGGGGTGGGGGGGTGGGGAGCTTACAGGAGGAAGGAGAGTCCTAGCAGGAGGCCCCACAAGATGCAGAGTGGGGTCCCGACACGACAGGAAGGGGAGGAGCATGCAAGCCTAGGAGCGAGTCCATTCTACAGAGGCGACCACAGAAGGCCTCCTGTTTACTCTGCCACTTGTCCCCCGCCAGATCGCAGACCCCTGGAGGACCTACATCACGCCTCATGCTTCTGTTTTAAGATCCCATCTATTCCCATTTGGTGATGAAAGTAATACACATCCTTGTAGAAAATCAAGGGACTACAGAGAGCTCTGAAGAGGAAAATTAGACCATCAGTAATCCAACCTTCCAGAGTTGGCCTCTGTTAATATTTTAGTATATTCTTTTACATTTACATGTGCCAGGTATCTCTCTCCCTTCACTCCCCCCTCCCTCCCCTCTCCAGCCTCCCCCCTCCATCAGGCAGTATGGGCTGCTGTGTGGTCAGCTTTGCCAGCTACTGTGGCACCACGCTTCCTCACACTGCTCCTCTGCCCTGAAGCCAGGTCTGCAAGGCTGCGTGTTGGGGATGAACCGGATTATTCACCCCGGGTCCCCTACAGCAGCACATCCCCATGCAGAGCACAATGCGTCTTTGTCAAACCAAACAGAAGTCAAGACTTAAGGGAAGGCCTTAGGAAAGAAGCCTTTGCCAACTGGCTCTCTCCTTTCACTGTGTCTGCCCCCTGAAAGGTAGATATGCAAATCAAGTCGTTGAGACTGTTTGGGGATTGCGGGGATGAGGATTAGGGAGAAATGACATTTTTAAAAGCACAGCATTTGCAAAGCTGTGTGGGCTCTGCCTTGGTTGGAGGCTGCTGGGGGTGTGCGTGCAGGGCGGCCCTGGGAAGGCAGCCAGAGACGGCTGACCTCCAGAAAAACCCCATCTGCTCACCCTCACATCTGGACAGGGTGGCTTCCCGTCCCCCCACCCCCCAGCCTCCCCCTCTGGCCTCTGCACCGTTCCAGGGACCTCTCTTTCACCTCTGTGGTACTTCATCTGTCTCCTCTGGTCCTTTTGAGTTCCCAGGAACTGAGATTCCCTGTCTTGGAGTGGGGAAAAGCCAGGGATCTGCCCTGATTTCAAATAGCAGTTTTACCACTTATTCTCTGCATGACTCTGGCCAAGGAAGCTCTCTGGGCCTCAGTTTCTTAACTGTAAAATGGGAACGACAGCAGCTCGTATAATTGCCCTGGGGACACCCAGACTGTGCCCGATGCCCACCCCCACCAGCCCCCATCATCAGGTGTCTGGTCTCCATGCTTCTCCAACCAGCTGTTCCTAAGGTGTGCAAAGACCCCCGCAGTGCTACAGCCCGTGCAAACTTCCCAAGTCTTGGTTTACCAGCCAGGTCTTGCACTCTTTTTTTCTTGAAGTATTCACTTCCCTGGGCCAGGTGCCAGGATTCTCTAAGACCCCTCCCTCTCCTCCTGTCCTGTACTCAGCGCCCAGGCCCAGTCCCAGGCTGGCCCTTCCCGTCTCACTCTGCACTGTCTCTTACAACCTCAGTACCTGGTGAGGTCCTGCGCGAAGCGTGTCTGAAGCAGAGCTCCTGGTTCTCCCCTTGCCACCTGCCCCTCCCTCTCGGTGAATGGGGCCTCCATCCTCCCAGTCCTCAAAGATCCGAAGTGCTCCTTGGCTCCTCATCATCTCCTTCCTGAGACCAGTCCCTCAGCACATCCTGTCAGCTCTACCCTCAAAATAGAGCAACAATCTGACCACTTCTCACCACCTCTATCTACCCAGCGCCATCTCCACCCCAGCCTTCTAATTAGCCTCCCTGCTTCTCTCTTCCCCTCTGCCATCCATCCTCAACCTAGGGGCCAAAGTGATACTTGTAAAATGTCAGGCAAAGTATGTCACCACTCTCCTAAAGACCCTCTGCTGGCTTTCTTCTCATTCAGAGTAAAAGCCAAAGTTCTCACACTGGTCTACAAAGCTCCACATGATCTTTCCCCGGCATAGCTTGCTGGCCCTCCCCAACTCTGTTCCTGCCATAAGGGCCTCTTGCCGGTCCTCCACCATGTCAAGCATGTTCCCACATCGGGACCTTTGCACTTGCTGTTCCCTCTGCCTCTAAGAGAGCCACAAAGCTTGCTACTCCTTTGCTTCAAATTCTCTACTCAAATGGTGCTAATTAGTAAGGATTTCGGCCTATATTAAATAGCAACCCTACCCCAACTCTGGCAGTCCTTGTCCTTCCACTCCCATACACAAACAGCCCACAAATTAATATTTCCAGATCAAATGTTTTCTTGGAAGATCCAATTATTCAACTCTCTTGACATATTTTTTAAAAAGATTTTATTTCTTTATTTGAGAAAGAGAGAGAGAGGCAGAGATAGAGCATGAGCAGGGGGACAGGAGGCAGAGGGAGAACACTCCCCGCTGAGCAGGGAGCCTCCGAGTTGTGGAGGCTCAATTCAACTCTCTTTAGGTATCTTAACCAATAAAATGTCAGGTGGTTGCAAGTGCTATAGATAAAAATTATTTATCTATGTATAACTTACTTATTTTTCTATCTTCCATCCTTAGACTATAAACTCCACGAGGTCAGGACTTTGGCTTACTTACTACCTAGAGGGAACGCATGTCAGCCATGCCCTAGCTCCAGTTACCACCTACAGTAATACACTCACAAATTTTCACAATGGTTAACTCAGACCTTCACCTGAAACCTACTTGACAATTCTTTTTGGCTGTTTAAAGGGCACCTTAAACCCAACCAGTACAAAACTGAACTCACGAGTTTCTTCTCCAAACCTATGCCTCCTTTCACATTCTCTTTGTTAATTGTCAACAGCGTCATTCAACAGACACCAACGATGTGCTGGGCCCTGGGGACAGAGCAGTGAGCAGACACAGACTCGGCTCTCATGGAACAGACATCCTAGTGGAGCCTTTGTTCCTCTCGGCAAGCCAGACATCAGGTTAACCCTTTTTTTTCCTTAAGATTTTATTTATTTATTCATGAGAGACACAGAGGCAGAGACACAGGCAGAGGGAGAAGCAGGTTCCCTGCGCGGAGCCCCTTGTGGGACTCAATCCCAGGACTCCGGGATCACAACCTGAGCCAAAGGCAGATGCTCAACCCCTGAGCCACCCAAGGTGCCAACGTCAAGTTAAACTTGATACTCCTCTTCCTCACCGTGCCCCCCTCCCCCATAGACAACCCAGCATCAAGTCAAGCGATGTTTACCTCCTAAATGCTGCATAATCCATTCCTTTTCCTCTAGCATCCCATGCCAGGCTGGACTTCGATCACCTTTTGCCTGAACATGACAACCCCTTACTGGACCAGCACCCACTCTACCTTTCCAATCCCTCCTCCATCCAGCAAATTCGATCAATTCCTTTTCATCACACCCCCCCAATCTGGTTGCAAACCCTTTAGTGCCTTTCCGCTGCTCCCTCTCTCAACTCCAGCCACAACAGTTTTTCGCCACCCCCTCCCTTACTATGCCCCTTCTAACACAGGCCCTTTGCACTTCCTGCTACCTCTTCCTGGAAAACTTTCCATTCTTCAATGACTACGCTCACACTCATCCTTTACTCTCCCATTCAATCTCCTCAAGGAAGCCTTTCCTGATCCCAGTGAAACTCTATTAATAAGCTCTCACAGAACCATAAATCCTCTTGTTGCTCTTCTCACAGCAGTGCATTTACATCTACACATGGAGTTATCTGATAAGTGTCTCTGTCCCCCCAGGCTGGAAGCTCCAAGAGCAGGGCCATACCTGTTGCACTCATCAATATATCTCAGGGTCTAGCATAGTGCCTGCCACTTAGTTGAAGAACAATAAGCATTCATCAAGTGAAGGAATGAATGAGGACGTGCAAAGAGTATCTAGTGAATACACACAAAGCTCCTAGAGTAGTACTCCACACTCAGCAAGCATTAATTATCATTAAATCCCTTGACCCATTTCCCTCAGAGAGTTCCCAAAACTCAGGAAGGGAAAGTAGTTGTCAATGCCTAACAATGCAGTCTCACCAATGCCATTTGTTTCTTTTCGACCTTCATGTCAAAGTCTAAGCCATGTGGAACAAACCCTAGAAAAATCTGACTGCACTGCAAAGCCAGCATGAGGGTGTGGAAGGAGGAAGAGGGTCAAGTTGTGGGTTGTTTCACTTTGCTCACATCTTGAGGCAGGTGGGTGGCCCAGGAATTAGAGAGGAGGCTGTTTCTTTTATTTTTTTTATAAATTTATTTTTTATTGGAGTTCAATTTGCCAACATATAGAATAGCACCCAGTGCTCATCCCGTCAAGTGCCCCCCTCAGTGCCCGTCACCCATTCACCCCCACCCCCCACCCACCTCCCCTTCCACCACCCCTAGTTCATTTCCCAGAGCTAGGAGTCTCTCATTTTCTGTCTCCCTTTCTGATATTTCCCACTCATTTTTTCGAGGAGGCTGTTTCAAGTGTGTGGGACCTCAGGCTGTGTCTTGGGGTCTTGCATGGTGACCAAAGAGAACACAACATCTGTGTAAGATGCCACCAGGAGATGCCCCTTTGCCAGGCCTTCTAATTGATGGCCCAGAAGCTTTGGGAGGATGACACAATCCTCACACTCAGACTTCACATCCTAAGTGTCTCCTTTATGGATGTACTGGGGGGCCACTATGCAGCCACTTCAAGCGAACCCAGTGGGAAGGAGACTGGAGCTCCTCTCAATGGGAAAGCAGAGACAGGTGGAAGCTTTGAGAAAGAGGAAGCAAGGAGAAAAAGGAGGGCTTCCCAGGAGGGGCCACAGTGCACATGACGAGTGGGGAAGGAGCCAGAAATAAGCAAGGACAGAGACAGGCATTCCCAGCTTGACTTGCCAGCAGGCCCGGTGTGAGAGGCGAGCGGCCGTACAGGCTCTCAGGCCAGCAGGCTGGCAGTCTCCGTCCCGGGCCCTGCCCCAGGCCACACCCGCTGGGCAGGGGCCACAGCCAGGGCCGCGGGAAGGGAGAGCCAGTGTGCTTCTCGGCAGGTCCCTGAGCATCGCTGGGCCGAGGGCAAGCCCAGCCCTGCCTGCCCTGAGAACTGAGGGGTGGATCCAGGCCTGGCAGACGGCCACCAACAGCTGTCATCCCGCCCTGACACCCAGCAGGGAGGGAGGCCGACCAGTTTGGGAGGCCAGATGGAACAAAGGCGTCTTTGGAGGTCAGTCCCCGCTCCCCTCTGCCCTCTGCGGATTCCACAGATGGGAAGGGCCGTCAGGTAGGAAGACCAGCTGACCTGGCCACCTGGCAGCAGGCTGCTCAGGCCCCCCACGGAGTTTAGAGACCGAGGACAGGAGTCTCAGCCCCAAGCGCCCCCCCAGCTCCCCGCCCCACCAAGGGCCGGGGCAGCCGCAGGTACCTGGTGGCCTCCCGCTGGCTGCAGGGACAGCACTTGACGGCGTACTCGGTCCCCCAGAGCCTGTGTCGCACCTGGAACACCTGGCCGAAGCCGCCGCTGGCCAACCGGCGCCAGTGGCCGTCGAAGTCGTCGCGGGTGAAGGCGGCGGGGCTGCCCAGGCGCTGCTCCAGGCCCGTGGCCATGGGGTCGTCGCCCTGGGGACCCGGACTCCCCGCGGGGCTGCGGCCCACGCGGGGGGAGGGCTCGGAGCCGCTGCCTGCCTTCCTGCTCCGCGGCCCCGTGGGGACTGGGGACGGGGATGGGGACGGGTCGGGGACAGGGACGGGGAGGTGCAGGCCCTCCCACCTTCCACGCGGGAGGGGCCAAGCCTGCCCTGCGAGGGCGGGGACACCCTAACCCACACCCTGGGGCCCAGGCAGCCATGGGGCCTGGCCCTGGCAGAGGGTACGTCCCCAGGGGTCCAGGTGACTCAGAGCCCCTCCCCACCCCGCACCCTTCCTCAGCGTCAGCCTTCCACCTGCACCCCGGCTGTCACCCTCCGGGCTAGGGGAGGTGCCTGGACAGGGAGGTGTCCTAAACGGGGAAGCCAGAGATTTCCACTGGATTTCCACCCGGCCCTAAGCGGAAGTCGATTCATTTATTCTCACTCACATGTACCAAGAGTCTGTGAGGGGTTGAGGACTGTGCGAGGGGTCTCTGCTGATGGGTGTGGGGACCTGGAACCCACCCCCTCCGCGGCAAGAATGGACTTTAAAAGTTGCAATGGGGATTTTCTGGTCTGAATCTCTTGGCTTGATGGGCTTTACATTGCCTTTATTGTTGGGGTTTTTGTTTTGTCTCTTTGTCAACCAGTCTTGGTGTGCTGAAGGTCAGCAGGAGAGCAGAATGAGAGGTCGGGTGCCTATCTGCAGGGAGCTCCCCTTCCTGGCATCACTCTCTGACCCACCTTCAAAGGAACTGGCACCTGATTTGGGGTTGACCATGGGGAAGGTAGACTCCTTGGCCCAGTTACTGGGGTGGCTTGCTGGACAGGGATGAGGGATGAGGCTTAGGGAATAGCGGGAGCATGACCATGGCCTTGTCCCTGAGATGAGACCAGTACGGGGCAGTGTCGGGGCTGTGGAGGAATCTGGCCCAAGGGCTCAGTGCAGAAACTTGCAGAGAGGGGAGAAGAGGCACCTGCAGAGGCAGAACAGATGGGAAACTTTCCCTGTAGGCAAAGTTACCATGTCTAGGGATACAAGACAGGAAGGCTTTCCAAGGCTGAGCCTGGTGGTTCCCCCGGGTCCTCTGTCCATGGAGTTGCCCCCTCCCTGGAGAGGCCCATAGAGCAGGGAAAACTATAAGTGCTTGAAGAGGCAGGTCTCCCCAGGGACATTCCAGGGCAGGTGCTGCTGGAGGAGCTGTCACAGGACAGGGCAGGGTAGGTCACTTCTCATCTGCTGCTGATGGGCTGGAGTGACCATCCCACCTCTGGAGGAAATGCCTTACCTCGGGCCCAAACCTATAGAGCCTCTCGCCATGCCCACTGTGAGGCTCCCAGGAAATAGTGGGGGTGTGATGGGTGAGTAGAGACCACAGCTGAAGCTAGAGAACTCATTCTTTCCATAGCTGTTTCTGTGCGAACCCCAGGATGAGTTCTGGCAAGCAGGGTAACAACTGGAGGTGAGCCCAGGGACAACAGTCAAATGGACCAAGGACAGCCACTACTGAGCATTAACTTTGTTCCAGGATCACTATCAACTTTGCTTACCTCCATACTTTACAGACACAATCTTGTTTGAACCCACAACAATATTATGAGAACAACATCTCGTTTATAGATGGGGGGACTACCCTTAAGACAGCAAGTAGTCAGCAGCCACCTAGCTAGTAAGAGCCAGTTGAGATTCAGAGCCAGATCTGTTAGGTGCCTATGGAAAAGCATTGGCACAGGGGGAGTAGGGTGGTAGCCTTTTAAGAATATAGGGGCAAATAGGAGAATAGAATCGTCATCCCTGGAAGAATATAGATGTGATGGAACCTGCACCTTGAGTCGGACATGGACCTCAAAGACGTCACAGGGAGACTCATGACTTGCTTTGGCCGGAGCAGGGCAGGGCATGACAAAACTGATTGTCCCCTGGGCAGCTCTGCTTGCCCCTGACAAGTCTCATCTTCCCACAGGGAAGCCTGGAGGATGATGGAGGACCTTATGGTCAGGGAGGTCAGGAGATCCATTGGGTGGATGAGAATGGAGATTGGGAAGGAAAACAGCCTGCTGGTCTTGAGAAAGTTTGCCTCAGGCCCAGATTTCTGCCCTTCAGCACCATTTGCTGAGGCCACTGGAGGAATGACCAGGGTCAAATGGCCTGAATCAGTTGAGGAAATTCCCCTTGGCTCCGTGAGAGCAAGAAGCCAGAAGCTGCTATTGGCCATACATAGAGACCATCACGGGAATGTTGAAGCATTGCCCCTCTGGGGGGAGATACCCAGGGCTCAAGGCAGGCTGTCAGGATCCCAAATAAAACTCCTCTGTGAGTTTCTTTCCAGGGGTGGAAGTAGAGGGACATGCAGGACCAGGCTGTGTTACTGCTGACCTACTTGTTGAAACAGCCAAGCAGTGGGTTCAAGCACTCCTGAGACTTCTGAAGAATCTGGCAAAATAAATACATGCACATACTCATAGCAACTAGAGTCATTAGACTGGCTTGGGCCGCTACCTTTTGGTCCTTGTAGGCCAGGACCAAAGCTTAGCAGTCATTGGAAAAGCTCTGAGAGTAGGGGCAGAGAAGCAAAGAGCTCCTAGGTCTCTCACTAAGTGGGCTGATACTCAGGGATCTGGGAAGGAGCAAGTAGACCTAGAAGCTGCTGATTGCCTTCTGGGGGTCTGAGCGCAGAAGGTCCTGGGCCGGCCTGGCTGGGACATCTGCAGCCAGTGGGTGGAGAGGAGAGAGCTGGAGAGGAAAGGTCCGCCTTCAGCTGTCAGCTCCTACTCGTGAAGGACAATGAATGAGGCAGGTCCATCCTGACCGTGACACTGCCCCACTGGAGGGGGCGAGAAGCATGTTCTGGCCATAGGAACCTTGCCTCCAGACGCCAAGTCGTTCTGTTGACTTCTATTAACTGGATTTTATTTTGGCAGATGGGGGATGGAAATTTTCTGGGCTTGAATTTCTGCACATTGATTTTATATTCTGGACTTGGAATTATTATATGAAGTGTGTGTGTGTGTGTGTGTGTGTGTGTGTGTGTGTGTTTGGGGAGCCTAAAATATTCCGCCTGCCACCCCCAGACCAGTAAGCTGATAGAACAGTTCCGCAACACTCTGGATGATGCTGAAAACTAGCACGAGCCTTTCCCCAAACTGGAAGGGCAAGCTCTTTGCATACAGGGAAGTTCCCGGTCTGTTGCTGTTCTCCACCCTGCAAACATGTCCCAGGCCACCTGGACAAGTTCCGGCAGGCTGCAAACTCTACTAACCTGTGTGCTGAAGTGAGGCCCAGGTCAATCAAAATGAAGTAATGTGTTCAGGGAACTGGAACATTTGCCCAGGAAGCAAGGCTGTCCCCGAGAGGACGGGATAGAATGCAGCAGTAGGAGCAGGGATTCAATGCAAGAGCCTATGTATGAATCAGTGAGACCTGCCTTCAAACCCCGGCTTTTCCCTCACCACTTACGAGCCTCTTCAACATTACCAAATCTCTGTGGGGTTCTCCATCTAAAATGGGATGATAAAATGGGATGATAATATAATACCCACTTCAAAAGGTTGCTGTAAAGATTAATCTTTAAAAATACAGCTAAAAATACACCTGGGTGGGTAAGTCGGTTAAGCATCTGCCTTTGGCTCCAGTCATGATCCTGGGGTCCTGGGATTGAGCTTGGTGTGGGACTGTGTGCTCAGAGGGAAATCTACTTCTCTCTCTGCCCCTCCACCTGCTTATGCGCTCTCTCTCTCAAATAAGTAAATAAAATCTTTAAAAAACCCCACACACCTAAATGAACACCTGTAGGCAAACAAACAAAAAAACAAAGAAAACTCCTAAAGATCCAACCCAAACCAAACACATTATCCAAAACTTAACACAAAAATGAATTGTGGACTTTCTTTCATATAAAATGTAAAACCGGGATCCCTGGGTGGCGCAGCGGTTTGGCGCCTGCCTTTGGCCTAGGGCGCGATCCTGGAGACCCGGGATCGAATCCCACATCGGGCTCCCGGTGCATGGAGCCTGCTTCTCCCTCTGCCTGTGTCTCTGCCTCTCTCTCTCTCTCTCTCTCTGTGACTATCATAAATAAATAAATAAAAATTAAAAAAAAAAGATTTAATAAAATGTAAAACCATAACTCCTTCAGAAAAAAAAAATAGGTGAAATCTGGACCTAGGGCTAGGCAGAAAGTTCATTGGCTAAACACCAAAAGCATAATCCATGAAGGAAATGTGAATAAATTGGAGTTTTTTCAAAGTTAAAAACTTTCACTGTATGAAAGATGCTGTAAAGAGGGTGAAAAGTCAGGGTATGGATGGAGAGAATATTTATAAACCAGACATTCGATAAAGTAGTAGTTTTTTAGAATACGTAAAGAACCCTCCAAACTCAACAGTAGTAAAATAACAAGCTTTACAATTAAAAATGGAGGAAAGACATGAACAGACATTTCATGAAGAGGATACATGAGTGGCAAGTAAGTACATGAAAAGATGTTAGCATTAGGGAAATGCCAGTTGAAACCACAATAAGATATTACTGCACTCCTATGAGATTGGCTAAAACTTTTTTTAAAATAAATTAATTTTTTATTGGTGTTCAATTTACCAACATACAGAATAACACCCAGTGCTCATCCCGTCAAGTGTCCCCCTCAGTGCCCGTCACCCATTCACCCCCACCCCCCGCCCACCTCCCCTTCCACCACCCCTAGTTCGTTTCCCCGAGTTAGGAGTCTTTATGTTCTGTCTCCCTTTCTGATATTTCCCACACATTTCTTCTCCCTTCCCTTATATTCCCTTTCACTATTATTTATATTCTCCAAATGGCTAAAACTTTTTTTAAGTGACACCAACATCTTACAAATGGCAAGCTTTCATTCTTTTTGATGGCTGGGTAATATTCCACTGAGTATATTACATCTTCTTTATCCATTCATCTGTTGGTGGACTTCTGGGCTCTTTCCATAGTTTGGCTACTGTGGACATTGTTGCTATAAGCATTGGGGTGCAGGTGCCCCTTCAGATCACTATGTTTGTATCTTTGGGTAAATACCTAGTAGCGCAATTGCTGGATCAGAGGATAGCTCTATTTTTAGCTTTTTGAGGAAACTCCATACTGTTTTCTAGAGTGGAGGTGCCAGTTCACATTCCCACCAGCAGTGTAAGAGGAAGAACACAATTTTAAAGTAAAAATAAAAACATCCCAACTCAGACTAACAGAATTGAGCTTCTGGACAGGAATTGTGCTCTGTCTTTTTCACTGCTGTCTCTTCAGCACTGGGCATGTAGTCAAGAGCTCGTGTAATAGCTGGGGGATGGATGGATGGATGGATGGATGGATGGATGGATGGGTGGGTGGATGGATGGTTTGATGGTTGGATGCAAAGGTGAAGGGCAGAGGCTGATTTGTGGCAGTTTGTCCCACCTCTCTTCAGGGGCTTCTCTAGTTCCAGTGAGTTCCTCAGTCACTTACCATTTTCCCATCTGCCCACAGGCCATAGTCAGGCTGCTGAGAGCTATAGGCAGTTAAACTTCTGGAATTAAGCATCCTGACTGCCCAAGGGACTCCTTTTCCCTGGTGAGAACCCCTCAGAGATTCCCATCACTGCTGTCCTCATCCCATCAGACTCCTTAGGATCATTTACTGTGCTTTGTGAATGTCTTTATAAATAGGTTTTTTTTCCCCCTAGCAAAAGGCTTTTCTTTTTTTAACAAAAGGCTTTTCTAATGAAAGAGAAGAAAAAGATGGTGAGGCTTGAGGGACAAAAGCAATAAGACTTGTCCGTTTACTGAGTCTTCACTTTGTGCCCACTCCATCCACAGTGATCAACCTACATTATCTCATTTAATCAATCCCCTGAGGTAAGTAATATTATTACTCCCATTTTTACAGACTTAGAGGAGCTAAGTTACTTGCCTAATGGTCAGGCAGTTGGTAATTAGATGCCCCAGGACTTGAATCTGGCTTGTTCCTTGCCAAGGTAAATGCTTTTAACACTGTTAAGACGGCCTTAAGAGCTTTGATAAAAATAAAAACACGGACTCTCAGACTTGAGGCTCATCCAGATGCTGTGCTGGGGTCAGGGGCCCTGAGGCCAGGTTTGAGGGATGGAGACCCCCTGGAGCGTGAATCATCAGTGGGTGTTCCCTGACACTCTCATTCTCCATCAACCCCTCAGGCAAGCGTAAGGATGGGTGGGCTGGTACTGAAGACCGAGCTTTGACAATACCACGCTGTCAGGACTCTGCCCGAGGCTAAAAGATATCTTTGGAAGCTGTGCCTATAAAAAGGTCTGTATTACCTCAATCAATTTCCGCTTCTAGAGTAATTTATGGATTATTTAGTCACAGTGGAAATGAATCTTTGTCTCTGCTTTTTTGGCTGGAAAGAAAGCAATGTGTCCCTAGGACTACGGAAAGACTTTTCCACCAGGAAGAGGGGACTATACCTGTTGGAACATTTGCATGTGAGTATGGAAACTTGGCATGCAGGGTGTCACAGATGGGGTCTCAGGCCGACAAAGGGGAGCCCTTTGGCTTTCATCCAGCCCTGAGCTATCCTTTCTCTCCTGGAACAGTTACTCAGGCATGTCCCAGAAGAGGAGTGATGGGTGGTCCTGGGAGCACTCAGTCAGGAGTAACTTGGAATGGAGGATGCCCTCTTCCCAGGCACCCAGTGGTGATGGCGTGAAGCACCAGTGCTGGCTTTTCATAGAAACAAGGATTAGTTCAGACCACAGCCTATGGGTATTTCCAGGTGGTGACACTGAGTGATGATGATGTGGGAGCAGGTGGCCAAAGCAGGTTGAGTCTTTTATGCCTTGAAACACAAGAGTAAAAGACCCCTCACTACTTGGCCTCACAAGGAAAAATGTGGTCTGGAAGCAGAGACTATAGATACGGGACAAATGCAGCCATCTTCAGGGCGGCCTGGACAAGCGAAGGAGGGAATCAGTGCACATTTTCCTGCCCAGCCTTTGGGGTAGTCTAAGTATCCTTCATTTCTGCCCTCTCCCCACTCAACCCCTGCCCATCCTCACTATGTCCTCCTTGCAACTTAGGAAGGGGCAGCTCGAATAGCACTCCTTCCAGGGAGGGGTCTCTGACCTCTGTGGCTCTTGCTGGGCTAAAAGCCCCTAGCTCTGTATTACAGGCCAGGCCCAATGGTACTTGATTTCGTATGTCCACCCCCATTCTCTTGAGCAGACCTCCCTGAGAGGAGAAACTGTGTGTGTGTCTGTCTTCTGTGTGTGCCCCGCACTTATCCCAGTGCCTGGCACATACTGGGCACTAAACAAATGAAAACTGTCACTTGCTGTAGTATTTTTGCCCAAACCATTACCACCGCTGGGTGAGAATAACCAGACTTCACCCCACACTGGTCCTGGTTCAAGTCCCCTACTGCCTTTCCCTGCTAAATGTTATCATTCACACAAATATTTATTGAGCACTTGTTATGTGTTAGCACTTTCCTAGGTCCTTGGTCACATTAGTGATCGGAATAAATAAAACCATGGAATTCACATTTTAGCCGGAAGAGAGATGGAGTGCAAGCAGTAAGCAGTATGTCCTTATAAGTAAATGATAAGGCATGTTAGTATGATACGTCTCTATATTAAATTGTAGAAAGAAAGGAGCTAGGAGAAATAGGGCAGGAGCACTAAACATTCCAACTAGTATTTTCAGGGTAAGTAGAAGTTAGGCAGGATAAAAAGAACTAGGGGACAGATAAGGGCTCTTCTGAAAACACTGACAACTCAAACCGGCAGAAACAAAAGTGGGATTTACTGTCTCATAATTGGGAAGTCACTGGTAGCCTTGGGCACAACAGGATCTGGGTGCTCAAACAATGATGTCAGGGCTCTCAACTCTTGGGGTCACCCTTTCCTAGCCTCCTACTGCTGAACAAGAAACATTTCCCTGCCACCCCTGCAGATAGTGATTTTTCTTTTCTCAGTGACTGTGGTTACAGCAGCACATAGCCCAGCTACTTAGAAATCCTTATTTCAAAAATGCTATTTCTACTCCAATTCCTGACCTGAATTTCACATAATTCTACTAGTTCTGAGAAGCTGGAAAAATAAAGGCACATATTCCTTTATTGCTTTTTTTAATGATCCAGAGCCTCTGCTGTGTGGCCCAAGCAGGACCCCAGACTGATAGCTCTTTAAGGGACAAGGATATCCCGAGCAAACATGTAGGGGAAAGATGAGAACAGGTCTCACTTTAGTTGTCAGACATTATTGATTGGTGCTTGGGGTGCAGGGCCGGGGTTAGGAAAGGGGGTCATCCCCTTCTGCTGAATGGGTCAACAGGGTACACTAAATTTCTCCTGAAATATTTCCAAACTGCCTTTGGGGGGAAAAGTCACAGCTGAGTCAGGTAGAAAGAGACCCAGAAATACAGACCACGTAGGAGAGGGTCTGCTTCATCAGACGTGATCCCTCCCTTTATAAACTGCTGTAGTACTGATCGCAGACCCACAGAAGCCTGGAGATTTCTAAGTGCTTCCCTTTGCTTGAAGGACACCAGGCACCCCGCCATACCGTGACTTTAGAGCGATAATCCCTGTAATCCAAGGGCTGGGGTTTGGAGAACCTATGCCCTCAGCGGATGTTTCTCTAATTCCTGATGGCAGGTGCATGGATCAGAGGCCAAGACCACATTAGCGCCAAGAGGAGGTTTCTGCTGTATCTGATTTTTTTTCAGCCCACTGCTGCTCTGCTATAATTATAATAGAAATGGTGAGGGGATATTATCTTGTTCACTCAAAGGCGTTTTATATTATCTAGCACAGTGCTCGGCACATAGCAGGTGCTTGATAAATATTTGTTGAATGAATGAGGAGCTCTTCGGGATCAAGCTGCTGTCTAAATGACCTTGGCTGAGGAGCCCCTTCAAGGAACGATGGGCTCCAGACTCCCCATCGTCTGGGGTGGGGGAGTAGCAGGCTCTGGAAACGCAAGCCTGTCACAGGGAAGGCGCCCTGGCTTCCGCCACCCACGGTCCCACGCCCACAGGAGTGTGTGGTGCCAGATCGGCTGCGACAGTAATCCTTTGCAGGGGGCAGATTTAAGCTGTTACCTAACTGGCCGCTGATGGATTAGCGGGGCTTTCAGATAAAACCTTAAAGGAGTTAGGCTTTTGCTTTCCCCTTCACCCTCAGGGAGCCAGGGAGGACAGGCCACCTCTGTAAGCTGCAGATTGGGCCAGAAAGTCAAGAAGTTGAGAAGAGGAGAGGAGAGAAGAGGAGAGGAGATGCAGAAAGCCCTTTTGAGGGAGCTAGAAGTCCTTCCCTGTGGGTGGCTGTCATCATGGGCAGGGGCAGACTGCAGGCTGAGGGTGCTGCTGGAAACCCCAGGACTGTCTGGGTGGGGCCTCGAGTGGGGCTCTTGGCCTAGATTTGCTCAGAGAAAGTGTAGAGGGGACCATTGTGTTCCATGTCCTAGGGCTGCTATGAGGGACAGTTGTGGCCCTGGCCAGTTCTCTGAGGAGCTTGGGAGCCCCACAAGGGAATCCCATGACCCAAGGGAAGCCCCTGTCGCCATGGTGACTCACTCACGTGCCCTTGAGGACAGGGCCAAGCAAAAACGCAAGGGTGTGCCCTCTGTAGAGTGAGGTTAATAAACACCTTCTGTATACACCTAATGCTCTTTTGCTTGTCCACAAAACTTCTCACAGCAGACATCTTCCCGGTCTTCCAACTAGAATTTAAGTTCTAGCAGTAGAAGAAAAAAAACCATGAAGACACAGAAAATAATTCTATAAGAATGGGGTGTTTAAAAGTGCAACACAGGGGCACTTGGGTGGCTCAGTGGTTGAGCATCTGCCTTTGGCTCAGGTCCTGATCCTGGAGTCCTGGGATAGAGTCCCACGTCAGGCTCCCTCCTCAGCAGGGAGCCTGCTTCTCCTTCTCCCTCTCCATCCTCTCTCTCTTTCACTCTCTGTCAAGTAAATACATTAAAAAAAAAAAAAAAAGTGCAGCACAGCTGTGCCAGACTGGGAGAAAGGCAGGCAGTGTGGGCTGTGCCCAGTAGGGTGGTTGTGTGCCTAGAGGGACCCCTGCAATCTTGGGCCAGCCCCTTGATCCCTAAGAGTTCTCATCAGTAAAGAGGGAATTGTATGAGCATCTGAAACCTAGTGAGTACTTTAGGCAGCATCTGAAACCTAGTGAGTACTTAATAAAAAGTACCTGTCATTTGTATGATGACAGTGCTTCGAGGATGGTAGGATTTGAAGAGCAGGAAAGAAAGGTGTTTTAAGTGGGGTAGGGTGCAGAATCAAGAAGATGGGAATGAACAGAATATATGCAGACAAATACTGGGGAACTGGCCCGAGGGAACAGAGTACTTGGTGGGGAGCCACCATTCAGCAATTGTGGCTCAGGCTTCGTGAGGTGCTGAGCCCCACTGCAAACCACAAGATCAGCTAGCTGAGCTGAAGACAGAGTATGACCCTACAACCAGGTCGTTTTTGTTTGTTTGTTTTTTAAGATTTTATTTATTTATTCATGAGAGACACTGAGAGAGGCAGAGACATAGGCGGAGGGAGAAGCAGGCTCCTTGCAGGGAGCCTGATGCTGGATTTGACCCCAGGACCCCAGGATCATGACCTGAGCCAAAGGTAAATGCTCAACCCCTGAGCCACCCAGGTGCCCACCAGGCCAATTTTTAAGGCACAGTGAGATCACATTGAATGGGCCATGTGTGGTTTTACCAATACTATTTATAGGAAAAAATAACTTTGGGGAGGTAATAATAGATACGCTTATTTTAAATTATGCCTAAAACCTATGAATCATAGCTCTTACTTATAGGCACTGTACGGAGTACATATAAATCTTACAGTAGTTCAAGTAAAATATTAAGAGTGCTTTATCAGCAAAACTTCCAAAAAGTAAAAAAGTGCTATGTTCTTACCATCTCCACACCCATATGCACACTCCCTGACACACATGCCCCACACACCAGCAGGGGGGTTTGCCCTTGATCCTGTGGGTAGTTGTGTGCAGGTGACTGGGAGGTACATCACAACAAAGTGGTGTTTAAGAGGATTATTTGGGCTGCAGTGTGCAGAGGGGCAGAAGACAGAGTGGGGACAAGGGACTCAGCAAGGAGATACCACAGCACACCTGGCTTTTTCTGATCCCCTTCCCCCCACACCCCAAAACTGAGGATGCAGTGCAGAGTCCCCATCGCATGCTCATCTCCATCCCCTAGGCCTGCACCTGCCGCCTCCCCGGCCCACTCAGATTCCCACCGGCCATCCTCACCAGCCTCCACTTCTGTGGGCCAGTCTACATCCCAGGTAACACTTCTCTGTTCTCTCTCCTCTGTCTTTGGGCGGAGTCACATATGAATCCCTCTGACCCTGATGGGATCCTCATATTTAAGAACTCTGGAAGAGAGCACACATGATGGCCAGGCAGGGGGTGCCTGTGGAAGCAGCTGACTCAGAATCATGACCACAACGGTGGCTACTACTTCCTACGGGCTTGCTTTGTGCGCAGCTCGGTGCTGAGAGCCTTCCAGAAATATTTCATTCAATCCTTACCCTCAAACCCATCCCCACCATCTATGGACAGAGTGACTGCAGGGCTCAGCAACACATGGAAGTTCTAACATGTGGAGCTGGGCCCTGAGCCCAGGCATCCAGACCCAGAACTGGCGCTCCAGCCGCCGTGCCTCCTGTGGGCCCCTGCACCCTTGGCTCAGAGGTTCTCGTGCAGGGAGGACACTTCGGCCTTTTGAGGAGTCTTGATCTCCTTGTTTGTAAATGACGGGGGCGTGGGCTGGACACTTTTGAGTGTGCCTTGTATTTAGCTAGTGACATCAGATGGATTCCAATAAAGCAGGTACTGGACTAGATGGTCCCTGGGTTATTTGCAGCATGAACATTCTGGAAACCTTTGTCCCCAGCACGCGTTTCAGTATTTCTCACTATCTTGCATGCCTTTGCTCTGGCCTAAGTCCCCACTGCGTGTGAACTAACCCCATTTTTATGTGGAAACTCATTTCTCTGCAGCAGAGACGGGCAGACTGCGTGTGCGGGGGCGGACCTGTGGCTCGAGGGGGAGCGAGAGACCTAAATGAGCAGATGGAGCAGCTGAAGATTAAAAGCGCAAATGGGAAGTTGGGATAGACATGTGACAGGACAGCGATGCTCCGGCTGAGCTGAACTGGCACATCTGGCAGGCAGCCAGGCTCACTCGGAGCAGCTCCTCTCAACCCACCAGCGACCGGAGCTCGGTCTGGAAAGGCGCAGACCTGAGGCCGGGGTGGCCGGGAACAGATGGCCAGTCCCTGCCATTGCTGCTCTGCTGGCGCCCGAGGGCCCCTCTCTGGAAAAACCCGATCCTGGCTGCAGGGGCAAAATCACAACACCCCCTGGGAGAACCCATTCTTAGTTCCGCAATTTTGAAATTGAGATCAAATTAGAGGTCTCATAAAAAAAAAAAGTCACCCAGCTGGTTTCAGATCACAGAAGCCCAGCGCTTCACTGGTGCCAGGTGGCCGCAGGAACACCAGGAGCTGACTGTCCAGAGGTGATGGTCAGCTGGTGCTCACGCTCCCTTGCCAGGGCCACCAGGATACCTGGTAGTATGTTGATGAGTGAGTGCAGCCCTTGGAATCAACAGGTTTTCCTGATACTAAACTGAGGACAAATAGCAAACGACAGGGAGCATCTGTATGGCGGGGAGGCTCCTAGCCCCCTGACATAAGCGCAGCCCAGCCCGGGCGCTTGCAGGGCCTGGTCACGTGTTCCTGGCAGGCCGCACTGTCACAGCACCCGTAAGCCCTGCTCGGAACCCCACCTGGCCCAGGGCAGGCCTCGGTGCCTCGGAGGGAGGAGAAGGCAGGTCCACAGCTCGGTCTTTGCCACTGGGCACGGGAGGGAGGGAAAGGCGAATGTGGCAGCCTGGTCACTGCTCACCTTCACGGAGATGGGGGTGCCTAGGGGACGAGCAGATTTTGGTTAGTGTGGGAAGAGGCAGATAATGAGTTCACAGCAATTTCTGGCCTAAAAATTATAGTCACCATGAAGAGGATGCCTCTGTCTTCCAGTCACAGAAGGCGGGCACCTCATGTATGCTATCTTCAAATCCAAGAACTCTGCAAGTAGGGATTGTGGCTCCCATTTAATAGAGAGGAAACCAACTGAAGCTCAGAGAAATTAGAAGACTTGCATCCAAGTGGAGGGATGCTGATGTGTGGAAGGAGTTAAAACCCAAGCTGGGGTGAAATACTGAGTCCCCTCCTTACCAGCCATGTGATCCTGGGTAAGAAGAACTATCTTTATATCTTAGTTTCTTTACCCATCAAATGCAGACAGTCCCTGCCTCGCAGGGCCTTTGTGAGGCTTCTATGGGGCAGGATCTCCAGGCACCTGTTACATGCATAGAGCCCAGAGCATGGGCATGACTCATTCTCTCTGCCAGGCCTGCAGGTCGCTGGCCTATGAGGACCAAGAACCTCTTGTATGTAGAAAGGGAGTGAACTGTAAATGTTTTCTTCACCCCCAATGACTCTCTCCTCTTACCAGGCACTCTGAAGAGCCCCTATTTTTTTTTTTAAGATTTTTTTATTCATGAGAGATACAGAGAGAGGGGCAGAGGCACAGGCAGAGGGAGAAGCAGGCTCCTCACAGGGAGTGGGACTCGATGCCGGATCCTGGGATCACGCCCTGAGCCAAATGCAGATGCTCAACCGCTGAGCCACCCAGGTGTCCCAAAGAGCCCCTATTTTGAAGGCATTTAGCAAATAGGATGAATGTCATCTAGCTTTCCAAGCCAACAAGTCCTAGATAACAGATCCTCAGGGTGATTCCCTATTGGCCACATTCTCTTTCGGACAGATGATCCCAGCTCCTTTGCCCATGGAACCAGCAGGCTGCCTTCCCAGAATAAGCTGTGGCCCAGAGAGTGGGGAGGATGATGCTCGTGGCTCCCAGCCCAAGATGAACCCCTTCTGCAACATGGAATTGTTTTTTCCATGCTTCCTGGGAGCCCTATATGATAGGGTGTGTCAGAGGTGACAAGACGAGGGAGGATTGGCCTGCACAGGAGATTAAGCACTGTATGTGAAACATCTCTCTCCACCCTGAGAGGAGGGAGCTCCTCAGGTGCAGCCAGACCCTCCTCTAAAAGCAGGGAAGATGACTGCTCTCAGCAGGCACTCTGAAGTGGAGATAATAATATAATTTGACATTCCCCACTCTTTGGGGGAAGAGATTACACGTATAATAGCCATTTTCAAGAGCCAGGGAGGAGGAGTGCAGCCCAAGAGTGGGAGAAGGAGAGGCCTGAACTTCAAATCAGAGAAGCTGAGCCTGATGGTTATGTACACAGGCAGCCTTTTACATTTTTAAGGCTCCACTGAATTCTCTCTGGAAACAGCAAATTTTGCGGCCTCTGATTTTCTTCTCGGTGCTCTGTTTAGCATCAAGCCAACTCCCATTGCAATTCAGAAGCCTCTTGAAGGGTGTGTTTGCTTGCCTCCTGGGCCTGAGCGGGCAGGTCCGGACCTCACTGCTGCAGCCTGTCACTTGTCTGCCGCCCAGGGACAGGGACAGTGTGACAGCGCCATCATCACAAAGTGCTCCGGTGAGCTCACTCCAGTCCCACACGGTGTACTGATCCCAGCACCAGGGTCTCAAGGTGCCAATTACCTTAGTGTCAGGAGCAAAGTTCTTCATTCACGCTGGGGGCTGCCTCACTTGTGAAGAACCATTTCCTTGGGTGTATTGAATAAAAACTCTGAGGAGGGGGAGGATCTCCTTTCCTACACAGTCCAGAAAATGTCCAGCTCTGATTCCATAAGGGACACAGGCTTCACCCTTGTTTGGGTCCCTCAAATTTAACCCAACTGATGTCACGGTCAACCCTTTTGACCTCAGGATGGAGCCCGGTAACCTCTTTGTGTAGCACTTTATGGTTAATTCCCTGAGTGCTGTTAGCTCTAAAAGTTCATTTAGGCTTCACAGCAATATAGGTGATAGGTTGGACAGGTGTTCTTCTAGGTTTTCCAAAACCAGCAATCAAAGCCCAGAGAGCTGAAGCGACTTGCCTGGAGTCACGTAGCTGCCAGGTAGCAGACAGGACTGTAAGTCTTTGGAATTATGGAACACTCTTGGCGTTCACTACAACATGAGGGTCCTGCTGCCCACCCTAAAATGTCCACGTGACTGTGCTAAGCCATGGGAGTATAGTGTCACTTGTTGGATTTTTCACTTAGGGATTTGGGGTCCAGAGGAGGCAGTGGCAAGGGAGCAGTGCGTCTGGGCGATGGGGTGAGAGTGTAGGGTGGGTTTGGGGAACAAAAATATGTCAATGTTTGTGACAAGTCAGGGCAGAGACAGGTGCCCCTGCTTGGTACTAAGCCGAAAACCATCTAACACGTGAAGTAGAGTGCTTACAAATCCCTTGATAGGCCGGACGAGGGCACCAGACGGCACTTCCAGCGACAATTGCCTGGACTGTCAAGAACACACTGCCAGGGGAGCCACCACTTACCACTCAACCCACTGAATTCAAGAGCACAGGGCACAGCCTGAGAGACTGGCCACCACCTCTGCTGCCACTATCCCGGGGCCAGAACTCAGACACTGAGATCCTGTTGTTGAAAAACCTGATGTTTCTAGCACGTTCCCTGAAGGAAAACAGCCACAGGGGCAAGATGGAAATTCAGTTAGCAGAATCTAGTTCTTGTCTAGAACCATAGCTTATGAGGGAATCTGGGAAATCTGACTTTCCATTTGCTGGTGTCCAGCCCCTGCAGGACAGGAAGGGACAAGAGGCAACTGAGCTGCAGAGGGAGTTGGCTTGATGCTAAACAGAGCACATAAGAGAGAGTGGTGGACGCTGAGCAGTTTCCAACACCGTGGTCAGCCTGATGCCCACGCCCCCATTACCAGTGGAGACCAGAAGGCAAGCATCTGAAAACAAAATTCATCCCTGGAGTGGACATTCAAAAAGTCTTTATTACCACAGGGACCACCCACAGCACACAGTCCTGGGTTTGTGAAACCGTGCACAGACGCCACGTGTCTTAAGGATCGGCGACGTACTTCATCGTGGAGTTGAGAATCTCTATGCCATGCAGCTCCCGCAGCTGAGCAGCAAATCTGCCATGATCAGAACACAAAGTCCAGCACATCGATGTCATGGTGACCAGAGCCACCCCCTCTCAGGTAGGGGCTGGCTGGCAAGGTGGAAAGGGAGTAGCTGATGCCCTGGGAGCCCTAGCGATCAGAGCAGGGAAGGTGCCAGGGAACCACGAAACTCGGTAAATGCTGTCTATGAGAGGCAGATGGCCAAGCTGATCCCATGGGGCCTTGCTCTCAGGGACTCCCCAGTAGGCTGCCACTTTGAGCTCATCCTAGCTAATGTGCCTTGCTTTCTACAGAAGAAAGATTTTATCCAGGCTTTCCATTTGAACAGTCAGAATGTGAAAGGGCCTCAGATGTCAGCCACGCCAACCCTCTCATTCTCCAGAGGAGGAATCAGAAGGCTTAGTCTGTCCGTGGAAGGCATCCCCTCAGGCCCAGGGGTCACCTCCCGGGAGCATGAACGACTTGGGGCTTCAGCATGTCAGAACCCAGCCAGAGCAGAACAGAGGCTGAACAAGAAGCAGTGTGCACAGCTGAGGCCAGGATCTCCTGCCCAGGCTGGCCAGGTGGTTGTGACCAGGCCATTCTGCCTCTGGCTTTAGTTTCCTCCAGCATGAGAATGTCACCCTCCTTGGACACTGTCCCAGATGCTCAGGACCCAGGCAACAAAAAGAAGCAGGAGGGATGCCTGGGCATAGCAGTGAGAAGCAGGAGGAGCATGAGGGAGGGGGACAGAAGGACAGCGGCAGGGAGCGGAAGGAACAATCCCTGTCCACAGAGCATCTTCTCTCTCTGCCTGGAGTCAAAAGCTCCCCAGTTCCCCCCAGGGAAGTAGCTACTGGACCCAATGCCTGTCTGCACAGGAAGCACCAGGGCTCCCAGGGCTCCCCACAGAGTCCTGGGTGGCACAGTTGCCCGGCTGCCACACAGCCACCGCACAGCACCTCCGCTGGCCCCGCGGCTTCTAGGGCATGACTGACATGGGCCACCCAGCCAGGTACCTGGGTTGGGCCGTGCACAGCTTCCCCAGAGCGATCCCCGCATTTAGCTGCACGGCTGTCTCCTGCGCATCGCCACCGGCGTGCCTTAACAACACCTGCACAACATCCGTTTTCAACAGGGAGGATGCAGCGTAGGGCACCTCCATGCAGTTCCCCAGGCAGAGGGCGGCATTGCCCACCACCATCTCATCCTCAGAGCTGAGGAGCTTCATCAGAATGCCAAACTCTAGGGGGAGGAAAGAGAAAAAGCACCTGTCCCTCTAAATCCCAAATAGGAGGCTAGCCACGGCCCTCGAGGGCACAGGGAGTGTCTGTGGACACTGGGCTTCCCCAGAAGCTCTGCCATGTCACTCTGCCACTCAGCAAGTGTCTGGGGAGTACTGTGAGCCTCATCAGGCCTTGCCGTGTCTCCCACGTTTCTCAGGTGCCCAGAGCAGTCCCCAGGGTGACACGGCTGTCGTGTGAATGAATGTTATGTGTCAGACAGGTCTGGCTTCCCTAAAGTCCCCAACTGTAAGCCCTACACTCCACCTGAGAGCCCAAGTGAGAGGCCACAGGCCTGCTTCCTGCAGCTGCAGGGCCAGGAACAGGATCTGGAGGAAGGGTTCCTACTTCCACGGTGGGGCCACAGGTGTGAAGACGAGCAGGCTGCCTCGCAGGGAACCCCTGCTACAGGCGCCTGCAGCCACTTTTGGTTACTGGACTGATGCTAGCTGGTCCCAACTCTGCTGTCACCAAGGTGTTGCCACCCCCACCTTGAAGGGAGAGAACCCATGACATGCTTCCAGAACAGGGTGAAACAGCTATCCTACCCAGTAAACACTGCGAAAGCCTAAGGAGAGGGTAACAGCGCTATGCTGAGTCTCTCCCCACAACTTGTCCCTGTTCCCCTTACAGCTTCCAGGGTGGATTAACCTCTGAGACGTAGGCTCAGCTTCAGGAAACGATCACTTACTTTTATCCAGTTTTATCACTTCTTCTCGTGCTTCATAATGGCTATTCGTGCAGACAGCTAGTGTTTTTATGGCATATCGTGACGCAGTCTGGCCCCCAGTCTGGGTTTCAGAATGAAATTAGAAAAATAAAGTCAATCCTATGATTGTTCTTGGCCAGAAACGAGCAAGCGGCTGTGCCTGTGTTTGTGTGGCTTCCTGAACTTCTGAAAACACTGCTCCCCTGAGAACGGCACACACTTCCTGGTGTGCGGGCCAGGTCCCTGCTGGGGTGGAGCCATTCACATCCCCAGTCACACAGCCCACAGCCCAACAGGAATTCCGACAGGGATGCGGGCCTGTCATGTGCACCTGGGTAATTGCCCATAGAAGGCTTTCTGAGTGAGTGGCTGAGGAGAGAAGGATGCTATTGGGCTGGCAGATCTACCAAAAAGGGAGGCACAGCCCCCCCGCCCCCGGTGTCATTTCACCCCTGGAAAATGGGGAGTGACTAGCTGAGGCTGTCAGGCTGACAGGTCTGCATGGAGAACATCACAAATCTAGATCATTTTAAGAGGTGACAACTGTCAAATCATAACCCGCAAAATCACCCAATGCAGGCTCTTTCAGAGGCACCTGTATATCTTACACGCATCATGCACATGTGTGTGCATGCGATCAACAGGCTCCAGCGGGTGTGCAAGAGCTGCATGGAGTGAGTGACGGCCATTATCCACCTAAAGCCTGCCCCCTGCTCCCCCAGTGATGCCCTGCCCCAGCAATACTGCCCCATGATAGGACGCCTCCTGGCCCTGCTCAGCCTGGGGTTTTAGGAGAGGGCCTGCCACGAGGTCATCACAGTAAGATGGGTGCGAAGCATGCTGGGCAAGGGCAGTACAGCCACGGGCCATGGCTGGCAGCCATTACTCACCTGGTCCTTCCAGTGAGTCCACTCAACTGTTGCACTGATTTGCTCAGATCAGGGGAACTTCCCTTATGCACACAGTAGCACTGCACCGTCTGTATCTCATAAAGGGAGCTACAGCCAGCGCTCTCCAGGTAGCCAGAGAAAGTATGGTGAGCAGAACATGTGCAAAATAAGGGGTGTGTGGGACCTTATGGAAAGCCACTCTGTCCTTTTGCAGGGAAAGAGGTCATACATTTTAAGTGAGGCTTGCCTGGTAAGCAATTTTTATGGGTGCTTCTAATGGACTTATATGTTCAAAACTCTTAGGTTGATGTTCAGAGTGCTGTCTGGGTGACAGGTGGAAGAAATCCTACGTTGAGAAGTGTGACATCGGGCAGGGGTGCAATGGCGGCCCCTAACTGAACACAGCCGCCTTAATTCTGTCCCCTGGACAGTCTCTGATGCTCCTGGGGATTCAAGCGCTTTTACCCAAGTTGCTCACTCTACCTTCAGGAACTTAATCATCTTCTTCACCACTCCAGCTCTCAGGGCCTCCTCAACCATCTTCCGGGAGGAAGAAAGGGTGCGGCTGAGGACGCCAGCAGCTCTCTGAGTGAGGCAGAAAGGAAAGATGATTCACTATTCTGTTCAGAAATGCTGATGACCTTGAAAAGTGAGCAAGTAGCTTGGGGAGGCAAAAACAATCATTAGTATGGGGAGCAAAACACACGCCTTGGTTTTACAAATACAGAGTGGCCAAAGACGTAAGTAATTCGTTTTATAGCTGCGACTCCAAGGCCTGGAAACACAGCCCCCTGGCACACCGAGGCCTGGCTCGTTTCAGCTCTGCGTAGAACCAACCAGTTCAGCTCTGGCAAAGAACGTCCTGGACACCCCGCAGCACTCTGCAGGCTCTTCACCAGATGGCAGACTTCTTGGATCGACCCTCATGGTCTCGTAGCTTTTCCTTCATCTTGTCTGAACCTTTGTCTGTTTGTTCTACTTTCTGGAAGACTCTACTTATGATTTCCCAGTTCTATTTCTGTTTTCTCCTTTTTTAAAAAATAGCTAGCTGTTACTGTCTTGTAGATAGAAGACTATCTTGAAACTTTCCGAGGACGCAGACGCTATTTTTCTTCTGTTTCCTGTATCATCTCTATTTCTTTTGAGTTGATTTTTCTGTTAATCTTGGTTTTTCTATTTCTGTGTGTGGCTTTCCGGAGATGTCCAGCGACCTAGCTGTCCATTTGTGGGCACATTTACAAAAAAGCCGTACAAATACATTTGGGCATGCTGAGTTTATAGGGAGTTTGTTCACTGACAAACAGTGGAGAGGAGGAAACACTAGAAACGCTAGAAAGCAAAAACATTTTTCTCTGGTCTTTCAGTTCCTCAAAAGAATAAAAGCTCTACTTTTCCACCTGAGGGATAGATGCCTGGCTGCCACAGGCAGTCCCCTATCTCTTACTCATGCCCTGTGTCCTACATGCTGTTCTGGAGTCTCCATTTTCTCCAGAGTCCCACAAGGCAGACCTGTTTCCCCTGTATCTGTAGTCTGCACTGTTTCTTCGCCCTGCCTCATGAATTAAGACTTTTGCAGTTATTCTCCACCTTCCATAAATAGGTTACAATGATTGAAAAACTGACTGGTGACCTCCTGCCTGTCTGTTTTCTCGATGTGGATTTCTAACTTTTTTTTTTCCCCCTATTGCTTTTGGTCTGATTTTAATGAGGTTTCCTATGGAGAAAGGATAAATGTGTGTATTGTCATATTATCAGTTGTATCAGTTTTGTTTCTCTCAGCTGCTCCCTGCAGGTGCTACGGTACTGTTATAGTTGACCCCATGGATCTCTTTTTAGGCCCAAGGCAGTGGGGGGAGCACTCTACCAAAGGACCACCTTCCCCTGGTGAAGCTGCTGCTCTGCTGCATAAGCTGGTCAGCCCTGGAGAGAGGTACAGAATCCTGGGAAAATCCGGCCAGGAGAGTACGTGAAGGGTTAGCTCAGAACCACCATAGACTGCACTCTGGTCTAAACAGTTCAGAAAAGCCCAAGCACCCGAGAACAGTGGTGACACTTTTGGGGGCATGGACTTTTTTTTGAGGATCTGATGAAAGCCATGATGCCTCTCCTACAAAAATGCACATACACTCAAGATTCTCTATACAATTTCAGGGGCTTTGGGGAACCTGGAGACCTACCACACATTCCTGGAGTTCACATTAAAAACCTCCATCCCATCATGTCTGAATTCACTTTGGGAAAGTTGTAGGCAAGCCAGCCCCAAACAGGATTCATCGGATCGGTTCAGAACTTTTGTTATGATCCTGGACCCCATGTCCAGTCTGTGTACCTTGAAGGGCTGGCTTCCCAGACCTGCTTGATATGCCCTAGTTGTTTCTCTAGCAGCCAGGGCCCTGACGCCATAGTTGGAAAAGTTGGGGTGATTACTTATGTGAGTAAAGAATACATTCTAGGATGGCAGCAAATGTTCTGGTGAATCATACTGATGTTCTCCTGATGCTCTGTGTTAACCACAGGTTCTTCTCAGTTTTCTTATCCAAATGTCAGAAACAGAAACGAGAAAGCCAAACGAATGGCCGGGGAAATGGCCTTTCCCTGAGATGGCTTATCTGTCTAAGGGGGCATATATCTCTAAGGGGGCTAAAACTATTATGCATAAACAACCTCCAGGAAATGGGCTTCAAAATATGGGCCTGGCTTTCTTGACTATGGAAAAAGAGATTCTAAATAAAATCTTGTGGCCTGTCCAATTTGTACCAGGATATCTTGGAATAGGACAAATCAGATAAATTACATTGTATAAGTTGTGAAGTTGCAAACTACACAGAAAAAGGATTCTTAACTTAGGTCCATGGACTTTAGGGGGTCCACAGATGGACACTGTGTGAGGGTGCCACTAAATCCCCAGTAACAACAAAGGAAGCTATTTCTGGATTTCCCTAGGAGACACTTACCGTCAGGATCCCTCCATCTTGGCTGTTCAGTAGAAACATGCACTTCCTGCTCACCTCCACAGCCCAAACCTGCTGTGACAGGGAGAGAGAAGGAGGAGGTGTGAATGGCCTGTTAATCTGAATCCTCCAAGGAGCTTCTTCTCAACAAGCATAACTGACTTCTCCTCTTCAGCACTGCCATGCTCTGTCCATATTTCCCTCACGACCCCTTCTTGTGTGACTCTTACTTCTTCCCGCTGCCATTTCCCTAACTACAGGGCAATACCTTGAGAGCAGAGACCACATTTTATTTGGCTTTGTAAAAGCAGAACCTAGCACTGTGCTTAGCACCTTGTGAACACGCAGTCCATTTTCTGGATGAACACCTGACTGACTCATTTGTCTCTCAGAGGAGCAAAGTGACAGAGCATCTGTCCAGCATTCCCCATTCCTGCTGCCAGGGTTTGAATCCCCAGGCTACTCTCTTGGTGGGAATGAGAGCAGTTCTAGCAATGGCATGAACTTGGGCTTGGGATGTTCCAGGGCTCCCAGCAGGGAGGAAAGAAGGTCGTACCTCATAGACGAAGGGGGACTGAAGACACAAGTTCATCACAAGTCCTAGGAGTGTGTACATGACTTCTCTGAAAAAGTCCATGTCTTCTTCACATCTGGCCTTTAGGAACAAAGCAATCAATGACCTTCTGCCCTGCAGCTTTTCATGGCCATTTCATCTCCTTGACAATGGCCCCAGCATCACTTATACTCCCTGAATTGTCAATGTCATGAACCTAGGTGAGGTTGGAAGATCAGAGACCGGTTCCATGGATTGCAGGGAGTGTCCAGTGCCCGTGCAATGTGACTCTGGCTCGACCCAGTCCTGTGTTTAGACTGAGTGAGCTGCTGATATGGGGAATAAAGCCAACTCCACCAGAAAATCCTTCAAACCTCTTCAGCGTGACTAAGGCTTGACCCAGAGGGCTCTGTAAGGCCGGCCACCCATAACATCTCTGGTTATAGAAGGGATAATCCACTGGCTCCTGTACCCTCAAACAGGATTTGTGGAAAATCCAGATAATCAACAGGAAGCCAATGCTCCCAAAGCAGGGAAAAAATAATTCTGACTAGAGAAGTTACAATACCATGAGGCCCAAGCAGGCCTCCCTGAACTCTTCAGAAGCAAACATCTGTCTCCGGACGGCAGCCTCAGCACTGAGGTTCCCCATGAGGGCAATGCACCGGCAGAGCGCGGAGGGGCTGGTTACCATGGGATCTCTCTCCTGAAAGTGAGTCAAGAGAAAGAAAGTCTGTAGAGAGCAGGCAAACGATGCTGGGGCCATCTCTAGAGGCGTCCCTCACTCACGAGAATCCTTGGGAACCCGAGAGTGTAATGTCAAAACCAGGGGCATCCACGGGCCCACACTGGCACCAGGATGGAGGCACACAGAGGGGCAAACCCCAAAGCGCTTTAGTCTGGAATAGGGGGGCCTAGGGCTTCCAAGCAGCTGGGAGAACTTGCACAAGTCTTGTCCCTTCTCAGAGCTCCCATTTCCACATGTGTGGATATGCACCCAGGTCCACAGATGGACACTGTGTGACGGTGCCACTAAATCCCCAGTAACAACTGAGACCCTGAGACCTCTATGGCTCCCTGGGGACAGGTCCCCATCCCAACATGCTCTCCTAGGAGAAGCCTATCCTGCTATTTTCTGCTTCATCAGCTCAAATTACCACTTGCCTTCCTGATGGGAATGACTGCCATTGAGGGGACAGAGCTGCCTGCAGTCCTTATGATGAGGCTTAGGGCCAGAAGGGGACAGATGGGGACTGACCCCTTGTCTCCACCTTCACCTAAGATGCAGTCCACTTCTGCCTTTGTCTCCCTGTACCTGGCCCCCTCTATATGCCATCTCCACCTGTCCCAACTGCAGTTGTTTTAATAACTGAGAATTGTGTAGATTCCAGCTGTGAGTAAACGATTAATCAACCTGAGAGACGACAGGAGCTCTAGAGTGTAAACTGTGTTTAAATGGCTCTGCTCACGAGCCTGAGAATGCCTGTCACAGGTGATCAAAACAAGGGGCTTGCTCACCAGAACACCTGTGAGCGTTGGGAGCACACCTGGAAGGTTGGCCTGGAACCAAACTCGGAATCTGTTGAGAAAACATCCCCGTGATTTATTTCTACACCGTACAAACTATAACACAGATACAGTGTTTTGGATAATGGAGCAGACTGTCACAAACTCTGGGCCCATGTGATTTGCAGCATGCATGGATGATTTATTCTCAAACAAAAAAAATGTCACTGGGTATTCGCATGGCTTTAATTTTTCTAAATCTAGAGAATTGCCTTTGATGTTAAACAACAGATCTCAGATGGCAGCTTTCTCAATGCAGAAGTTGCAGAAGCCCTAGATTTCTGCCAAGTGGACTTACCACCACCCCTGCCCTCCCCTTGCTCCAAGCCTGTGTGTCGTGTGTCGTGCAAACAGGAAACATGGTGCAAGCAAGTTTACTGAACACAGTCATGAGGAAGGCCCAGATGCATACACATCTGCATGTACAAGAGTGGCTTTTACCTGTTCCCAGCCCATGCCAATGGCCTACGGGCACAAACAGCTCTTTCTCATTATATGACCATTTCTAAGCAAGACACCCTAAAGTTCGTGAGGAAATTTAAAAAGCAGACAACAGATGCACTTAAAAAAAAAAAAAAACCTCAAGAATTATGAAAATCTAAGACCTTTGCTGTCTTCTGCAGCAGCTAAGTGGAGATAAGGGAAGCTTACCCACGATGTCACTGGTAACCCAAAAGGAGGCTACCTTCTACTGTGCCTTCTCTCTCACATTCATTCAATACACATTTTCCAGGCAGTCCCATTAGGCACTGATTAAGGGAAAGAAGCTTCTCCAATACACAGGAAGCTTGTTCAACTGTGTGAGGTACTGTTTTAAGTCTGCTGCTGCTTCCAAACCCATCAAGGACTGGGTCCCCCTGCATGCACACAGAGGGACTGGAGTGGCCAATTCCAGCCCCCTGCTTGGAAGGTGTCAGCCCTCCTACTCTGAATCTTGTGATGCTCTGTTGGCCAAGCCTCCCTGCATACTGCACATTTTTAAAGATCAGACAGTTTAACCAAGGTTGAAGAAGAAATGTCAATTTCTGGAAATAAAAATTACCTTTCATCCAGAGCCAAGTCTGTGAGCAGTGCCATAGCTGAGTTGGCCTCCTTATCTGAGAAATCAAGAAATGACACCAGGGCTTCCAACAATCTGCAAAAATCCACAACAACCTCAGAGTGGGCTGTCCTCCAGCTGACAGCATCCCGACAAAGAGACCTTGCAAAGACACCGGGAAAGAATCTGCATCTGGGTCAAAGAAGCTGAAAGGGTGGCCTTGCTCTGTCCTCCTAGGAAGCCCATCTCCCTGCCCACCCCAGAGACAGAGACAACCTCCTGTGGGGATGACTCTGCCACTCAATGTTAATTCCCAGAGGGTAGAACAGTTTTAACCAAAGTTCATTGACTATCAGATGTCAAGTAGGAAGGAATCTCTAGTGCCTCTGCCATGTGACTGGCTCAGCCAAGTTCAATCACATAAGTGACATCTAAGTGGCATGCTTACTAATCTGCTGATGACTATAGTGGGAGAGAGGGCCCCCTAATGAGGGGAGGATGGAATACGGTTTTAACAAGATTTTGACAGGCTGCCGAATATGTCAGATGAAATTTAATAGGGTTAAATTCAAAGTCCTCCACTTACAGCTGGAAGTTCTATATAAACAATAAAATTGGGAGACCTAGTTTATACCTTGTTCCTATGGAAAAGATTTAAGGGTTTTCAGCCAATTGCAGACCTAGTATGAGCAAACAGTTGCCCAAAAAAGCTAATGCAATCTTAGGCTACCCTAACAGACTGACTGGCATCATTTGTCTGTCCAGCCAACCTGTACCAAGCACCTACAGTGTGCTGAGTGCTGTGCTTGGTACAGGGGTACAGTACTAGGCTCCTGGTCCCCTACAGTGACACACGTGTTAGGTGGTATGTTAGAAATGGATGCATGTCAAGTGTGCACAATGTCTACCTGGTGTCAGGTATGGGAGGACGGAGATAAAGAAGGCTTTAAAAAGTGGATGACACGTTAGCTGTCACTTGAAAGTACAGTGTTCACTTTTGTTTGTTCATTCAAGCAACAGTATTTACTAAGTGCCAGGCAACGTGGTGGATTCTGGGGCCACAGCAATGAAACAGGACAATGTCTCCCTCAGCTCCAAGGAGCTTGCAGGCCAGTGTCGGGCAACATGGGGGCAGGAGCAGAGCCCCTCAAACAGAGTACACAGCATTCACAAAGATGAGGAGGCATAAAATAGCTGGGGCACACTTGGGGACGGCTAGCAGTTCCTTAGACCTACTGCTCAGGTCTTGAGGAGAGGACAGTGTGCAGCAAGGGGAGGGTGCTAGACCTTCTATGGCCTGCTGGAAAATTGTACTTCACCCCACATGCCTGTTTTCCCAAGTGTGGTGGTGTATGTAGGGGGAAGCAGCTTCTAGGGTGCCCCAGTTTTTGGCAGAGGCTGCATTTTAGTGACCTCACCAGGTAATTCCTAGGCCCTGGATTTCTCAGTGTTGGAGAATTAGTGCTATAGGCAGTAGAGAGTTATTTTGGAGTTTGAAGTAGGAAAATCACAGAAAGGATGTAGATGGTAGACAAATCCCTTTGGTGGGATGGTGGAGGCTACATTGAAGTAGAAGTACAAGAGGCAGGGAATCCAACTGGGGAAGAAATGGGATGGTCCAGACAATAAAGATGGAGTGACTCGCTGAGGCAGGGGTGGAGTGAGACACACACAGTTGGGAAGAGAGAGGCCCCTGTGGAGGCCTGGAAGGGGTGGTCACAGATGCCTGAGGAGAGCCATAAGGAAGGGGATCCAGAACCTAAGAAGGGAGAGGTGACAATATACCCTCTTCCTACAGATGTAGGGGCCCACCCAGAGAAGCCCTCAGGATTCTGGCGTATGCAACTCGAGGGATGGAAGTACTACCCACGAAGGCAAGAAGTTCAGGCAAAGGGTCTGGTTTGAAGAACCACCTGTGGTTTAAGTTAGTGATGCTTGTGACATTGAGATGGACATGTCCAATAGCAGGGGAAGTTTTCTTCTACCACTCAAGAGAGGGACTTCCACATGATCATTAAAACCATGGATGAGAAGATGTTCAGGAGTAGGATCCTGGACTTGGAAGGGTGACAGCATAAGGGGAGTTTGCAAAGGAAGCCAAGAAGGAAGGGCCTAGGGTAGGAGGAGGTCCAGGAGGGTCAGTGTCCTGACAGCCACACTGTGGAGTTTCATGAAGACTGGCAGCGATCCACAGGACCCAATGCCACTGGGCAGCTAACAACAGAGACAGGGAAGGGACCATCAGATTGGCAGTTTAGGAGTGGACTCCAGTCACTCACATCTATGCTACTAGATTTATTTGGCAGCTTGTTCTGGGAGGGGTCTGGAGGTCAAATCATCTGAAGAATGGTCCAGGAAACCCGGATGCTTAACCTGGAAAAGATGAGGATCTTCAGATGCTGCTAGCACGGGAACGTGCGAGCTCTGACGTATTCCGGAGGCCTTCAAGAGACTGAAGCAAAGCCTCCACATAGGAAGCATAGAATGGGGCATACAATTCGTGTCTGGTGTAAAGATATAACTTTCTATCAATCAGAACTTGCCCAGGACAGGATGAGCTGCCCTGGGAGGTAAGACCTGCATCCTTTCACTGGCTGGGAATAGGGTCACAGTCTATTAGCTGTTATAGTGTCTATTGTAATCAAACGTAGAAAAATGATAATGCTGGAATCTTCCCTGGAGGGCATTGTGCCCAGGCCATAGTAGGGTACCCCCAAGGGGACATAGGCACTGGGGGGGGGGGCAGAGCTGGACAGTTTCTGTGGTCCTGGGTAACTCCAAGCTTCTGCAAACCCCCAGTTCCTTAGAGGTGTGTTCTACTGTCCCTGTCACCAGAAATCATGTATTTTGCTATTACTTCAGATTCTTCCTTTACCAATTCAATCTGTTTTCTTGAAGATGAACTCTAATGAACCAGAAATGTACAGAAGAGGAGCTGGCAGTCTTAGATCATCTTGATTTTTGTCTTACGAGACATGAACAACAAAGCTTCCTCTCCATGTGGAAAAGCACACATTCTAACTGGAGTTATTACCCAAAGAGGGACAGGGTGTCCCTTTCTACTCCCTCTTGTTTCCTTTCTCGATGGCAAATTTTCTGCTCTGCTGACAAACAGCTGTCCCTGTAGATGGACCACAGGTCAGAAAATGCTCTAGTGACCCAACATATGAACTTCCACCTCAGTTTAGAACTCTGAGCAATAGACCCTGAAGATAGAAAATGAAAACGATTATAAAAGTTACTGAGTCGACACCACGTGTCAGACGCTGTTTGCTGGCCAATCCCACAGACACATAGCCAGTCCCCTTTTATCCCACCTGACTCTACAACAGAAGCTGGAACCACTTTCCTCACCAGGGGTGGCATGTGACACAATCTTGACCAAACAGAAATAAGCAGTAGCTTCTCTTGATAAGAGGGACAGATCCAGCTGATGTCTGAAAGAGGGAGGTGATACATGGAGCTGCAGCAGCCTTGTGAGACCATGAGGGGACGATCAAGAGAGGGACAGAGACCTTGACCCCGATATCTTTAAGCCCCTGAACTAGCTGTGGTCAACTGTAGTCTTTTTTAAAGTTATGTGAGACAAGCAAGACCAGCTCTTCCTGATCAAGTGTTCTGTAAAATCTAACAGAAAACATGTAATCGGCACACACGTTTCACTTCTTCTAAGCTTCATCAAGAGTCTGTGATACAGATGAGACACCGGAGCTCATCAAGGTTAGCGGCTTTCCTGAGCCATGTACATAGGAAGCAAGCAGAGGATTTGGGCTCATGGCTGCTTGAATCAAAAAACCCAGCACTTTCCAGAAAGTGATATTGACTGTCGCTTGGTTCCTGTCAGTACACATTTGTCCCTTCGACTTCTCATAAGGGGAAAAGCATTTTAAGAGGCATGTGACACATGTGCCTCTCTTGTCCAAACCATCTCCCTTCACTTCAGAGAACACATTCTACCTCTTTCTGGTTTAAGCTGAGATGGACATTAATGAGAACAGTGGGCACGAAGGGAATCAGCTGAGGTGTCTCTGACAGTCTGGAGACAAGAGGTGGGGCTGCATATGATGCTCATAAATGCCACTCTCCAACACTCTGGAAAAATTCAAATTAAAGCTCAAGCAATTCAAAGACAGTCAGGATTGGGGGTGGGGGGTGGGGGTGGAGGCAGCTGAGGACAGATATAGCTACATTTACTCAGAGAGACCAAAACCAAGTGAAAAACCACGAGGAAGGCATCGAGGAAGTGATGGCAGTCATCTGAAATGTGAAATGTGCTTTTGAGGATTTAACTCTAACAACCCATCTGCTTATGGGGGCTGAGCTTCGGGGGGTTGCCAAGCCTGTTTGTGAGCCACAGGGGCCGTGGCAGGGCTGAGAATGTGAGGGCCACAGCAGACACCCCATCCTGAGCATGATGGACACCCCCCCCCCCCCGATGTGGGATGGGTGCCGGAGGCCTCCGCTTGGTCAGGAAATATCTAACAGGATCTCAGATTTGGCTGCTTTTCTTACTGGGAACAGAAGCAGGAGCTGGCCTTCAGGGCCTGGGGGACAGTGGGGTGAGATGCTCTGGTTAAGTGCTGCAGCTTCTCCTGCTCCATCTGTGAAATGGGGTCATGACACTTATCTTGCCTCTTCGCAGGCTGGGAGGAGATCAAGTGAGGTAATGGTGGAAGAATCAGAAGCCAACTTCTGTTTTTAGGTTGTGTACGAAACACGTATAAAGCAAGCTGTGATCACTGCTACTACTTTTACTGCGTTGAACCACCGAAACTGCCAACATGCAGCTCTTTTGATATAAAAACTGGTATTTTCACATATGGAAACTAATAATGTTTCACCTGAAAAAGCACTGGAAGGAATCACTGGGGTTTGGTAAATTTTTCATAAAGTCTATTCAGAAGAAAAGGCATGTTCTGTTTCCTTGGCTGTAAGCCTCGGAAAGACCTACATGCAAGAGCATCCCAGATGTGTTTTATTTATTTGTACTCTGCCTGGCTTTACGAATATGCCAAAGCAGGGAGTGTCACCTCAACCAGGAAGGAAAGAAGAAAACTTTGAGCAGAAAGAGGGTAGAGCCAGCACAGAGGCTAAAGAGGCAGGAGCAAATGACCTATTTTGAAGCCGGATTCCCAGTCTGGTTTTGGTAGGGCTGCCATTTATACCATCTGTAGTATCTGTGAGGTGGAAACAGGTCAGAGAAGTGAAACTGCCCTCAGGTATCAAGTTCAGCCAGGAGTTCATCCCAGAGGTCCTCCAGAAGGCGTGCTCCTCCTTCCAAAGGCTCTTTCTGGTTTTGACCCTTTATAAAGCCTGACAGCGCCTCTCCTGTCCGAGGTCTCCTGTCCGAGGTGTGGGAAGGGGTACGGGCAAATCTTAACTTAGCAGGGGGTGCTCCAAGAAGCCCTGGAGAAGATCCCACCAGCAGAGTCCTACCGGGTCAGGTCAAGGTGGCTGATGACCAGGCTCCGTCCATAGTCCGTCTGGGTGAGCTGCAGCAGCAGGGCAAAGCTCTGCTGGCGGACGGTCAGCAGCTTGGTGGCCAGCAAGGAGGGCAGCAGCCTGCCCAGGTTGGGACACAGGAGCAGCAGGCGCTGGTTCTCCTCTGCAAGACAGGGGATGAGTGCCTTGAGCACGCAACAGTGGCTAAACCTCTTGTCTCCCACGAGCCCTATGGGAAATCCAACTCTTCTCTCCTTGTTTGAGAGGCAGAGTAAGAAAGTGTCTGAGCATGAGCTCTAGGAGCGGGTTGCTGGGTCCTGACGACCGGGTGGATGGTCGCGGCTGAGTCATGAACTCCTGGCTTCCTTCTGAGTGAAATGGGGAAGGCGGCTCATGTAGCCACGTGGTGAGCAGGGTTCAGTGAGTGAGTGGAGGATGGCGCTGGGAACAGGGGCTGGTACACATGGGGACCAAGTGGCATCAACTTTGTCAAAGGTGTGTGGGATTGTGAAGGGACCGAAATCAGCTGAACTGTGGACACTTGTGGATCATCTATTTTCATACACTGGCCAGAGCAACCACTTGAGTTCTTTCTAGAAAACTAGAAATCACGTGAGAACGTGCACTAATGGAGCATCCCCCCTTCCTAGATGTAGGCTACTTCCAAGGTAGTGGCACCAGCTCTGTTCGCTCTCACCTGGTTCATTGACTAACCAGGTGCCCAAATGTGTTTGAGAGGATGCAGAGAGATGGGCTGGGGCAGGAGGCTCAGCCATGAAAGAGAGCGGCGTTGGTGTAGCCAATAGGTTTTCTTCTTTGTTGGAAAAGGAGCTTGTTGTAAACAATCCAAATAGTACAGCAGCATAAAGCTGACAGTGAACGTCCCCTCCTCTCGTGGCCCCTCCAGGTAAGCTCATTCCTTAAAGGAGCTATCCATGCCTCTCCTGTGAATAATGTTAAAAATATGATCCACCCGGTGCCTGGGTGGCTCAGGAGGTTAAGCGTCTGCCTTGGGCTCGATCATGATCTCAGGGTCCTCGGATCCAGCCCCACATCAGGCTCTCTGCTCAGCAGGGAGTCTGCTTCTCCCTCTCCCTCTGCTCATGCTCCTGATCTGTCTCTCTCTCTCTCTAACAAATAAAATCTTAAAAAAAAAAAAAGTACGATCCACTCTGCCCTCTCATTGGCCTCTCTCTCCTACTTAACAGCATATCATGGATGTAGTTCTGCATCTGTAACTTTTTTTTTTAAGATTTTATTTATTTATGAGAGAGAGAGAGAGATTGAGAGAGAGAGAGGCAGAGACACAGGCAGAGGGAGAAGCAGGCTCCATGCAGGGAGCCCGACATGGGACTCGATCCTGGGTCTCCAGGATCACACCCTGGGCTGAAGGCAGCACTAAAATGCTGAGCCATCAGATGCCCTGCATCTGTAACTTTATAAGCATCCATCCCCTCGTCATTTTGAAAAACGTGTTTGTATTTACTGAGTTGGATATATACAGATTTCATGGATCTTCCAGAGCAGGTGCGTCACAGGCTCTACAAACAAACCACATTTATTCTGCTGTTAAAGAAAAACGCGACCCCAAAGTTTACAGAAACTGAGGTCAGCGCAGGCTGAGGAAATCAGGGCTTGAGGGAGGGAGGGCTGTGTCTGGTTCACCCTGAGTAAAACAGGGTCACCAAGCCCTGCTTCCCTCACCCTGGTGTGGGGGATGTGCGAGACCACCCCCCGGGCCAGTGTAGAAACCCACGGAGCAGCAGGGCACCTTGGTGATGGTACTCGTCCAGGCATAATTCCCTTCACAAGGGGTCCCCCTGCTTTGCTAGTCCTCTACAACTTAGGGTGACTCCTTCACTCTACTGTATTAGCTCATACTCAGCCTGGGAATTTACAAATTGCCCCCCACAAGCTCTGTAGCTGGTTTCCCACAGGAGCCCTGTGAAAAGGAGACACAAACGGCATCATTCCCATGCTCAGTGTCTGCAATCCAAGCTCGGGTCATTCCCTATGAAAACACGGCTTTTTAAAAATGAGGTAGAGCACTCGGTGTTACACTATAGGTTGGCAAATTGAATTTAAATAAAATAAATTTTAAAAAATAAAAAATAATAAAATAATTTTTTAAAAAATGAGGGAAATACAATTTTCATTTACATTCACTGCTTTACAAAAGGGGTAAGAGAGATTGTGCAAAAATGTAGCAAACCCCCAAAATGCCAAGAGGTAAGAAGATAAATGTGTTAACAAGGTGGACAAAAGTCCTATAGCGTCCGCTGGCCTAGTATTACACTGATCGGTGTCATACTATCAGGGACCAGGGCAAATCTCGCGACGCTGGGGGTACTGTGGTCAGCAAAAAGCAACAATATTTTAGGTGGACAGGAAAGGAACAGGTCTGTCCACTGCACTGCCGAGGTGCGAGCAGAAGTCACGGGTCTGTAGAGCGGCAGGTGGTGAGAACGCCCGTTATGCTGCCGGTGACTCTGTCCACCATCAAGGTGACTGCAGGGGTGGCAGAGAGAGGACTGCAGGGCTGGCAGGGGAAGGTCTGGCTCCCTCGGGCCTGGCCTGAGGGGAAACAGTCACGCCTGGGCCCCGAGTGCTGCATCAACAGAGAGCATGTTAACAAGGACCAACAGGGATGACCCAGGCTCACCGTTCCCGCTGCACACCGCCTGCCAGAGCCTGAGGACAGACACGCACACCGTCTCTCCCACCACATCTTTTCCTGCCGTGGAAAAGCACCTAGAACAAAGGACAGCAACAGTAAGACTGGGAAGCAGTCTTGATCTTCTGTTTGGTTGGCTTTAGCTCCTCAAATGCTGGTTGAAGAAAGTAACATTATAACTCAGAGCTGCAGGTCATCAGGACGGTGGGCTGGCCAGCACTGGACTGGGACCCCTGGGACAGGGACAGGCCGAGGAGTTGGGGCTGCACGGACGGGGCTGCTGAGCCAGGGCCCTGGGCCACAGCCACGCGGTGACCGATGAACTGTGGCAGGCCAGCAGCCTCAGCTCCTGGGCTCCTGGTGACCCCGGCCCGTGTCACTGTCCTTCTAACCTGAGGAGCTGCACTCAAACAACTGAAATACAAAAATAAAATAAAAACAAATGTAGTAAACCACCTCCTTTCCTTCCATATGGGTCTCTCTTCAGATAAAATCAGAAATCTTGGGATCAGCCAGGACCCAGTAGATCTCATTTATTGCTGTTATCAGCAAATTCTAAGAACAAATGGCAATCTCACCAAAACTGTGGGAAAGCAGAACACACGGTCACTCCTCTGGCTCTGCAGGGCCTGGAGGAGCCCTGGAAGCACCGCTGACCTTTTCTCTCTGCGGTTGCTACCTGTGGCCTCACTCAGACTACCCGGGGTACACGGCCCTGCACCCGGCCAGGCCCACCCAGGGAAGCCACTGCCCGCGTCATCAGGGATGTCACGAGAAATTGGTCATCCCTCCTTGCTTTACTTTACTGTTGGCTCTCTCTACAAACACCCTACCTTCTTACGACCTCATTCTCACTGATGATACTGAATCCGTTGTGTGTTCTGAATAAAGTCTGTTCTGTGCCTGGGAAGAAATCATAAAAACCTGCCTCAGAGTCCTGAACAGTCTGGTTGCTGTCTAGCCATTAACAGAGCCAGCTGATGGTGAGAAACCCAATATGGAATGTCAAGGTCACCGATTAACAGATTGGGCAGAAACAAATACCTCTACGTTCTGAAACCTGCAGCTGTCACAGGCCACTTATTGCCCCCAAGAGAGGAACATCCTGTCTAGAGAAGGGAAGCTGAGCCTGGGGGGGCCTTGTGGGTTATATGACAACTCATTGTTTTGTAATCTTCAGAGAGTCTCCAGGAGCTGCTTAACCTCTGGGAAGAACTAGCATATCCATCTGTTCTTAAATATTTATTTTGAAGCTGTTTCTAGGCTCTGGAGAGGAACCTATAATCTCCAAGAAACAATTGAAGGGGATATCTGAGTGCCTTCATCGTGCACTGAAGGGAGGTCAGAGAGCCCATCTCTTTGTACAAACAGCATCCTGTCACTGAGTAAAAAAGCGGTTTAAGCCCTGATAGCAATGTTTACAAGAACCGGTAAGAGAGAACAGTAACGGCTCTCACTAGCAGGGGAGCTGATGTTTGCTCTGAGACTACTTACAGGCTCTAAAAAGCCATTAAATGTAACTGGAGTGAACTTTATAGTTTATCGTACAAAACTCTGTCTTCCACCCCCCTATGGTTGGGGGCAGATTTGTGAGGGTGGTATGTGGCATTTGGGGCATACATGGGGTACGCATGGAAACCCAAAAGGTGTGAGGGTATGTGTACAATGTGTGGGGCATGTGGGAGAGATGATCATGTGTGGTGTGGGGTATATATATGTGGTGTGTGTGTATGTGTGTATTATTTGTGTTGTATTGTGTTTGGGGTGTCTACTGCATATGTGCTGAGTGCATGTGTGCTCTAGCTGGGGTGCGGGTATGTATCTTACGTGTCCTGTTTCATCCTGACAGTATAGTAGATCTTCACTATTTGTGGAAGGAAGGGACATAGGGATTCTTTGCCTCATCTGGGCTGACCTCTCTACTGTCCCTTTACACTGACTATATTCACAAGGCCAGGCCATATGCATCCCAGGCTTACAATCCTTCATCATCTCAGTCAGGATTTCAATCCCCCCTGCATAGAACAAAGGGTTCTGGTCAGGCTTGCAAAGAGTTTCCAGGAGATTCTTGACTGTCACAGCTGCATGCTTTCCTGAATCCAGCAATCGTTGGGCTTCCTTCTCTTGAAGGTCTGCTTTCTCCTGGAGATTGACTTGATTCAGAGAATCTATAAAACAAGAAAGAAGAGAAGAGAAACAAACAAAACCCTCACAGTCAACATCAACACAAAGAGTAACCTCCTCTGAGGATGGGAGGTCAAGAGGCATGAAGCATTAAAATCATTCAAACCTGGCCTCAGCAGGGAAAATTTGAGGAAGGGTGTTCAGTCTAGATCCAGAATTTTAAACCACCTCTGGGGTTCAAGGACAGCATTATGCTCTGCCTAGAAGGCTCTAAGGGACGAAGGTGTAGAAAGGAGGAAGGCAAAGGTCTGAGTGGGAGAACAGAGAGGAGAGAGGAGCGGGCCACCTGCTAACAGAGAGGGATTGATGTGGCTTTGAGGCCAAGTGCAGAGAAGGCACACGAGGCGCCGTGGAGCCAGAGTGCAAAGTGAAAGTGGGATTCAAATGAAGGACACCAGCAGGAATATTACTCAGCCATTAGAAACGACAAATACCCACCATTTGCTTCAACGTGGATGGAACTGGAGGGTATTATGCTGAGTGAAGTAAGTCAATCGGAGAAGGACAAACAGTGTATGTTCTCACTCATTTGGGGAATACGAATAATAGTGAAGGGGAATATAAGGGAAGGGAGAAGAAATGTGTGGGAGATATCAGAAAGGGACACAGAACATAAAGACTCCTAACTCTGGGAAATGAACTAGGGGTGGTGGAAGGGGAGGAGGGCGGGGGGTGGGGGTGAATGGGTGACGGGCACGGATGGGGACACTTGACGGGATGAGCACTGGGTGTTATTCTGTATGTTGGTAAATTGAACACCAATAAAAATTAATTTATAAAAAAAAAAAAAAAAAAGGACACCAGCAGGAACAGCCTCACCTTTCACCTGGGTTTGCAGCTTGGGGCTTATTTCTAAGATCTTCTGATAACACTCTCTGGACTGCAAAAAAAAAAAAACACAAGACCTTGAAGAGTGGTCAGGGGGTAAAGTTGATTATAAGAAAGACACCGGGTACCACAGGGCTGGGCTTCATTATTTCCTCCCGGCCTCCTCCTGCTCCCAGCATAGGAGGCAGGCATGGGGAAACACAGCATGCATTTGACATTTTGTTTAGGCTTCTCTGGTTCTGTGGGACAAAAGGTATTATTTCAGAATTTATGTAAAAAAAAAAAAACCATGTTGTCAGATCCAGCCTGTGGTGGAAAAATATCCAGTCCTAGGGACCCCTGGGTGGCTCAGTGGTTGAGAGTCTGCCTTTGGCTCAGGGCATGATCCCAGTGTCCTGGGATTGAGTCCCACATTGGGCTTCCTGCATGGAGCCTGCTTCTCACTCTGCTTATGTCCCTGCTTCTCTCTCTGTGTGTGTCTTTCATGAATGGATGAATGAATGAATGAATGAATGAATAAATAAATAAATAAAATCTTTAAAAAAAAAAAAAGAAAAAGAAAAATATCCAGTCCTAAATTCTCGTGGATCATGCCTGGCCGGGATAGGAATAATTGTAAGGTAATTATAAAATTTAGATAGGATATTTGCACCGAGACAGAACAGGAGGCTACTTGTCAGATATGCCCACAAGGAATAAGGAAATAAATGAAGCTGGAGACACTGCTGACAGAGCCTTTTGGGAGTAGGAAAAGGGAAGTGCCTATTTAAATACACAGGGCTGCAAAGGGAGCCAGTAGGGGTGTCCATTCACTGGCCATATAAGACTTGTAAGAAAACTTAAGAGTGATGTACTCTCCATGAGGAAATTGTTAGGAAGTTTCTGGGGAAAAAAAAAAAAAGATTCCAGTTTGTAGGACATGTGACTGGGCTTAGGGCAGTATTGTCCTCAGGGGTATTAAGAACTCTGCCCAGTCTAAGGAAAAAGTACAGAAAACAAATGGCTCTGAGCTATCTTGAAAGCTCAAGGTTCATCTAGAAAATTAGGATTAAATGAACTGAAGAAAAAAACATCACATTAAAACAGAATAGTGTTGTGGGACAGAAGTTTACTCATCAAACATGGTAACTGCTATAGATTGTGTCCCCCCCAAATTCCTATGTGGAAACCTAACCCCCAATGTGATGTACTTGGAGGTAGGGCCTCTGGGAGGTGATTAGGTCATCAGGGTGGAGCCCTCCTGAGATTTGTGTCCTTGTCAAAGAGACCCCAGGGACCTCTCTTAACCCTCTGGCTGTCTCTGAACCAGGAAGTAGTTCTCACCACACACCAATCTGCTGGTGTCTTGATCTCAGACTTTCCAGCCTCCAGAACTGTGAGAACTAAATGTTTGCTGTTTAAACCACCTGGTCTCTGGTAGTCCTGACAGTGACCCAAGGAGACGAGGACAGTGAACCTGTATCCAACTTCTTCTGAACCCTAGATTGAGTCTCCTGGCAACTCCTGTTGGCTTCACTGTCAGCATGTTCAGAGTCCCATCATTTCTCACCACCTCCCTTGACACCAACCTAGTTCAAGTCATCATTATACTTCTCTTGGAGAGTCTATTACAATAGCCTTCTGGATAGCTCTCTGTTCTTTGTTTCCTATGTCAAGATATATTCTCAGTGCAACAGCAATCTTTTAAAATATCAGTCCCATCATTTCACTCCTTCGCTCAAAACTCTCCAATGGCAAACCCAAAGCTCTTCCAAAAGCCTGTAACCACGTCACCTACCTGACCTCATCTGCCTATCACTCTTCTCCAGCTGACCCTCACTGGACCCCAGCTCCTCCCTTACACAGACACATGGCTTGCTCACTTCACTCCCTCCCTTCCTACAGAAAGGTCCTCCCTGACCACTCCATATAAAGTCAATCTCACCTTCGCTGCTTCACTGATTACACTTTCTCAATAACACATCACTATCCAACATAATACACATCTACTTATGTGGTTTCCATCTCCTGGCCACCCTATTCCAAGAACGTGACTTCCATTAAGTCAAGGATTTTGTCGTTTGCCACTGTATTCCTATTGTCTAGGGCAGTGCCAGGAACCTAGAAATTATGCATACATATATGCTGAGTGAATTAATTACCTGAATGAATGAATGAATGAATGAGTGAATAGAATTTGGTGGAGAGGGGAGCGTTAACATTTTTTTTAACTCTTCTATTATTTGACCCTAGTTATGATAAGCCTGTATTAGAATTATAATACAACAAAGAATTTTTAAATGTATAATAAGAGGCAATTTCTTCTTAAAAATATAGTATCTTATAAGTGGAAATAAATATAGTATCTATATTATGTAATATAGTATAAAATATTAAAAATATAGTATCTTATAAAATATATAAAATATTAAATATTAAAAATAATATATATAAAATTACAGTATATACAAATATAGTATCTTATAAAAGAACTAAAAGCATTAAATATAGTATCTTATAAATGAAAATGCATGTTCATGGATTAGAAAACTTAGTATTGTTAAGATGGCAATACTCCTCAAATTGACCTACAGATTTAATGTAATCCCCATCAAAATTCCACCTGGCTTCTTTGCAGAAATTCACAAACTGATCCTAAATTTGTATGGTAATTCAAGAGACATACAATAACTAAAACAATCTTCAAAAAGTAGAGCAAAGTTAGAAGAGTCACACTTCCCAATTTCAAAATTTACTGCAAAGCTATAGGAATCAGGACAATGTGGTATAGGCATAAGACTAGACATATAGATCAATGGAATAAAATTGAGAGCCCAGGAATAAACCCATGAAGTTATGATCAACTGATTTTTGAGAACGGTCCAAAATTATTCAGTGGGATACAGAATAGTCTTTTTAACAAATGATGCTGTGAACACTGGAAATCTATGTGTGAAAGAATAAAATTACATCCCTTCCTCACACCATTTGCAAAAATTAACTCAAAGTGAATCAGACATCTAAACATAAAATCCAAAGCCACAAAACAGAAGAAAACACAGAAGTAAATCTTGGATTAGGCAATGGTTTCTTAGATATGACACCAAAAGCATAAGCAATCAAAGGAAAAAATAAATAATTTAGGCTACATCTAAATTAAAAAAATTTTTGTCCTATAAGGGACACAATTAAGAAAGTAAAAGGGCAACACAGAGAGTGAGGGAAAATATTTGAAAATCACTTATCTAATAAGGGACTTGTATCCAGAACATATGAAGCACTGTTTACTTCATATAAAAATGCAAATACCTAATAAAAAATAGGCAAAGGATCTGAAGAGACATTTCTCCAAAGAAGATATACAGGCAACCAACAAGGACATGAAAACAGACTCAGCATCACTAGCCATCAAAGAAATGCAAATCAAAACGAGTTACACTTCATACCCACTAGGATGGCTATAACCAAGAAGAGATAATAAGGACTATCGCCCAGGATGTGGAGAAACTGAAGCCACATACTGCTGGTGGGCATGTAAAATGGTGCCACCACTTGGGAAACGCTTTGGCAGTTCCTCCCAACGGTAAACATGGAGTTTTCACAGGACTCAGCAGTTCCACTCCTAGGTAAATACTCAAGAGGACTGTACATGTATGTCCATACAAAAACTTGTACATTGTTGATAAAGCCTTGAGTGGAAACCACCCAAATGCTCATCAACTGAGGAAGGGATAAATAAAATGTAGTTTATCCATACAACAGAATATTTTTCAGCAATAAAAGGAATGAAGTACTGATGCCACAACATGCACGACCCCTAAAAACATTATGCTAAGGGAAAGAGGCCACCACAAAAGACTATATCCTGTATAAGTCTATTTATATGAAGAGTCTAGAATGTGCAAATGTATAGAGACAAAAATAGATGAGTGGGTACATCAGGTAGAGGGAAGCGGAGTACTACTAAAAAGCATAGGGCTTTTAGGGAGGTGACAAAAATGTTCTAAAGCTGAGTGTGGTGACGGTTGCACATCTCTGAGAATGTGCACAAACCCACTGAATTGTATACTTGCCACAGATGAACTGTTTGGCATGCGAATTCTATCTCAATCAAGCTACTATTAACAATAATATAATATCTTAGTATGTAAATATAGCTGCATAGTCACTTTTGGGAGATGAGATTATAAGTGAATTTTCTTTATGCCTTTTGGTTTATACTTTTTCTCTCCAGAGATGCTCCTCCTGGGGCCGAGAGAACACTGGTAGCAGATACTGCAGCAGGGATTCCCAGAGGCTGTCCTGGTGACACTCACATTCCTTCCCAACTCAAAGATCTTAAGGGTTACCTTGGAAAATACTAAAAGGTGGATTACTATCAACTTGGAGGAACATGGTCCTTCTCTGAGGCAACATGAAGCATCGTTCTGTGATCAAACATGCCCCTTCCATTCCTCTAAGAACTTACCACGTTGTAGTTCTTCAGGGCCAGGTGGGCTTTTCCCATGTGGAAATATGCTTTTGTGCATTTTTCATCACACTGCATAAAAGAGAATGACTGATCAGATGAGTTCAGAAGGTCTGAAGTCATTAGCCACTCCCTTAACTGCCTAGCTAATAGAGGCAAGGCAGCGCTTTGGTTCTCAGGACAGCTACCAGAGTTGACAATTAGAACTTTTATGTGCATCTGTGACCAAACTAATTGATGCCTGCAAGGAGCCTGGATGCACAAGTAAGCTCTCTATCAAATTAATTAATGAGACTTGCCAGTTTTCATTTCCATTTAATGAGACTCACTCAGGAGACAAACCAGAAACCCCTAGTTTAGGAGAGCTCTTGACTTTGCCCAAACATGAGAATCACTGGGGATGCTTATCAAAATCTGGAAGGCCAGGCTGAACTCCATACCAATTAAAAAATGATAATCTCGGGTAGGGCCCAGGCACCAATCATTTTGTAAGCTCTTCAGGTGACATAAGCATGCAGCCAAGCTTGAGGACCACTGGTTTATTAGACAAGACAGATATCTACTCTGGATAAACTGCTGAGGCTACTGTGACATCGTAGCAGGCCTGACAAGCTCCTCTCCTGAAATCAACCACACAGTATATCCCAGAAACTCATGTACGTGTCACTTAGGATCAGGAGGGATGCCCCCTTCAGAAGGCAGGATCCAAACTTATGTGAGGCCACGGCCTTTGCACAGGGGACCCTGCACCTGCCTGCCCCTAATTATTACAACTCCAGGGGCAATGACGTGGCACAAAGATGCCAACTACCACTTCTAACATCCAGTTAATTAATTGAACCCTTTTCTGAGTGAGGCATTGTGCCAGGGATGCCCTCCAAGGGTCTAGATTTAAAGATGTTAAGAGTGCAAGCTTAGGTATCTAGAAGTCCTGGGGGAATCCCTAGCCTGCTTCTCATCAGAAGTGGGATGTTATAACTTCTTGCAAGATATATCCATGAAGGCAAGAGAAACAAAAGCACAAAAGAACTATTGGGACTTCATCAAGATAAGCTTCTGCACAGCAAGAGATACAGTCAACAAAACTCAAAGACAACCTACAGAATGGGAGAAGATATTTGCAAATAACATATCAGATAAAGGGCTAGTTTCCAAAATCTATAAAGAACTTATTAAACTCAACAGCAAAGAAACAAACAATCCAATCATGAAAAGGGCAAAAGACATGAACAGAAATCTCACCGAGGAAGACATAGACATGGCCAACACGCACATGAGAAAATGCTCCACATCACTTGCCATCAGGGAAATACAAATCAAAACCACAATGAGATACCACCTCACACCAGTGAGAATGGGGAAAATTAACAAGGCAGGAAACAACAAATGTTTGAGAGGATGCGGAGAAAAGGGAACCCTCTTACACTGTTGGTGGGAATGTGAACTGGTGCAGCCACTCTGGAAAACTGTGTGGAGGTTCCTCAAAGAGTTAAAAATAGACCTGCCCTACGACCCAGCAATTGTACTGTTGGGGATTTACCCCAAAGATACAGATGCAGTGAAACGCCGGGACACCTGCACCCCGATGTTTCTAGCAATGTCCACAATAGCCAAACTGTGGAAGGAGCCTCAGTGTCCATCGAAAGATGAATGGATAAAGAAGATGTGGTTTATGTATACAATGGAATATTCCTCAGCCATTAGAAACGGCAAATGCTTTGACATGGATGGAACTGGAGGGTATTATGCTGAGTGAAGTAAGTCAATCGGAGAAGGACAAACATTATATGGTCTCATTCATTTGGGGAATATAAAAAATAGTGAAAGGGAATAAAGGGGAAAGGAGAAAAAACGAGTGGGAAATATCAGAAAGGGAGACAGAACATGAGAGACTCCTAACTCTGGGAAATGAACTAGGGGTGGGGGAATGGGAGGTGGGCGGGGGGGTGGGGCTGACTGGGTGATGGGCACTGAGGGGGGCACTTGATGGGATGAGCACTGGGTGCTATTCTATATGTTGGCAAATTGAACACCAATAAAAAATAAATTTATAAATAAATAAAAGAAAAAGAAGTGGGATGTTGGCTAGAACAGCAGCAATCCATTTTAGACCAAAAGGGCAGATTGAAAAAAAAAAAAAAGCCACACAGTGATAGAAGAGGCAGTGATGATTGTCCCACGTGGAGAAGCCTTTTTTTTTTTTTTTTAAGATTTATTTATTCATGAGAGACACACAGAGAGAGGCAGAGACACAGGCAGAGGGAGAAGCGCGCTCCATGCAGGGAGCCTGATGCAGGACTCAATCCCGGGACTCCAGGATCACGCCCTGGGCCAAAGGCAGGCACCATACTACTGAGCCACTCAGGGATCCCTGGAAGACTTTTTTTTTTTTTTTTTTTTTGGAGAAGACTTTATAGGTGTATCTTCATGAGCGTTATTTCCTGACACGCTGCTAAGTGAATGGCAGTAATGACAATAACATATTACTGTCCAGTCTTTTCCAGGCAGTTCACGGGAACTATATCATATAAACTTTCTAACAACTCTGTGAAGTCAAGACAATCATTATCTCCATTGTACAGATGAGGAAACTAGGTGCTGGGGAGGTTCAAGGTCACACATAGTAAGTGGAAGAGCTGGGATCTAAAATCTGGCCATCTGACTCCAGGCCCCAAAGGCTTACAAATGACACCAACTCTCCTTCAGAAAAGTGCTACAACAGTTGAGTAGAGGGAAATCTACTCTGCAGAGGCAGGACCTAAAAAGATGGTGCAGAGTAGGGATTTGAGCTGGGTCTCCAAGGATATGGAGAGGTGAAGACAGAAGGAAGGAGGAGAATGGGCTGAGAGCAAGGTTCTAGGCTGAGGGGAGACAGGATGGGGAGCTTCTGGCCAGGACGAGGGGCAGGAGCAGGGCAGGGAAGGGCCAGGCTAGAAGGGTGAGCAAGACAGTGGTCCCCGCAGAATGAGGGGTTAGCATCTGTCTGGTGGTGGTGGGAGGGAAGTGCAGATGCCAGAGTAGGTCACAGACAAATGGTAAAGAGGGAGTAGGATGTCAGGTCACAGGTTTGGGGCTCAGGGCCTGGAAGACAGCATATGTCATTAACGGAAAGAAGTAAGTCAGGGCCAGGAATGGGGAAGGGTGAGGGGAGGATGAAGAGCCCGTTCCTAGACACAGCATCTTTCCAATGGTGCCCGGACGGTCACACAGAGGCCTCCGGGAGGTAGCTCGAGTACAGCCCTGTGGCCTGGGAAGGAGGAGATGGGGAAGGGGGTCTGAGGGCCAGCTGGACCCAGGAGAGGAGACAGGAGCTCTGAGCGAGAAGCTGCAGAAAGAAGGAAGGCAGGGAGCTAACCCTGGAGAATCCATGAAGGATGAGGCTGAGGGGGTGGGAAGGGAATGAGGGCCCGAGGGAAAAGAAACACCAGCAGTGTTCATGGAAGCCAGATGTCCACTCTCCCTTTGTTGGGCAGAGAATCGGGGTTATAACAGGGGGAGACTAAGCTGGGGCCCTCAGAGCCCTGTTCCTGCTATCATGCAGCATGGTGACCCTGCCCACCTGGGATGCAGATGTGGAGGGCCACTGACAGAGGTCTCACTGCTCCCCAATCTCCTCTGTCACCTGTGAGCGGTCACCAGCATTTTCTCAGGTGAGCCCCGGACTCCCTTAAAAGAAGCCCTGTTTTCAGAGAAAGATGGGAGTTTTGTCATGCAGAAAGAATCTGCCAAGAGAGAAATGACTCTGATCCTAATTGAAACCAGCTTCACCACCTTCTCTTCCCTGACAGAGAACATCAATCTTGAAATATCATCGGGTGAGCTTGTCTCTACCAATTCAAAAGTGTCAAAAATATTATATTGGCATGAAAGTATGAATATTAATGATGGAATATCACTGACATGCATTATTGGTGCATTACTTTTAAAGAGAGTGAAACTTTTACATTTATAGCTTTGACACAGACCCAATCATCGTTAATTTTAGAGCTCCTTATGCTTTTTCCCCAACCCCCACAAGGGGTTACCCGAGCCTCTTCAATGGGGAACCTCGCTGGGCATTTCACAACGGCTGCTGAGGGTCAGAGATGTTCACTGTCAGCTCTGTTGGGCCTACTCTGCTCTGGTTTCACTGCTAATTACATCCTGCTTCATTTAACATCTGGGAATAGGCCAGCGTGTTATCCTGAATCAGCATGATGATAGTGTGACTCCCTCTTTGGTGTTTTTCAGATCAGAACGGATACTCCTGGAAACCCCACCAGGAGATCCTGGTTCCTCCACTGAAGGGAACAAGGCCCACACTCAGGGATAGGGGGGTCTCAGGTTCCAGTGGAGAAGCTGTATATAGGAGATGATTCAGAGCACTGCCCTACAGACCGACACTACCTCTGTGATCCTGCACAGGTTAATTAATCTCCGAAGCTTGGTTTCCTTGCCAGAAAAAATGAGGATAACAGTAGTATCCAAGAGAAGAGAATAGGATGTCGTGAGCCTCATGGCCGGCATGCAGCAAATGGTGGCTTGTGTGATCATTGTTGGAATAACAGAGCAAAACACCCTTACCTCTCTCTTCTCTTACAGAATGGTGGTAGAGAAAATACCTTGATCACATAAAGTGAGGAGGCAGGCTGGGGGACTTATGCAGGGGCTGTGAAGAGCCTGATGTCATTAGTGTTGGGCAGTTCTTGTAACTTTAAGACTGTATCGACATGATGGGACAGGATTTGCTGACATGCTGTATCGGGATAAAGAAATCATGCATCCCACATGTCAGCTTTGGAGGATCTCTAGTGTTTTATAAAGAACAATAGTAAAGTGAGTTCCTCATTCACCCCAGTGTCCCTTGTTTATCCTCTCAATAAGAAATAAGGAAGGAGAGACGTCTGGATGGCTCAGTGGTTGAGCGTCTGCCTTTGGCTCAGGGCATATCCTGGGATCCTGGGATCGAGTCCTGCATGGGGCTCCCCACAGAGAGCCTGCTTCTCCCTCTGCCTATGTCTCTGCATCTCTCTCTCTCTCTCTGTCTCTCGTGAATAAATAAATAAAATCTTAAAAAAAATAAAAAAGAAGAAAGGAAGGAGGTGTGGCCAGTATGCTGCTGTCAAAACGTGCTCTTACTCTGGGCCACGTTCATTATGCTGGGGCGTGTGTGCTGCACTGGAGAAATCTGCACCAGAGCATAAACCTGGCATGTTCTCCTGGCACTTCAATTTTACTTGATTATAAGTTATAGAAAATAATAGTGATGTTAAGACAAACATAAATTTCATGGAGTACAATATAAAACTTGCAAGGATTTTTTTTTTAAACTTGCAAGGATTTTTAAGATAAAACAGATCCAGCAAAAAAAATGTCATGCTCTCTGCTTGTAGACCCTTCAGGGGCTCACGTTCATTCCATCAGCAGCCCTTCAGTGAGGAAGTCGGAGAAACACTGGTTTCAGGTGTTTAGTTGGAGCCCCTATGACAGAGCGACTTCGCAGAACAGGATGAAGATTTATTTTAATATTCAATCATCTGAAGTAATCTCCCTGAGGAGTGATGATGACATTTCTCTTTTCAAAACGCTTATACTATTTCCACCAACACTTCTTACTTCACCTCACTTTAAATGATCTCTCTTGGCAGATTTCAGAGGAAACACCATGCACAGCATTCTGAGGTCTGCCCGAGTCCTGACTGGCAGTCTCCAGGCTGAACAATGGCAATTATGTCTTCTGATTATTTCACCATAAATGTGCCAAATTACTAGAGCAGGAGGAAAGCACAAACTGATGGGGAAGAACAGCAACACTGCAGAACACGTTCCCGTGGCTGGTTCTAGAAACTAGAAGGAGGCGCTCCCACCTCCACAGGAAGCAGAGTGCCCTGTAACAGCAGTAAGGGCTGAGCCCTGGCGATATAAACCTTGCAACCCCAGCATGAGCAGCCGCTCCTCTGGAGTACTTCCTGTGAGCCCAGTGCTCTACACGCCTCACCAGGACCCTTCGACAAGTCTATGGGTCCTGTTCTATAGATCAGGAAGGTCAGGCCTGACTGCAGAGCTCACAGCCCGGCCACCAGGAAACACTGGTGGCTCTCCCGCATTCACTTCTGGACCCAGTCCCGCCAGCCTGACTCCATCATGTGGAAAAGGATCTCTCTTCTTACCTTCAGAGCCCACTCACAATCCACTATTGCCTTCTGGTAGTCCCCGACTTTTAGATAAGCCTGTAACGACACAAATGGCTATGTTCATACACACTTCTGAGGCAAGCAGTCTCCAGTTAACATAGAAAGAACAGTCCAACGAGAGACAGGTGATGAGAGGTAACCGGCCACCATCTGTGCCGGTCGGGGTGCCAGCTGGGGACGGATGGCACCTCGACATTGGCTGAGTTTAATGAAGGAACCACTGAGAAGGTAAGGGCAAGGCTCAGGGAAACCAGCAGGAATGCTACAGAACCCCGAGGCTGGCAGCAGTGGATTGAAGGGGCAGAATGAGCCATAGGCGAACAGGAGAGGACAGCTTTGTGAACAGTGCTGCTGAGGGGAGCTGAGGTCTTTAGAGGAGCTGCAGGTGGGAGAATAAATACCCCGACTCTCACTCCCTTCCTTCCTTCTGATCTCACTGGCTGAAGCCAAATGCAAGCTAGAAAGCTGATAAGTCAGGGGACTAGTCCACAGAGTCAGCCCCCCAGGCTACAGGAGGCAGGGCAGAGAAGGATTTGGAAAGGCAAAAGAAAATACGTAGCATGTGAAATACATCTACAAAGAAAGAGCTGGCTTCTAGAGTCTACCTCACTGTGGATGTTCCAGAAGGAAATCAAATGATAAAGGGCATTAAAAAGATAGCAGCAAGCATTGGTAAGAGTGTAGAAAAATCAGAACCCTCATACATAGCTGGTGGGAATATAAAGTAGAGCCACTTTGGTAGGACAGTCCGGCAGCTCTTTAAAGGGTTAAACACAGAGTTACCAAATGATCCTGCCACTCCTCGGTGTATACATATGTGCACATAAAAACTTGTGCACAGGTGTTCATAGCAGCATTATTCATAGGAGCCAAAAGTCAGAAACAGTTCAAATGTCTATCAACTGATGAACTGATAAATAAAATGTGGTCCATCCATACAATGGTGTATCATTTGGCAATAAAAAGGAAGGAAGCACTGATATATACTACAGCATGCATGAGTCTTGACAACATGTTACAAGAAAGAGGCCAGACACAAAAGGAAAAATACCACATGACATCATTGATATGAAATGTCCAGAACAGACATTCTTTCTATGGAGATATAAAGCCAATTTGTGGTTGCCTTGGGCTGAGGGTGGGTGGGGGTGGACGGGAGGACTGGGAGGGGTAGGGACTACTCCGAGGGCATGGGGTTTCTTTTTGGGATCCTGAAAATGTTCTAGAATTGCTTATGGTGATGGTTGCACAACTCCATGTGAAAAACACGGAGTTGTACACTTCAAATGGGTGAAATGCATGTTATGTCAATTATATCTCAATAAAGCTATTACTACAAAAAAAAAAAAAGACAAAGTTCTGCTCTTGCCTCATAAGCATAGCAAGAGAGGACCCTTGGCTGGCTCAGTGGTTTAGTACCTGCCTTCGGCCCAGGGCATGATCCTGGAGTCCTGGGATCGAGTCCCACATCAGACTCTCTGCATGGAGCCTGCTTCTCCCTCTGCCTGTGTCTCTGCCTCTCTCTCTCTCTCTCTGTGTGTGTGTGTGTGTGTATGTGTGTGTCTCTCATGAATAAATAAATAAAATTGTTAAAAATAAATAAATAAATAAATAAATAAATAAATAAATAAATAAATAAATAAATAAAAAATAAGCACAGCAAGAAGGCAGAGATGGAGAAAACGGGCTGACACTTAAAGGTCAGACCATCACTATGATCATCGGTGCCAAAAGCCCCAGGGGCCTCTTTTGGGATCCCCTAGAATTGGGGAAAATCTTTAAAATCAAGAATTGACTCAGAATCCTGGGATCCGCTCAATCTAAACTGAATTGAGTTCATTTATAGTCTCAAAGAACTAATGGCACATAAAGTAACGAAGGGCTGTGTGACAGCAAGCATAACAGCTCCTCTACCTCTGGATTAATTATTGGACACACAGGCAGTCAATCAGTTCTTATCAAGATGAACTAAATAGACTTTACGCACTCTTCTTTTGGAAAGTGCCCAGGAAGCAGCAATGATCACTCTGGTGTAAAAAAGGAAAACCAGGCACCTGGAGGATGAGAGGTTTTCCCAGAGCCCTCATGAGTCACCCCAACTAGAGCTGATACATGTGTAGGTTTGCCCCTGATCTAAACTGTCCTAGGGCACCGTGACATTCTCATCAAGAACTCTCATGAGATATTTATGTGGTCAAGCCAATTACGGGGGATCTAAGCATTCATCCTGCGTGAGGAGAGAGCAAGCACTAGCCATACAGCTTTTCACACGGATAGAAAGGGAGCTGCTGTATAGTGCTTTCATTAACTCAGGTTCTGTACTAATTGAAGATAACCACTCTTTGAACTGTCCATTCCATAAAGCACCATCCTTTCCCCTGGGGCTTGGGATTTCATTTGAAAATCAGAGGATGCGAGGAGGAGACTCAGCATCCTTTTAGACAAACAAACGAAGCCACAGTTCCGTGACATTGCTATTCAGGAGACATACAGACTCTGAAAATGCATACGTGGGCTCCAACAATTTCTCTACACAGCTTTTTACTTTTTCTTTCTTCTTGTATCTTTTCTTTTTTTTTTTTTTTTTTTTTTAAGGCTTGGATTCAAAACCCTATAAATTCCCTGTTCTCTTTGGCTTTTCCACATTTTAAAAAGAACTACTTTTCCAAATGGCAATTAAACTACTGATTTATCTAAATTACACCAGCAATCTATTGATCATAACATTAACTCCAGGAGAAAAACAGAGCGATGAAAGGGTAGGTTTTGGGGTTTTTTTTGTTTTGTTTTGTTTTTTTCTCTAGCAAGCAGCAACACTCAATTCACAGGCTCCTTATTAAGTGTTTTCTAACACTGCATACAAACAGGGGAGGCATTTTAAAAATAGTCAGTGGTGATTCGGTGGTTCATAACACCAGGCAGCACATTTTGCATTTATTTGTCTCTCAATAAGCTTTCTCTTCGGGGAAAGCTGAGAGGAATTACTTCCCCAAAGCTCTTCATTACATTTGCTTATTTTTATCCACACCCATTCTTAATGTGATTCTCCAGAATCTAATCAAAGCGCTGCTTAAACCTGAGTACAGTAAAAAATGTAACTAATTTAGACAGATCAGTGTGGAGACCATCTGAATTAGATATAAATCTGAATTACGTAACATTTTAAAAGCAGTTCAATTTTACTACTTTCAAAAAACTTCGAAGTAACAAGACTGGAAAAGCACCAGTAGGAAAATGCTTGGAGACCAAATCTGGGGAAAAGTAAAAACGAATTACAATTATCATATTAATTGATTGCATTTGAATGCTTCTTTCAAAGTGTCAACAGAAACTTAGTTCCCTTAAACAGACTGATTGTTCCTTCAGTTTAGGTAACTTAACAAGGATTTATTAAACATCTATTATAAATAGAGCATGGAGGGGGAAAGTATATGGAAAAGTTTATAATCTCGTTAGGGGGATGAAATGCCAATGACCACTAAGTAAACCTCTTGCCATTTTATTTACCAAATTGACTCCCCATATCAATTTTTCTCCAGAAATGGGGCTAAGCAAGTGGTAAATCGACTGTAGTCTGATTTACCCAAACTGCCAAACTATTACGGTTACACTGTGCTCAGATTCATTTATCATTAAATCACTATCACCCTCAGACTTCTTGGCCTCCAAATGCCCTGTTTCTTGCTTTCCACCTTCTTCTTCGACCTCCCACAGCAGGACGTTCCTGATCCCGAGTTACAGAAATTGGAGCTGATGAGGGCTCCTCCTGTCAACGACATGGTGTCAAGTGCACCTCAAATGGGTCCTGCTGACATCTCCTGACCATCGGATCATTATGCTCATGAATCTGCCGCTTTTTCAGGCCTAAGCCACAGAGAGCTCTACCACAGGCAGGCTCAAGTGCTTTTCAAAGATAAGGTCACATGTGATGTGAGGTTTTTGTTTCAACTGAGATCTATCAACCTTGTCCCTTCATTAAGTAGTATATGATAAACATCGGCATGATGGTTGCCACCCGGTGTCCCACGAAACTGAGCTCATCTGTGATATAAAATGGAAGTATTAGGGAGTTCAGAAACTCAAAATTTCTGAGAATTTGGGTCTAGGGCAGCCTGGGTGGCCCAGCAGTTTAGCGCTGCCTTCAGCCCAGGGCCTGATCCTGGAGACCCGGGATTGAGTCCCATGTTGGGCTCCCTGCATGAAGCCTGCTTCTCCCTCTGCCCATGTCTTTGCCTCTCTCTCTCTCTCTCTCTCTCTCTCTGTCTTTCATGAATAAATAAATAAAATCTTAAAAAAAAAAAAGAATTTGGGTCTAGGCCTATCAGCTACCCAGCCAACCCCGGTCATGGAATCTGAATCCAACAGGGACTGAGACAATGAGTCTGAGAGTAACCTTGAGGAGTTCAGGCTACCAGCAAGAGGGGGATGGCCACGCCAGGGATGGCAGGATCCGTCCTTATGGGTTGCTTCATTCCCTGGCTTTACCCTCAGTGACATGTGGGAGCTGGCATGTACCTCCCAGAGGACCGTTTCTATGTAGCTCTTCCCAAGTCCTCCTTCCGTCCATGCAAGTTGGCGGCTTGAACTTGGACGGTGGTGTCAGTGCTGGTTCCTGCGAATCAGCTTTCACCACACCCCAGCCAGAACCACCTGTTGAACACTGTTGGGCACAACACTGCTACCATCTAGTCTCATCTTTGGTTTCACAAGCTCCATGGCAACTGTCCCCTGAGAGAACAGCCACGGACACAGCGCTGGCTCACTGACCTGGGCTCGGTTGGTGTACAGCACTTTCATGTCCTTCACCTTGTTCAGACCCTCACTGTAGCACAGGACAGCTGCATCGTAGTCGCCTCTGGCAAAGGCTTTGTTCCCCTTTTCTTTGAGGGCTAGGAGAAAGAAGTCACACAGGTGAGCTCTCCCCACACACTGGGAAACTCTCTCATTCTTTATTCCCCTGACTTTGCCATTCTGCCTCAGAGGTCAGAGCTTCCATCAATCCAGAGGAGGCTTGTCACTTGTTTCTCTGCAAACATTTCAGGATTGGCCTCTTTAAGGACTCTTTTCTCCAAACCCATCCCAAGTAGCTTCTCAGAAAAAAAGTAAATGTTTCTGCCTCAAAACTCAGAACCTTCCCAAGCGTGCCACAAAGACCAAGTTTACACACTCAATGTCTCATAAAGAGGGCAAATGAGCCAGTTTCTGGCCCAGGTGGAAGTGTTCAAACCCACAGCACGCATACCGCCAGGAGGTGCCCAAGTGCCAGACGCATCCTGCATGTGTGTCACCCCACCAAACACATGACCCCCCCTTCTTTCACTTCTCTCCCTTCTCACATCTTTGTTTTCTTGTTTCATTTTTCATTTTCACCTCTTTTCTGTGCCTCAGGCCAGCCCACAGTACCTCCTGTCCATCCCTCCCTACTTTCCCAGGATTGCTCAGGACCCTCTACTCTCTGTCTGATCTGCTAAGTCCCTCAATATGCTTTATTTACTTATTTTTTCCCTTTGACTTGGATTTTATTTTTTTATTTAAAAAAATTTAATAGGGATCCCTGGGTGGCGCAGCGGTTTGGCGCCTGCCTTTGGCCCAGGGCGTGATCCTGGAGACCCGGGATCGAATCCCACATCAGGCTCCCGGTGCATGGAGCCTGCTTCTCCCTCTGCCTGTGTCTCTGCCTCTCTCTCTCTCTGTGTGACTATCATAAATAAATAAAAATTAAAAAAAAATAAAAAAAAATTAAAAAAAATTTAATAAAATTTTTTTACTTTAAAATTTTTTAAAAAATATTTTAAAAATATTTTTAAAATTCAATTTGCCAACATATAGGATAACACCCAGTGCTGATCCTATCTAGTACCCCTCACCCCCCAGATGCTTTAGAGAGAGGTCTGGCAGTGGTGGCTGATGGAGGGCTCTATCCTGCTCCCTGCCTGCTGCACAGGGACGGGGACAGACACCAATCACTCATCTCTTGCGTCTGGTTTCAAGGCCTTAAGCCCATGACGAAACCCCCCTCCTTCCCCACCAACCAGGAGTCTCGCCATCCTCAAATATCAGCAGGCAGACTCATGATCTTTCTTGCACAAATCATCCCGGCTCTTGAAAAGTGAAGACTGACAATTACCATCTGCTAAGACTCTGTTTTCCCTTCTTCTCCTGGCACGTTCTTTTGCATCCAACTCCATAGATGCCAAGAAGGCTTCTGACAGCAGAGTAATTTCAAGTATTAAAGAGAAAAATCCAAATATTATAATCAGTTCTTTAGCTCAAATTCAGAAGAAAGCTTCTTTAGAGCTTTAGAGTCGCACATCTCATGCATACATATGGGAGCACACACACACATATGCATGCACACACAGACACACACATGCACACAGATTCTGAGGCAAATAAATGACAATTTTCTTAATTTGACATTAAATGGTAATCTGTGTGATGTATTATTATGCACGATGGCTATGTCTATGCTTCACATTTGAATTATTGCCTTTTAAAGTTTTTCTTTAAAGGCAGACTTTTTTGTTCCCTTTAGCATAATGAGCTTCTGAGCTGGGCAACAGACAAGCTACCCGGATCCCTTGAGCAGCTAAGAGTAAATTGGATGATAAAAAAAAGCTGAATTCAGCTTACAAAAGCCTGGCCAGGAGAAAATAGAGAAAAGCCTCTGAGTGCTATCCCCTCTGACTAGTAAGAGAATTGGCTGATCAGTTGGTTTTTGTTCATGGGTTCTTTGTAAGCCCAGAGGCTATCATTTAAGGGTCTGGGAGCTACAATCAATAAACACTGATCCTAAAAAAATAACACACATTAGGAAGAGAGATGCTGTCCTTACCTGAGTTTATCTCATCTGCATTCTGCAGGGCACAGGTTATCATGAAAACAAAAAAACCAGATTTCAAAAACCATTCTCTGACTTATACATAGACGAACCAAGAAGGCAGATCCCTTACAAGGGGGAAGTAGGGTCATTTCCTCTAAACATCAATACTGAAGGGCCCCAATTTCATAGGGCTTGCTTTCAACCAGGAGATCTGATTAAGGGCACAGCTGTAATGGAGTGAGCAGGTCAAGAGACCCCAACTGTGGCTGTAGGAGTTGGAAATATGAGGCAGAACATATTACCTTTACAGTACAGCTTAAATATTGCTCATGAGCTCGGGGGGGGGGGGGGAGGGAGGAGAGGCCAAATTTTCATTAAAATAAACCCATTGTTTAAAGATGACTCAGAAAGACAAAGAAAAAAAAATCAGAGTTTCTACTTCATTATGGAAAATAAATCTAGTGAGTCTAAAAAACGCAAGACTGAGATCCCTGGGTGGCTCAGTGGTTGAGTGGCTGCGTTTGTCTCAGGGTGTGATCCTAGGATCCCGGATCAAGTCCCACATCAGGGTGCCTGCTCCTCCCTCTGCTTGTGTCTCTGCTTCTCTCTCTGTGTCTCTCATGAATAAATAAAATCTTTTAAAAAATTAAAAATGCGAGACTATTTCAGCCTCTCCAGATAGTTTGAGGTTAAACTAGCATTTCCTCTGCTTCAACGTAGACCTTTTCTCTGCATCTGCTTATATAAGCCCATAATAGAGAAAGAAACCTCCATGGGAGCTTGTGAACGGTTGATCATTGTCTTGTTCAGGGTGGTCCGGCACCCATCCTCCTCCGGGACTTCCTCTGTATACAGTAGCCTCTGTTCTGTCTCCAGGATAGCTTTCTGCTGTATGCGTGGGTCATCAGAATTCATCTCCTGGATTAAACTGGCTGGAGGTGTAGAAATCAGAAGTGAAACATCCAAACAAGGTCTTCAAAAGGAAACAACTCAGGAATGGTGCAGAACATTCACAGGCAAGAACTTTTGTTTCTCTGGCTTTGTTGCCATATGACTGACATGCAACATTGTGCAAGGAGAAGGTACACAAGTGAGATGATCTGATTCACGGGCCTATGGTGAAGTGATCCCACAATAAGGTTAGTTAGCACATCCATCTCCTCATGTAATTTCAATTTTTGCATGTGTGGTGAGCACGTTTAAGGTCTATTCTCTTATCAACTTTCAAGCATGAAATCCATTTTTTTTTTTAAGATTTATTTATTTATTTTGGAGTGAGTGAGGGAGCCTGGGGGCGGGCAGAGGAGAAAGTGGAGAGAAAATCTTAAGGGAACTGCGCACTGAGTGTGGAACCTGATGCAGGACTTAAAAGCTCTCCTTCCCAGTCTTCACTTTATGGCCTGCTCAGCTCAAATCCCATGATCCATCACTCGGCCGGCCACCTGTCCACATACTGAACTCCCTCACCCTCCCAACCTAACTGCCAGACAAAACAACTCCAAATCCAACTTCCCACTTTTCTAGGCCTTTGTTATGCATGTGGAGTACAGATAAAGACAGATGGACACCAGTGAGAGCTGGTCCTAACATAACTGGCTCTGCAATGTTGTCCAGCAAGCCTACTGCTAGCCTAGGATGGTTCTGACACCAGTACCCATGTGTGATTTTCCCCCACATCACCATGCAATTCTGACCCCAGCTCGGTGTCTTATAATTCAATTCAATTCTGATACCATCTACCTGACATAGTGTCACATCCCACGGGTCAAGGGCTTAGTGCCATGAGACCACCTACTCTCCACTTCCCACTTCACATGCCAGTTGCAAGTCCGGGTTGTCACCTATGCTTCTGCCCTAATGGCTAGCTCAGAGGGTGGGTCCCACCACCTTCTCCCCCTCTGGTTTGATTAATTTGCTAGAGGAGCTCACAGAACTCAGAGAAACATTTTACTTACTAGATCATCAGTTTTTTTAAAAGGATACAACTCAGGAACAGCCAAATGGAAGGGGTGGATAGGGCTTGGGATGGTACATGAGAAGGGGGTGCAGAGCTTCCAGGCTCTCTGAGTGCATCCCACCCCCAAAATCTCCATTCGCCAACCTGGAAGCTCTCTGATCTTGGTCCTTTGGGGGCTTTATGGAAGCATCACTATATAGGACTGATAAAAATATTATTGACCATTGACAGTCAGTTCAACTTTGGGTCTCTCTCCCCTTCCCAGGGGGTTGGAACTTTATCACAGGGTTGGTTCCCCTGGCAACCAGCACCCATCCTCACTCATTCCAAAAGTCACTCATTTGCATGAGCTCAGAAGTGATTGAAAGGGGTTTGTCATGAATATAAAGATGACTTTATCTGTCTTATCACTTAGAAGTTCCAAGGGTTTTAGGAGTTCTTTGCCAGGCACAGGGACAAAGATAAAAATATGTATTTTTTATTATAAGTCACAGTATCACACCCAAGCAAGTCATCTTATCCTTCTCCCACGGATTTTAAAAAACTGCCTCCAACCAAGGGAGCCCTTGTGCACTGTCAGTGGGAATGCAAACTGGTGCAAAAAATTAGAACAAGAATGACTCTGTGATCCAGTAATTCTACTACTGGCTCTTCACCCAAAGAACACAAAAACTCCAATTTGAAAAGATATATGCTGCCTTGTGTTTATTACAGCAATATTTACAATAGCCAGGTATATGGAATATCACTGAGCCATAAAAAAAGAAGGAGGTTTTGCCGTCTGCAACAACATGGATGGAGCTAGAGAGAGAGTATGATGCTGAGAGAAACCAGATAAAGACAAATACCATATGATGTCATTCATGTGGAACTTAAGAAACAAAATGAACAAAGAAAATAAGAGACAAAAAAAATCAGACTTTTAAGGACACAGGATAAACCTGTGGTCACCCTCCTACCTCTCTGGCCATTGCTTTTGGTCTCCTTTGCCTGCTCCTGCTCCCCTGTCCCACCCACCTTCTAAACTGGGTGAGCCTTAAGGCACTGCCTAAGCCATCTTCTCTCTTCAAGGACCAGTTCCCTAGGTATTCCCATTCTCTGCCATGGCTCTAAATACCATGTATAAGCAAGGGCCTCCTCAATGGACATCCTCAGCTCTATTCTCTCCTGGGCTCAGACTTGCAAAGCCAAGTGCCCTCCGAACATCTTCGCTGTGCTGTCTAACTCATCAATCCTGACCTGCCTGTCCTCCTTCCCCTCTGAGTGCACCCCTCTCCCCAAATCTCCATTCACCAGAATGTTCTTCCCCCAAATGTCCTGCATCTCAGCAGATGGCCACACCATCCACCTGGCATTCGACTCAAAACTTTTAAGACTCATTCTTGAGTCTTTGTTCTCTCTCTGCCCTTGTAGCCATCAAACTCGAAAGCTTGTCAAGTAAATCCTGATTACATCTCAAGTCCATCTACTTGTGCCCATTCCTTCTGCTACAACTCTAAACCCAGCCGGTCTCTTTTCCCTGGAGCGTCCTAACAGCCTCCTGCCTGGGCTTCCAGCATCTGTCTTCCTTCCCTTCCATGTGCTTATCTCTACGTCCATCCTTGCCGTGGCCAGAATGACTTTTCTAAGATGTAAATCTGATCATGTCCCCGCACTGAGTCAACCCTCCAATTGCTCGCAGGGTAAATATGAATTCCCCATTGTGGCTTCCAAAGTCTTCCTTGATCTGGCCTTTCTTGACTCAGATGGGACCTTCTCTCTGCTATCTCTTCTCGCCAGTCTTACAGAGCTTTATATGCCTCCAGGTTCTTAAAGGCGCTGTGTTCTTGAACTCCCAGTTTTCGTACCTACTTTCTCCCTACTTAGAATATTCCCTTGCTCTCTTCCCAGTGCCCCACTGACTCCTACTCACACTTCAGATTTTTACTTAAATCTCATGCTTTAGGAAAGCCTTATAAAACTCCTGTAATAGACTGTAGTGTGGCCCCCACCCCACTCATACACTCATACCTTAGCCCCCCAGTGTGACTACTGATAGAGAGCCTTTAAAGGAGTAATTAAGGTTAAATTAGGTCATAAGGATGGGGCCCTAAACAAACTGGACTGGTGTCCTTACAAGAACAGGAAGAGGCACTGGGTTGTGTACAACAGAGAAAAGGCCATGTAAGGACTCAGTGAGAAGGCAGTCATCTCCCAGCCAAGAAGAGAGGCCGCGGGAGAAATCAAACCTGCTGACGCTTCCATCTTGCACTTCCAGAACCACAGAAAGGAAGTTCCTACTGTGTAAGCCACCCAGCCGGTGGTCTTTTGTTACAGCAGCCCAACCAGACTACTACAACTTGTAAACTGAGTTAGTGTCTCTTGTACTTTGCAAATCTCTCTTTGTATCACACATCACACTAGAGATCATCTGTTTCATATCTGTTCTCTCTACTGGGCTCTAGATACCAGGAAGAAAGGGAGTTCTTGGTTATTGTTCCTGCAGTCTCCAGAGCCTAGCAATACTTAACTACATAGCAAGAGCCTAGGAAATGAATGTACAGAACCTGTACACGTGGCTACACAAATTTAAACTAATTGTAAATGAAAGAAAATTAGAAATTCAGCTCCTGGGTAGCACTAGCCACCTTTCAAAGGTTCACAGCTGCATGGAGTTATGGGTTGCCAGAGTGGACCGTGTAGGTTACAGGACGTTTCCATTACCACAGAGAGTCCTATCGGCCGTTGCTGGGATAGATGGTACCTAAAGAACTCTGAGAGTGAATGAAAGTGAGCCAGGTAAAGAAAGAAGGGGAAGCAGAGGAAACAACAGAGGCAACACGCAGTGTGTAAACCATCAGAGGATGTGTGGGGAACCAGAAGCAGTTTGCTGCTGCTCAAGTGAGAGAGAGGAGGAGGCAAGAGGGAAGGACAAGGTCATGGGAGGACTTAAGTCCCCGATGAGAGCTTGAAGTTTATTGTGGCTGCGGAGAGAATCCAAGCAGAGAAGTGTCTGGGTCAGATTTGCATTTGAGATACATTACTCTGTGGGGAGCTCAAGCCTGGAGGCAGGAACAACAATCAGGGGGCTGTTGAAACAGTCTGGGTCAGAGAACCGGAACAAAGGGAAGGGCAGGGAGGACAGAGCTGGAGAAGCTGAACTGGATGGCGGATTGAACGTGAGGGTGAGGGGTGGCATGAGTCCAAGGTGACTTGTAAACTTCTGGACTTGCCACCAACTGAGACTAGAATGAAGAGGAAGGTAGGAGAAGTAGGTTTTATTTGGGAGGAAGAGGGCAAAGGGGCAGAGCAATGATCACTGGATTTTGGACGCATTAAGTTTGTGGTGTTGGTGGGGTGCTATGGATAGGACAGCTGGTGCAGAGTCTGAGGCTCAAGAGAGATGTGGGGGTGGTGAGTAGACAGGCTGCAGGAAAATCCATGTCCCTGGACTAGACCACCCGAAGACAAATGTGAGCAGCAAGCTGGCCAAGGCCAGAACTCTGCAGAACAACATTTAGGGAGGGGCAGAGGAGAGCCCGTGGATGATCATAAAGGATGCATTATGGATGTGTCTGCTATTTTTAAAACCATTTTAGTCCTCTGGGCTTAAACAGCCTGCCGGAAGGAGCAATTTCAACATATTTCCATTGGATATGTAAGGTTTGTTTGATTGTTGGTTTGCCTGTTTCCATCATCAAACGAGCTCCCTCAAGTCTGAGTAGAAACCAGCTGCTTGGGAATCTCTTGAATGTGATTTGTGGGATCACAGAAGGTCCTTTGAGATCCCACCTGTCTGAGCTGGGGAAGGAGGGGACTTCTTCCCTAGAGACTGGGGTATGACAGCCATGAGCCATCCATGTAATGAGATGGACCCTGAGGGAAAGCCAATTGATTTTGCCCCTGCAGCTCAAAATCAGAAATGGCTCTGCCCTAAAACAAGAGGGATTCCAGAATGATCTACAAGGTTCCTGAGTGATCTCGGAGGGAACAGCTAGGCTCCTTTGATGTGGATTCCACACGGAAGGGGACAAAATATGGAGGAGGGCTGTCAGTCTCAATTCCAACCAGAATGTTAATGGCTTCTCTAATACCAATTAACAGCCACAAAATACTACCCCAGGCTCTAATATTACTTGCTTCTCAATACCCCTTCTGTTTAATTTCAATTACATTTTCCCTTAGAGTCATAAACCTATCAGGCAGCCTGGGAACTAACTCAGAGTGATCATTTCTCTTCAGTCACTCCACCTCGCCAATGTAGAATTTAATTTGTTTATGATTTACTGGTACTTACTGATTTCATCCACATTTTTAAGAAATTTCTGCAAATCTTCCTCATCAGCCATTGTGAACCAGAACACCTGGGGGAGGCGGCATAAGTGATGAAATTAATACTAATAAAACACTAAACAGAATTTATCAGGCTTATTAGGCTTCTAAAACCAAGAGCCAAGTGATTATTTTTAAGATGGATTTGTGTTCATAAATGTCATGAATAACAGCAGGGTGATCTATTTCACTCTGATTGCTATTAAGGCCAAGGGATACTCATTATTTGTGGTGATGCTTCTGGAAAGCTGTCAACCCTCTCTTCCACTGGGAAAATTGCTCTGCAAAATGTTTCTCCAAAGCCAACATTCTGGGGGGCTTGGGGGGCTCAGTTGGTGAAGCGTCTGCCTTTGGCTCAGGTCATGATCCCAGGGTCCTGGCATCGAGTCTCACATCGGACTCCCTGCTCTGCCAGGAGCCTGCTTCTCCTTCTCCTTCTGCTGTTCCCCCTGCTTGTGCTCTCTGGCGCTGTCTCTCTCTCTCTCTCTTAAACAAATAAATACAATCTTAAAAAAAAAAAGAAAAGAAAAGAAAAAGAAAAAGCCAACATCAACTGCTGTGATTCTGGGACCTGGTGTAAAGGAGGGCAGGAGGCCAGAGGCTGACAGGCTAGCAGGAATAGAGGACACTAATGCTTGACTTTGGTCATGAAAGGCCCACCCAGCCGGAAGCCTGGACCTGGCTGTGCGACTAGTAATCAGGAACTGGAGTATTTGCATTTCACTGTCCAAACTTGTTTAAAATATAAGCCTGTGGCTTGTTTCTGATGAGCGAAGAGAAGCTAAAAATTGGCCGAGGGGATCAGAACCCGATGCCGCCGTGCACCAGCATCTCTTCTCCTTCTGGGTACTTTAGATGTATTACTTCTCTGTGGTTTGTGAGTAAACAGGCTTCGTAGTATACCCAGTAGTTCCCGAAGTTCATCCACAGACCATAAAAACCATGCAAAAACTTGTTAAATACACAAGACTCCTCCTAGCACCAAAGCTTCACAGTCAACTTGCCAGGGTACCCAGGTATGGCTAATTTCAAACTCTCTTGGGCTGATTCTGATCTACGGCTAGGTTTAGGATTTATGGCTTAGGTTTAGTGGTAGTGCCGTTGTGTAAGCCCCGCTACCTGGAAATCTGAACTCTGCCGCGAGCAAGGTGGGAGTTATGCGACCCCGAGACTCCATCAGTTACAAGCTGTGTGACCTCAGCTCAAGCCACCAACCTCTCTCAGCCTAACTCAGTCTATGGAAACGGTAATAGGAACCGAGAGGGGGTTAACTGAAAGCACCAGGCGTGCAACGAGCGGTAAATGCGAGGCTCCCTTATCTGCAAAACGGGGGTGGGGACGTGTGGCTTCACTAAGCGAGCTAGGGTTCCTTCCAGCTCTAACATACAGCACTGAGGCCTAGTGAAGCGAGCTGACCTGCCCCAGGTGGTCGGGGCAGAAGGAAGATGCAGCACTTGCCGGGGGGTAAGAATACGCAGCCCGCGCCCAGCCCTCCGCCGCCCAGGAGATGCGCCCGGGGGAGCGCGGGCCAGCCGCGAGCGAGCGGGAACCCGGCCGCCAGCTCCCCTCGACGCCCCGCCCCTCCCCGCCCCGCCCCGCGCAAGGGGCGGGGCCGCCGGCACCGTTGCCTGGCAACCGCTCGGCAGCGTCCCCCGGCCCCCATGCCGGAAGCGGAGGACGCCGCCACGGCCGACACGGGCCCTTCTGCCGCCGGGTCCCACACGGCATCTTCTGCTCGGCGCTGACGGTCAGATCCGCACCACATCCCAGGGCAGACCCCGGGCCACCCCGCCACACTGACCTGACACGCCCCGGGCCGGACAGGAAATGGCGGCAGTGGGCGGGCGCGGACGGGGCGGGGGCGTGGCCAGGGGCGGGGGCGTGGCCAGGGCGGGAGTGGGCGGGTCCGGCGCTCGGGTTCCGCAGCGAGCGCGCTGCTAGGTGTAGGCGGAGCTGGTAGCGGGGCCTCCCCGGGAAGCACAAGCAGGTCCCAGAGTCTGCGCCAGGGTTTCTCCTCTTTTTCCTCTGAGGACGGGGTATCACTCGCATCAGCTTACTATCCCTGGCCCAAAGACGGGGACAACCTGCGGTGGGCTTGGGAGAGACAGGCTTGGCTGTGAATCCGGTTTTGCTTACTGGTAAACGTGAGACCTCCGTGGCGCCTCTCCTCCCCGAATGCATACCCGGTTTTAAAGAGATTCCAGTCTGTTTTTTAAAACAAAAGTTCAGTGTTAGTGTGCTGGGTTAAAAAGGGGAAGAAAGCAAGCTTTGGGAAAGGTTCCATCTTGAGCTTAAACTAATGTTCAGAAACACGTGGGACTTCTTGGCAAATCTGTGGGTCTGTTTCAGAAACCTGTTGGGTAGGGGATGAAGAGCCCCTGGGGTTGAAACTTACCAGGAGGGCAGAGGGCTACAGACATGGCCAACCAGATCCAACATGGGTTGAGTAGAGTCTGTGGACTCTGTGCTATGGGCTAGAACCGGCAGGATGCATGTCTCAGCCTCCTGGAGAACAGGGGGCTGCTTGATGGAAATCTCCAGAAGGCGTTGGTGTGTGTCACTACTGCTTGGGAACACCCCTGGTGGAGTGGAGCACACAGGGGCCAGGGCGTTCACTTGGCAGCAGAGCAGGTGCAGCTTCGGTGGAGTCCTTCTTATATAGTCAGCGGCAGGAGGCAGTGGGACCTGGGGCCCAGCAGTAGAGTCACAGCAGCTGCTCCCAGGGACTGACATACCCCCTGAGAAGTAAGCAGAGTGGAGGTGTCTGGCAGTGCAGGGTTGCTTGTGCCAGCCACACCCCGGACATTCTCAGAAAGACACAGCTTCCTTTCCAGTGACCATGGAGCCTGTGGGCACTGATGAAAACAAAAACCAGGGACAGGTTATTGCTGTTAGTATCACCCTCTTTTCACCTCAGGCTGGGAGTTCTTGAGGACTCACAGGCAGAGTCTCCAACCTCAGGCTCCTTTTGTCATGTTGGGGGTGACAGTCTTCATTCCACATCGCTTACTTCCTGTTCCACTACTCTTCACCAAACTCCTGTCCTGGACTCCAGAGGGGTCTGCCCACAGCCATTCATTCGCGCATCTGTGTGTCGATTGTGGGTGGTCTACAGTGTGCCAGGTGCTGGAATGTCCCCCAGGTGAACTTGACAAATATTTATCACACGCGGAGTGATCAGGGGCTCTAGAACTAGTCAGCCTGTGTTCAAACCTCAGCTCTCCACTTCGTAGCACTTGTTAAAATACTGTTAAGCACCTTGCAAACACCTTCTCTGAGCTAGGTGCTGCAGATCTTTTTTCTCTTTCCTACATCTACTAGTCCTAGCTGTATGGCCTTGTCAAGGTATTTAATCTCTCCCTGTCTTGGTTTCCTCATCTGAGAAATGAGGATGTTAAAACAGTATCTGTCTTATAGGACTGCTGTGAGAGGTACATGACTTAATACAGGAGGAGTGTCTAGACAATGCATGGAGCATCAGTAAATGTAAGTAACTGTTATTACTACTGCTGTGATTAGTATGCATTAGACCAGTGCTTCAGAATCTGAACTGTGCATAAGAATCACCTGGGGATCTTAGTTGCAGGTTTGGATTCAGTGGGACTGGGGCCCGAGATTCTTCAGTGATGCCTCTCTGTGGACTGTTGGCCACACAATGAGTAGTGCATAAATAATCTTTTCTTTATGTTAGAAGTTATTTTTATAGTTAGAAGTTATTTTTTTTCTCCTTGAAGTCTTATTTCCATCTGACACCTCTCCACTCCCATACTCAGAATACCTACCCTAATACAGGATATTTTTGTGCTTGAATGTCTTTTACTGATCACCTCATCCTAGTTCTCTGCTGCAAAAATATCAACAAGCATTGCTGGAGTATTTGCTTTATCCAGATGCCATGCCATATGTCAGGGACACAGACCCTGTCCTCAACGAATTCACAGTCCAGTGAGGAAGGTAGATGCATAAACAGATTATTACAGAGCAGTGTTCTAGTGCTTACAGAAGAAGGAAGGAGGAATAAAGGGAAATAAAAGCAGGACCCATAGGAATAGGAATTTACATGGGTCACGTGGAAGCCACGCATGTGTATGTGTGGTGCTCTGGGCGGAGCAAACAGAATGAGGAGACATTCAGAGGCAGGGAGCCTTGTGCCATGAGTGAGAAAACAGAAGAGTTTCAGGCGAGAGTGGTGAGAGATGAGCCAGGCAAATGGGGAGGGCACAGGGTCTCAAGGAGGAAAGCTCTAGGATGAGTGGGAAGCAAGGAGGAACCCAGGCAAAAGCCAGGCAAAATCCCTGGGCAGGAGGAATGTCAAGGAGAGGGCAAGTATGGTATAATGATACTCAGCAGCCATGTACACTTGTGACATCTTGAGAAGTCTCTTCCATCTTGATGGAGCCTACATGGATCTCTATGGAGCCAAGACCTTGCTCTAAGCCCCAGCCCTCTGATCCAACAGGGTAACTAGACTGGATCTCTTGGGAGTAGGACTTTTGTTTTAGTTTGTCTTAGTAATTCCCAGCACCTGGCACTTAGTTGGAGCTAAATTTAGATTTGCCGAATAAATGAGTTAATTTCTTGCTCTGCGTGGAGGAAGATTGCAAGAAGGCTCCAACTGAAGTTATTCTAGATGGAAAGGGAATAAGGGTGTTTACAGTTTCTGCGTCAACCTTCCCAGAGAGGTCCATCTTGGAAGACAAACATTGGTACAGTCGCAAAATATGTTTTAGGGTAAATTTACTTGATAGATGGATTGCTTTAAAATGTCAGAGATCGGGGATCCCTGGATGGCTCAGTGGTTTGGCACCTGCCTTTGGCCCAGGGCGCGATCCTGGAGTCCCGGGATCGAGTCCCACATCGGGCTCCCGGCATGGAGCCTGCTTCTCCCTCCTCCTGTGTTTCTGCCTCTCTCTCTCTCTCTCTGTCTATCATAAAAATAAATAAATCTTTTTAAAAAATGTCAGAGATCTTAGTAGGCCCTGGGTGGTCACTGGGCTGTGGGCAAAGATTCCAGTATTTCTCTTCCCAGGCTCATGGTAAGATGGCACTTCTCTCTGACTAGGTGATTTGCTTCAGTGGACATGGAGCATGAGTGAGCAATAGACCTTTTTTGTTTTCACCTACAAAAATTTGGGGTGTGTTTGTTAGGCAGCATGACACAGCCTTTTGCGTCTAATACAACCACTCAGACTTATTGTAGTTCACTGGCTACAGTGACCAAATCTAGGGACCATGTGCACAAGTATGCACATATTATGATCATTGCTTAGGTTTTAAGTGCCAGTGTCTGCATTTTCATATACATTCAAAAACAGAGAGGAAAAAAAAAACGTTTAAACCATGTATGTATGACTCGCATTTCAAATTTATTCCTCCTAGAGAAACTTTATGAATCATACTTTCCCAACTGCTATTTCCATCCACCCTAAGTCCCTCTTGTGTGACAAGTTTTACTTTTTCTTTATGTCCTCACAAAAGTTGGAGAGCATTTGGCCACCTTCCACTGTATAGTATACTGGAGACTTGGAGATTGTTGTAAGCTGTCTCTTTTCTCTGCATTCCCTTTTGTGCTCTTTGCTTTTTCTCATCAATCATACTTTATAAGCTTAGGAGAGATGAGAAAAAAAAATTGTCACCCTGAGGACAGCCTCATGTGGAGTAAAGGGATCCTGCATTTGCCTCCTGGAAGTAAAGGGTACAGACCAACGTGGAGCCAGAAGCCACACTCTGGAGGTGTTCTGTTGGACAAAACAGAACATGTAGATGCCAGGATCACTATTCTTTTGGAGCTTTGGCCTCAGGACTTAGCAGGGGAGGAAGCTGATGGAATTCAGCACTGTTTCTTCCCTCCCTGAACAGAATTCAGAAATCACATTTAGGGGCACCTGGGTGGCTCAGTGGCTGAGAGTCTGCCTTCTGCCCAGGGTGTGATCCTAGGGTCCTGGATCGAGTCCCGCATTGGGCTCCCCACAGGGAGCCTACTTCTCCCTCTGCCTATGTCTTTGCCTCTCTCTCTGTGTCTCATGGATAAATAAATGAAATCTTAAAAAAAAAAAAAAAAAGAAATCACATTTGTTATTTCCCCCAAACATATGTCCTTTCATTACAGAGAAAAAGAGGAGCTAATGTTTCTGCTTCTTGATCTTAATCCTTTTTTCTTTCAGTTCCTACCTGATTACAGATGAAGAAATGATTTCAAGATCTAGTCATGGATTTCATCTGTGTGTCCACAGAGGGCAGGAGAGTCTTCCTTGAGATGCCCATGTGTCATTAACAACACCACAGTTATTAACAACAACAGCGACAACAAGAGCGTGACAGTAACACGCTGAGTGGCTGCGTGCCAGGCATTGTGTTCAATCCTTTACTTGCATTAGGGATCTTCAATCTCTCAACAGCTTTGTGGGGTCTTATTCCTCCTCCACAGATAAGGAAATGCAGTCAGGGAGGTTATGGAACTTGTCAGAGTGGAAGACAAGATGTGAACCCTGGCCGAGAGTCTCCCCAGCTCGTCCTCCCCATGCCCCCAAATATCACCTGCCCCCAAGAGCTCTGTCTTCACCTCCTGAAGTCAGTGGTGCTCCTAGGAGTCTCCGGCCCTGGGTCTGCCTCCCCGATGTTCACACCTCCCTACAGGGTGCTCTGTCTGCTTCACAGGCTGATCCAACCCTCCAAAGGGGAGGGGTGCATCTCTTTTGCAGCCTTGAGGGCCATGTCTCCTACTCCTTTAAAAACAGAGTGACTCCAGCAACGTCCTCCTTTGCAGCTTTTCTGTGGTTCTCTGCACTCCTCTGCCTGGAAGAGGATGGGGCGTCAGGCATTTGGCACCAGGTGGAACCCGAGTCCTCCCCGCTCCGCCTAGTGTGGAGCAGCACTGCCACCGTGTGGGCAGACCCGCTATGCTGGGAGCACCGTGCTGGCCAAGAAAGACGAGAACCGACCACAGAAGCCGATGTTCATGCATTTATTTAGTGCTTGTTGAGCACCTACTAGCACATAGCACATGGACTTGACTAGGCGCCTTCTGCTGATGCTGCTGCTGAGTTTCCTTCTCTGGGTAGTGAATTAAATTGTGTCAACGGTCTAGGCTCTAGTGCATGATTGATTGATTGATCGATTGATTTAGTGCACTTCGGTCTAGGGGTGATTTGCGCCACTCAGAAATTGTAAAGAAGTGTTGGCTTTGGGCAGTGGGATTTCCTTTGTGGGTTTTTTCTTGTTGTTGTTATTGTTGTGTTGGGGTTTTTTAGATTTTATTTATTTATTCGACAGAGAGGGAGAACAGCAGGAGAGGGAGAAGCAGACTCACAGCTGAGCGGAGAGCCCAATGCCGGGCTTGTTCCTAGGACCCCGAGATCATGACCTGAGCTGATGGCAGATGCTTAACCAACTGAGTCACCCAGTGCCCTGCAGAATTTCCTTCGCCTCCAAGGTTTTGGGGACAAGAGGGCACACAGAGAAATGTAGGATTCTAGAGTTAGTTACTGTGGCAATATGGGCTCCATCTCAATGGTTAGGGAAGAGCAGGGATATATATTTCTAGCACGTGCCTTTGTTTCTCTTTCTATTAACAGGTAGCTGGTATATTAAAAACCTGTCCTAGGGACTTAGAAAATAGAAAAAACCAGAAGATTATACCTGAGCTCTTTACTATCACTATTGCATTTTGAGATTATCACTATTAGCATTTTGATGTATTTCCTCTCTGCCTTTTTTTGCAATGATGTAATTGTGCTTATACATGATTTTGTGTTTTATTATATTTACAGCATGATGTCATCAGGGTGATAATAGATGATGCATCCTGAGCACCCATGATGTTGTAGGCCCTTTACTGGAGGCTTTAAATGTCATCTCAAGAAGCCATATAACAATCTTAGGAGGTGGTATTAAATTATTCCTCTTTTAATGGACAAGACAACTGGGGCTCAGAGGGAACCCCTACATCTCTTGTCTCTCATAAGTCTGTGTCAGGCCATTGCGTTGTTTGAATAATACTCATTTAATACCTGCATTACTTTCCACGTGTCCGTGTACTGTGCTGTACCTGACTCCTTACCCTCCTTTTAAGATTTTTAGTAACCAGTAATCTTTTTTTTTTCGCTGATGTAAATACTGCCATAAGCCTCTCTAAATATATCCTTTTATATATCTAGGATTAATTTCTTAGGGTGGCTTTTCAGAAGAGTTTCTCAATCAAGAGTTTGAACTTTTTATGGCTATGAATATTTTTGAATTGCCTTTCAATGGGTTGCACATATTTGTACACATTAGCCCTATAACCAGAAGTGTATGAGAATGCCAGTTTCACAGCATCCTCACCTGCACTGAGTGTTGATTTTTTTTTTCCCCATTCTAAAAGATGATAGGAGCCCTTGACTGGCTAGAGTGGAAAGAGCATGCGACTCTTGATCTCAGGTTATAAGTTTGAGCCCCACGTTGAGTATAGAGCTTCCTGAGGAAAAAAAGGTGATAAGTGGTCTGATAAGAAAATGTGTGATAAGTGGATTGTTTTGCATGTCTTTTGTCATTAGAGAGGGTGAAATTCCTTTTACTTTTCACTGCTGTGCTGGCACTTCCCGCTTTTTTTGTTGTTGTTGTTTTCCAAGAACATCTCTATCATCTTGGATGCTTCTAGTCTACGAACTCTCCCAGGGGATCTGTGGATAGAATTCAGGAAGCCTGTGAACTTGTTTGGGGAAAAAAATGATTATTTTTAGAAACCTGTCACTGAATTAGCGCTCCTTCTTTCCCATCGTGAATACGGGCAACAAAGCACAGTAGTGTTAGCAGAAGCTGTGATATCATTTATCCTCAGCAACACTTGGAAATTACAGTAGTTACTAGACATGCTGCTTAGGACTTGTATTTGGATGTATTAATAAACACATTTATTACCACATCACACATTTGTTTAAAAAATATTTTGATAATTGTATTTCAATACCATTGTTTTTCTTTGTAATCCTATGGGTTTTTTTTTAAGTAAATACAATTAAATTTTAAAATGCTATTCTGAGAAGAGATCCATAGGCTTCACTTGACTACTGACGGGGTCACAGCAAAAATAAATTTTGAGACTTCTGTCCTACAAATCTTCATTATAGAAGAATTCCAAATAATTCAAATAATTCAAATAATTCTCCAAGGAGAATTCCGTTTCTCTCGAGATCCTTGAGTGTTCCTTGGAGTTAGTGATTCACTTCTAAAGAACAGCATACAGAAAGCAAAATCATAACTTCACAGTTGAGAAACCTGCAGACACCTCCTGATCCAAGTGACCAAGGTCAACCTGACCTTGTTGATGTCGTGCATCTGTGATATGATAGATGAAAAGGGCACTTCACCTCTGTGACGTTCTTCTCCTTCAAATCTATAACCCAGATCTAACCACGAGCAAATGCCAGACAACCCAGATTCAGAGATATTCTCCAAAATATCTGATCAGTACTCTTCAAAACTGTCAAGGTCATGGAAACCAGGGAAAGATGGAGAAACAGCCATACTCTAGAGGAGCCTCATGCAACATGCCCCTCTCAGCCTCTTGCATGGTTGAGGTAGAGAAGGTATGAGATGATCCTCATACATTCCATGCCCGCAAGCACTGAGGTACTCAGGAACCATGGGGTCGTGGACAGAAGATACAGAAGCCAGCTTGAATGGGTTCTCACTGAGTGTCCAGGCAAGGGACAATTTGAGGATCAAGAGAAAGAATGAGAGCAGCAATCCATTGAACAAAATAGGAAACCATTAGTTACACTGATACAAACAAAGGATAACACAATGGGAAGTTGGATGAGGCATGGGATATTTACAAATTTAAATCCCTCCCTGCAGACAAAGCCCTTGATTAATGATATTTACTACCACGATGGACAAATGCTTACTAACTACAGAGGGAAAAGGAGGAGCTTTATACTGGGGAGGCTTGGCAGACATCACCTTAATTAAGTGATCAGAGTGGACATCGTCAGATACAGGGGAATGGAAATTGTGCGCTACCTTATGGGAATGCAGTGAGAAAAACCCATTACCACCTCTGTGATATCCCTAATCAAAGAGGCTTCGCCTGACTTTACTTGTGAGGAAATTTCAAACACACCAAAATCAAGGGACACGTTACAAAAGAAATGGCCTGTGACCTTCAAAAATATCAAGGTCATGGTACACAATAAAGGACAGATAAAAAGATGAGGGTCATGAAGCTAAATGAAACGTGTATTCCTGGAGTAAATGGTGGACACACAAAAATGATTTTCTTTTTGCTCTAAAGATCATTAGTGAAACAACTGGAGAAATCTGAATAAAAAAATTGAATAAGAGTGTCGTATCAATGTTAATTTCTTGATTTTGACTTTGATTGGGGTTAGGTAGGGAAGGGAATGTCCTTGATTGTATGAAATAGTAAAGTATTGGCAGATAATGGGACACCGGGTCAGAAACAAATCATTCAGTAAAAAGAAAATTCTTTGCACCGGACTCACAATTTTTATGAAAGTTTATGGTTATGAGCAGGAGGAGCTGTGGCTATTGTTTTGTGGCTACTTTTTTCAATCCAATAAAGTATGGCTATTTTTTTTTTCAGTCTACCATAATGTCCAAAATAGGACTCTTGTTTCCAACCCTCGATATGCTACTTCTTCTCTCAGAACATCTGCCCTCTTGCTTAAGGCAGAAACCCCTTCGTGTCAACCCCTCCCTCTCACCCACCAGCAAGTCCTGCGAAGTCTAGCTCCAAAGCAGGTCTTGAACCTGTTCACTTTTGGTGCTGGCACGACCTCCTTCCCTGAGCCACCACCTTCGTGGAGCTGTGAAGGAGATGTCCATGCGTCATCTGTGTATTCTCTGCTGGCAGCGGGGCCTAGCTGGTGGCTGGTGGGATGGATGCTGATGGGCAGCTGGACTTGAGGAGGGAGGAGAGGCACTGGAACTCACTGAGGCTCTCAGCATTTGTCCATCAGGGCACGTGACTGCACAGTGTCCTTAAGAAGGTAATGGACACGGCATCCCTTCTGCCTTCAAACATCACAAGAACTCTTCTTTTGGCCAACTCTAGTTGAAACCGTACAAGGAAGGGAGTTCTGGGAAATGCAGTCCCCGGTGTAACCATATCAACAGAGCACAACTCCCCATGCCATCCCCTCACCACCCAACCTAACGTGGCCACCTGCCCGTACTCCATCACATCGCAGAGCTGTCTTCATTTGCTGTGTGACACTTAACCACCGGTTGCAGTTGTCTAATCTGCTCACTGAGCTGTTCTCGGCTCCCAAATTATCTCAGGACACCATGGATCTTGTCCGTCCTCAGTACTTAGAATAGGAAGTGGCGTGTGGTGTAGAATACATGTCCCATACCACCTTGACTTTCACAATTCCCATTTTTGGATCTGTTACTTATAACACCCTGCTTCCACATGCTAATTTATTTTATTAAATAGAAATTAATAGAATTCTGAGCTTGAGTAAAAAATAAAAAAAAAAACCCACCCAAAGAGACTTAAGCAAAGAGAAATACATTGCTTCATGGAATGGAAAAGTATAGAAACTCTTGCAGGCACAGCTGAATCTAGGAGTCTCCAGTACCGCTGAGATTTCCTCTGCTTCTTGTGTGCTGGCTTCAATCTCAGGCAGTCTTTTTCCCTCCATGGGTGGCACCCAAAGACTTTTCTTCTTATGGGATTGGTGAGCATAGAGCTGCTTTTTGCCAGTAGTTTCAAGAAAAGCCCTGGGAGTAGAAGGGGGAACCCTCCTCCCAAAAATGGAGGTGCCATTGAGAGCAGAAAGGAAAATGGACACTTGCTGGGCAGATGTGTTTGTTCACCAGAGCTTTGTTGTAAAGATTAAGAGTTGAGATTTTGAAGTTTCTGGCACATAGTACGCTCTCGATTGATGATAGTTGCTGCAACAATAATTAATATTGTCATGTAACTATCGTTACTGCGTGAAAGCATTTTGTACACTGCAGGGCACCAAACGAATGTTAGATAATCATTATCTCCTTTGGAGCTCTGGGCAGATTAGACAACCTAATTCAGGGGCAGAGGGAGGAGGAGCTCTCGTTTCCCAGACCCTGGTGGAGACCCCCCTGCTTTTGGTCTGGACAGCCAGATGGGAGGGGAGGCGTGGTCCTCCTGTGGTTCTCAGGATGACCGCTTGGTGGCAGGCTTAGCCTGCTTTGTGCCCTCCTAGCCGGTCCCCCGCAGCTTTCCCAGGAGCCTCGAGGTCCACACTCCCCCCCAAACCTTCTGCCTGAGACCCTCCCTGTGCTGGAGATGGGGGCGGGTCACACGTGCATAGATGCACACAGAGGACTTCAGTGGTGTGTCAGGGCCGCGGAGTGGGGGCAGGGAGGCTTACACAAGTCTGGGGCACCTCCACCGCAAGTTTGCAGGACAGGCAAGAGGCTGGGTGTGTATTTGGGGAGCAGCCTAAGCACGGGACTCCGGTGGACATGTGTCACATTCTGGCTGCACAGCACTTGCAGAACATCCTTGCTCTATTGCACAAAGTTCCAGCCTTCTGAGTCTCACCTCCTTTATGGTGAGGCCTGGGAACTGCTCTCCCCAGGTGTCTTTGCAGTTGCCCACCAGGCACTGGTGAGACCCAGGGCCTTCAGACCAGAGTCACAGATGTGAGACTTCACTCTGCACATAGGGCAACCTGAGGAGAGAGGTTCTGCCCAGAACACCCCCCCCCTTTTTTCCTGGCAACCATAGTGGCAGAAATATTGGCTTTCTTTTGGAGGTGGGGGTGAGGTAGGCAGGTGGTAGCAGTTTGGAAGGTCAGGGGCCTGCCCCAGACCTGGCATTGCTGGGGAAAGTGGGCAGCGGTGGCTTTCTCAGTGGACCAGCTCTGCAGTAATCCTACTGGCATTGCCTTTGGAGCCTGGGCTAAAGCCTTGTTTTCCGTGCCTCCCAGGATTTTCTGAACCAGCCAGTATCTTTTTAGTAAAATCCCGTTTGGGTATGAATCCATCAGAATCAGAATCTTTGGTTGCTTGCAGCAAAGAACCTTGACTAACATAAGTACTAACGCTGTTTTAATCACATGCCAAGTACTAAGCTTCTTTTAAATTACAAACAATTCTATGAGGTAGGAATTCTCACTTTATAGATGAGGCAAAGGTACTCAGAGTGGTTAAACACTTTGCCCATGGCCACACAGCTGGTGTGATCTTTCTAATATGGATACTGTGCCTCTGGGGTTTGTGATCTTTCTAATACGGATACTGTGCCATGAGGGTAGGGACATAATCTGTACCTCCCATGACCCAACTCAGTGCCAGATGCTTATTGGGTGCTCAATAAATAATTGATGGTGACAAATACTGAATAAGTGAGTAAATTAAATGCTGCAATCTTTTGTTCTTGGAGATTGGTTGAGCTCAATGTGTCTCTGGGCAAGTGCAAGCTCTGATCAGATGGGAAGGGAAATTCATCTTTGAAAGTCTCATCTCTCGGGGCGCCTGGGTGGCTCAGTGGTTGAGTGTCTGCCTTCGGCTCAGGTCGTGACCCTGGGGTCCTGGGATGGAGTCCCACATCGGGTTCCCCACAGGGAGCCTGCTTCTCCCTCTGCCTGTGACTCTGCCTCTCTCTGTGTGTCTCTCATGAATAAATAAATAAGATCTTAAAAAAAAAAAGTCTCATCTCTCTCTTTAGAGCTCCTTCCCCCCTCTCAGCATCCCACGTCCTGCCTGCTGCCCCGGCTCCAGCCCACTGGCTCCATCTGCTAACAGTTAAGTGCCTGTCTGCCTGTCCGGAACGTGAATCCGAAAGATGGCTACAGTCATGCTGACCATTTGCTTCCTCTGCAGTCCGTGCTCCAGAGCTGGGTGGGTGCTCAGAGTCGTTGCTGTCAAAGGGTCTAGAATCTGAACAAAACCAGGTAGGCCTACGATGCAGCAATCTCCTCTGGCCATGCCCAGCGCCCAGGGGCACCCCCCCACCCCTCCCTGAAGACTCAGGTGCCCACTCTCAGGGCAGCTCTACGAGGCCACGAGGCCACAGTCTCGGTCACCGGGCGTCAAGCTGGCTTCTCTGTGACACTGGTGCTACTTGAACTCTCGAGAGTATCACGTCGTAAGCCCCCGCTGCCGTTTCCAGCTGAGGAGCCCCCCGATGTGCGAAGGCAGCCCCTGGAAGTCTCTGGGGTCCTGCCCCCGCCCTCCCACTCTGCCCCCAGGTTTCGGTGCCCAAGTGAAGCCTATGGGCCGTGGCCCAGGCTTCTCCACAGACGTGGCTGGGAGCTCCCCCCTCCAGGTGCTCTGCACGGGCCTTCTGGGGAGCCTGCGGGCCTGAAATCCAAACCTCCAGGCTGGGGCAGGCTCGTAGACTCCTCCCTGCGGAGCCCTTAGGACAAGGTTCAAATTCTGGCTCTGTTTCTTCATGGCTGTGTGACTTTGGGCAGGTTAAGAAACCTCTCTGTGCTTCACTCTTTCATCTGTAAAACAGGGTTAATACGAGTAGCTGTGTCACGGAACTGTTACAAGGATGAACACAGTAAATATTTGTTAAGGGCTTCGAATGGTGTCATAGTGCTAAGAGAGTTGTTTCAAAAATAAAACTATCGGGCAGCCCCAGTGGCACAGCGGTTTAGCACCGCCTGCAGCCCGGGGTGTGATTCTGGAGACCCGGGATCGAGTCCCACGTCAGGCTCCCTGCATGGAGCCTGCTTCTCCCTCTGCCTGTGTCTCTGCCTCTCTCTGTGGGAGTGTGTCTCTATGAATAAATAAATAAAATCTAAAAAAACTATCAATGTCAACATCGTGAGTGTTTTTGAATGTCTGCGCTGATTCCAAGTTGATAGCCACTTTAAAACCTCTAGCCTTAAAAAAAAACAAAAACAAAAACAAAAAAACCCTCTAGCCTTTTCCCTTTCTTTTATTTATTTATATTTTGAAGCTCTCCTCGGAGCCCCACCCCCGCCAGCAAGCACTTCTGCAGCAGGATTTGTAGAGCGCACAGCTTACATCTGTCCCTCCGGCGGGACAGCGGGCGGGCCGCTCATGTCCTGCAGCACCTGGGCTCATCGGGGACGCTCATGCGCCCTGGGCGTGCGTGGGGCAGTGTGCTGAGCCCTGGTAAGTGTCTTGCTGACCCAGACCCCAGGGCGGCGTCTCCAGCCCTTCCTGTCTGTCACCTCGTCCCGCAGAGCCTCCCCCAGGCCGGCCACCTGGGCTGGCCTGAGGCTCCAGGTGCCATCTGAGGGCCACCTGTGGTGGCTTCGGGACCCCGGAGCTGGACATCTACGTGCTGTCCACACGGTGTCCCGGGAGACATAGAGGCCTGCGGTGGGGGCGATGCAGGAGCTGGGCCACGCGTGGCCGGGACGCACAGCTGCCGCTGACTTCCCAGCCTGGGCCGCAGGGTGCGCTGGTGACTGGCCAGAGTGACCTGCTCTCTTTCCCCCTCAGCAGGATCCTGGCAGGACTCGCCGGCTGGGTCCTGGGCTCCAAAGTGCGTCTCCCTGGGGAAGTTTCACATCATCCGCCCAAGAGATCTTTGCAGTTTTGTTCCTCATGCTCACTGCCACATTCCCAACAGGCTGCTGACAGCCATCGTGGTGGGACGCGCTCTAAACAGACTGTCCTGTGTGGGTCATCTTGTTCCCAGCTGGAGTTCATAGCCAAGCAAGCACCTGGGCTCAGCTGCTTAGGAAGACAGAGCACAGCCCTGTCCCGTGGAAAGCCAAACCCCGGACACCTATACCTGGGGACCAGCAGTCCTTCACAGATCACACCTTCCCAGCCTCCCAACCCAGATTTGCCCCCTTAGAGAGACCTCCAAGGAGGGAGTTTCCTGGTTTTGCTATGTCAGCCATTTCCATCAGGTAACTGTGGTTTGAGTAGTAGGCAAGGGGTAGCACACCTCTACCTCTCAGGGTCCCCTAACCCGAGCCAACCCAGCCTGCCTCCATCCCAGAGGTGATACTCACTGGCTGGACACTGTCACAGCCTAGAGGACGGAGAGGCGTGCGGTGACCCATGATCAGGGGCCAGGGCAGGCAACAGCTGAGGATCCCCAGCAGGTAGACCCTCTTCAGACACACAGACACCCTGCAGCTGAGCCACACTGTGAAACTCTGTTAAAGCTGCCATAAGCTCTGTGCTCACCTTTAGAAAATAGGTAAAAAGTGTTTAACAATTCCAGGCACTGCAGGGAAGTGAATTATGGTTTCTGTAAGTTCTGGGATGTGGGAGAGAAGATGGACCTTTTATTTTATTTTATTATTTTATTTTATTTTAATTTATTTTATTTTTGTTTATTTTTTTGTTGGAATTCAGTTTGCCAACATTTGGCATAACAGCACCCAGTGCTCATCCTGTCAAGTGCCCCCCTCAGTGCCCATCACCAGGTCACCCCATCCCCCCGCCCACCTCCCTTTCCACCACCCCTTGTTCGTTTCCCAGAGTTAGGAGTCTCTCATGTTCTGTCTCCCTTTTCTGATAATTCCAACTCATTTTCTCTCCTTTAGCCTTTATTCCCTTTCACTATTTTTTATATTCCCCAAATGAACGAGACCATATAATGTTTGTCCTTCTCCGATTGACTTACTTCACTCAGCATAATACCCTCCAGTTCCATCCACGTCGAAGCAAATGGTGGGTATTTGTCGTTTCTAATGGCTGAGGAATATTCCATTGTATACATAGACCACGTCTTCTTTATCCATTCATCTTTCGATGGGCACCGAGGCTCCTTCCACAGTTTGGCTATTGTGGACATTGCTGCTAGAAACATCGGGGTGCAAGTGTCCTGGCATTTCACTGCACCTGTATCATTGGGGTAAATCCCCAGCAGTTCAATGGCTGGGTCGTAGGGCAGATCTATTTTTAACTCTTTGAGGACCCTCCACACAGTTTTCCAGAGTGGCTGCACCCGTTCACATTCCCACCAACAGTGCAAGAGGGTTCCCCTTTCTCCGCATCCTCTCCAACATTTGTGGTTTCCTGCCTTGTTAATTTCCCCCATTCTCACTGGTGTGATGTGGTATCTCATTGTGGTTTTGATTTGTATTTCCCTGATGGCAAGTGATGCGGAGCATTTCCTCATGTCCTTGTTGGCCACGTGTATGTCTTCTTTGGTGAAATTTCTGTTCATGTCTTTTGTCCCTTTTCATGAGTGTATTGTTTGTTTCTTTGCTGTTGAGTTTAATAAGTTCTTTATAGATCTTGGATACTAGCCCTTCATCTGACAGGTCATTTGAAAATATCTTCTCCCATTCTGTAGGTTGTCTTTTAATTTTGTTGACTGTTTCTTTTGCTGCTGTGCAGAAGCTTTTTATCTTAAGTCCCAATAGTTCATTTTTGCTTTTCTCTCGCCTTCATAGATGTATCTTGCAAGAAGTTGCTGTGGCCAAGTTCAAAAAAGGGTGTTGCCTGTGTTCTCCTCTGGGATTTTGATGGAATCTTGTCTCACATTTAGATCTTTCATTCATTTTGAGTTTATCTTTGGTATGGTGAAAGAGAATGGTCTAGTTTCATTCTTCTGCATGTGGATGTCCAATTCCCAGCACCATTTATTGAAAAGACTGTCCTTTTTCCAGTGCATAGTCTTTCCTGCTTTGTCAAATATTAGTTGACCATAGAGTTGAGGGCCGATTACTGGGTTCTCTATTCTGTTCCATTGATCTCTGTGTCTGTTTTTGTGCCAGTCCCACACTGTCTTGATGACCACAGCTTTGTAGTACAACCTAAAATCTGGCACTATGATGCCCCCAGCTCTGGTTTTCTTTTTCAATATTCTCCTTGCTATTCAGGGTCTTTTCTGATTCCACACAAATCTTAAGATTATTTGTTCCAAATCTCTGAAGAAAGTCCATGGTATTTTGATAGGGATTGCATTAAATGTGTAAATTGCCCTGGGTAGCATTGACATTTTCCCAATATTAATTCTTCCAATCCATGAGCATGGAATATTCATTTCTTCGGTGATCTCACCAAGTGCCAGAGTTTTAAATGCAAGCTCCATGCTGACAGCGACCATATGTGTCAGCACACTGGACCTCTTGAACTTTGGTCTCTTCTGAATCTCCACTAGGGTGTTCACAGTCACCTCCAACAAAGTGTCCACAGCCAAATTCTTCATCCCCCATATCTGCTTCTCCTTCACTCTTTTTAGAAAGTAAATGGCAGCTGTACCTTTTTAATTGCATAGATCCCAAATCTGGAAGTCACCCTTGATGCCTTCCTCGAACCCCAATATCCAGCCCATTATCCAATCTTGCTGGCTTCCCCTTCGGGAGATTGCCAGAGTCTGGCCATTGCTACCCTCTACTGGAATCAACTTGCTCCAAGTACACCATCTTGTCCCATATAGATTATTACCTCTAATTGGTATCCTCAGCATCCTCTCTTTCTCTCCTACAGTCTGTTCTCCATCTAGCAGCCAGAGAATGATCATTTCAAAAATCAAGTCATGGCAGGCTTCTGCTCCAAGTTTCCCCTTGGCTTTCCATCTCACTTGAAGAAAAAAATCCAAAATTCTAACAGTTGTCTGCAGACCCAATGTGATCTAGCTCATGGGTACCGTTGCCCATCCTGTGCTCTTTGCTCCAGCCACACTAGCCTCCTTGCTGCTCCTAAAACACACAGAGCAGTCCTCACCTCAGGATCTAGCAACTCTGGTCTCACGTAGGCTGAGCTTGGGTGGCAACAGCTAGATGAGGAAGGAGGTCTCATTGGCTTTTATCTGGTGGCCTCCAATCCACTGGCCTCGCTCTGCACAGAATGAGTTTGTGCAGAAGGTGAATTTCATCTTGCCAACCCCTTCTCTCTCCCATCTTCCCAGAAAGACCTTCAGGAGCTCCCAACTACCCTCAGGATCAAATGCAAAGTCCTTAACAAGGCTAACCAAACCTATCTTGGCCACTATCCTGCTCCTTGCTTAGTGTCCTGGTGCTTCCTGGCACTCTTCCAGATCATACTCTGCTCCCACCCTGTTGTCCTACTACATAAATGGTCTGTCTTCTCATAATACTGTACATAGAAAGCCAAAAGACTCCACCCCAAGATTGCTAGAATTCATACAGCAATTTGGCAGTGTGGCAGGATACAAAATCAATGCCCAGAAATCAGTGGCATTTCTATACACTGAGACTGAAGAAAGAGAAATTAAGGAATCAATCCCATTTACAGTTGCATCCAGAAACATAAGATACCTAGGAATAAACCTAACTAAAGTGGTAAAGGATCTATACCCTAAAAACTACAGAACACTTCTGAAAGAAATTGAGGAAGACACAAAGAGATGGAAAAATATTCCCTCTACTGGAGATATCTTTGTTCAGATATTTGCATAGTTTCGTCCCTGACTTTTTTTCAGGTCACTGCTCAAATGTCACCTTTTCAGGAAGGAGTACTCTGACCGCCTCCTTACCTGGATTTGTTATCCATGGCACTTACCACTCCCCATTTATAGCCACAACAGACTGAACCATGCTGTGGTAACAGATCCTAAGGCTAAGTAGCTTATAACATAAAGGGCTATCCGGTGGTCAGCTGGAGCCAGCGTTTACTGGCTTGAGAGGATTGTTACATTTTCAGGAAATTTTATGAGCCAGTTGTTATTGAAAGTTAAATTACATAAACCTACAATCAACAAAAATTGTGTTTAAAATGAAGGCAGTAAATACTCAAAATGTATCATTTCTCAATTATTTTGCTACATTTTACTGTTATCAATGTGTATTGATAGCTTATTGTTATTATAAATACATATTAGTGTTTTCTCTGAGCTTGAGGATCTTTAGGTCTCTTTTATCCTCATGGTGGAAATAGGCTACTGTACTCTACCTAACTCCTCCTTAGGCGAGGACATGCTGAGATCAGCCATGCTGGGAATATTTACTACTGAGTGGCGGTGAGTGTCTACTCAGTGACTACTGAGAGCTGCCAATGCTACAAATAGGGCTTGGTTTTTTGTTGTTGTTGTTGTTTGTTTTTTGGCGGTTTTGGTGTTTGTCTAGACTTGAGAGTGATGGGGAAATATTTGTGATATAGATTAAGTTTACCAATATGCCATGTGTACAGCCATCCCACTGTGGCTAGCACAAAAATTGAGGCCATATTCTAATATTCAAAACTCACACCCAATTCAGCAGAGGTCACTCACTGATGAGTGAGTGAAGTTCCAACACTCTGATCTGCAGTGCCCCATGTCCATCTTACCCGTTGACACCAATAACTGTATCAACCAATGTTCTTGTTGCAACTACACTCATTAATTGTGAGCATAGGTTGATTCTAGATAAGAGTTCAGCTAAAATGTGCTACGAAAAAATTCTGTAGCGTATGGAATTTCAGTACAGAGTATGTAATTTGTAAATTGCATTGTCTCAGGAAAGATGTATATACACCATATGTATAAATATCCCCTTCTCTTCCCCCTTGGAGGAACACTGACCAGAGGTCACCATGGGGGTTATCCCTCATGCATGCTCCATGTCCATCACAAGTCATCTGTTCCACATCCCTCACTCTGAGCCTAGGTGAAGGCACTCCCATCACCTGCAGCATTGTTGATGGCTGTGGCAAGAGAAGAGGGACACACACACACACACACACACACACACACACACACTGGCTATCAAAGACTCTGCCTGGGAGTGACACACACTGCCTTGCTCATAGTCCATTGACCAAAGCAAGTACACTGTCACGCCTACTTTATGTGACCAGACAAGTATAGATCTACCGTGTGCCCAGAAGGAGGGAAGGGAGAACTGAAATATTGGTGAATGGCCCTAATGGCCACTACAACATACTAGTCATTTATGTAGCTGTTGTCTGCTCCACCCCACACTTAACACTAATGTTCTGAAAGAGACTTTTATTCACTGCTATATCCTGAGCCTCTTGGAGACACTCAGCGACTATTTACTAAGGGTATCTCAGAGGAGACCAGCCTGAAGGAGGCAAGCTCTGGAAGTAAGCCCCCCTGGATCATTAGAGAAAGGGTCATCATTTCATGATACAAAGTTTCTCACTCCTTACCTTGCCATATGCAGCTGGAAGTTGGTGCCACAGGAAATCACATAGATACATGTGGCTCTGCGTCATTAAAACAGGCTCCAGGGCCAGTGAAGGGACAACTCCTGGGGATGTATGCAGACATCCACCCAGAGGAAGACAACACCCCAGGATGGGGCTAGAGGGGGGCACACAGAACACAAAAGAAGGAGATGCCTCAGATCCATGCAGATGTGGGACTGGCCTGCTCCCTAGACATCTCATTTGCTGCTTTATTCTAGTGCTGGTCCTGGGACCTGCTCTGCTCCAGGGATTTCCAATTCCCAACACAGCTGGACAGCAGTATATGCAAGAGAATTCTGAAGACGAAGTCTTCTTCACTCTGTCTAGCTCAGAGACTGTAATCAACTCCAAGGGCTGAGCAGTATGGCAAAGAAAGAGAGGCATCACATATTCTGGAATAAGTCTCATGCTCCTCCCTCCATGTTGAAACCTTGGGGCTCAGGTTTAGATTGTTATTCTAATTGGGTTTAAGGCTATCACACACCTGGGGTGCCTCCAGCACTACTTCTCATTTGTTGAGTACCTACTATGTGCTGAGACGGTGCCACACTCCGCTTTCAAATGCACTGCTTCACTCAGTAGCCAGGGCCTCAGCTCTAGGAGTTTGGCAGCTCTTGTCTGTTAAAAGAGGAAACTGAGTCTTGGGGAGATTAAGGAAATCTTCCAAGGTCGACAAGGAAGTGGCAGAACCAGGATTTGAATGGAATCTTTCTGAATCTGTTGGCTGGCCATTCTAAAATGAGGATTCCCCTATCAATATGAGAGAAAACAGTGGAAACCATCCTTCAGGCAACGTGAACTCAAGACATTGCATTTAACTGACCTTGTTTACAGGGGGAAAAAAAAACAACCCACAGACCACTGGCATTTCCACGTATGATTGATGGGACAGGCTCGCAATGAATGGAAATAAATCCCAGTTAGACCATAATGGGTTTTTTTTTCTTTCAATTTTTATTGAACACAAGTATTCTGACAGAATGCAAAGTCAAAATTCTCAGTTAGTACTCAGTATTTACACCAGTGAGAATGGAAACAAAGGTGGTATTGATGTTTCACTCGGTAAAAAGTTTATAACAAGAGAGAAGGCCCCCAAAGTACGGAATGCTGGGTAGGGATGTTAATGGAGGTCTGAAAACCACCATCCAGACAGACAGCCTCGAGTGAAAGCCTGGGACGTGGAAGGGCTCCATAGAAAAGTGTGAAAACAGTCCCACTTCAGAAGCTGTACTATGTGCACTACGGCCCCCCAGGATTCAGAGACCCCGCGCGCGGCACCGGGGGTGCCCCTCCAGCAGAACTTGGCCATGCCGCTAATTATGTGAATACATATGTATGGCACATACACATATAGACACATAGACATTGGAGACTGGTAGAGTTGATCCCGCCTTCAAAAAAATTAAAAAAGGAAAACTATAAGCTTTTATCTCTTAACATAAAAGATAGAACATCTTGAAAATAAAGTGACTCTCTCTTTGATTTTAGAGAAAGCATTGCTCTGTTTTTTTTTGTTTTGTTTTTTCTTTTTTTTTTCTTTTTCTTTTATTTTCTTTTCTTTTTTTTTTTTTTTTAAAGAAAGGAAACCTCATGCGTGCGGAGACAAATCTATGTATAATGAAAGAGAGGCAGACCAAAAGCCAAAAGGTGGGCAGAGTCTTGGGTGCCAGCTAGTGGCGGAGCCAGGGTTCTGGGTGGGCTGGGGGGCGTCAGCTGCCCTGGGCCAGGTTGCTTGAGGGTCGGCTATACCTCTTTCTCTTCCTAACCATTGGAACCAAAGTCATTGTGCCTGGCCACAACGACTTGGCGTGAGATGCAGTCTTGGTGAGGTATAGCGTGGGCTTGGCTGAGGTCGTCAACACCATTAACATCAGAAGATGAGCCACTGATTCCACCAGATGACCCAGCAGGTGGGACGAGCCCACCAGGCCCTGCTGGGTCCTCCCGCCTCAGACACCCAGGAGCTCCCATTCTGCTGTGTGCTCAAAGAACTGTCTGCGTGTTACTCATGCCTGAGGGCCTGTGCATTTGAACCACAGATTTGTGCAAGCCCTAGAATCAAAGGGGCCAGAGCTGGGTACACTGGATCCTCCATTTCCATCCCCAGGAGCTGAGAAAATGCAAAATAACCCCACATTTAGCAAATGACAAGACCATTATTTTTCACAGTTTGAAATTATAATCTTAGCGTATCGCCATTGATCAGACTGCAGAAGTGTCAGAACATTGGGGAGCGCAGCCCACAGGACAGACTCGGGGCAGTCTTGCCACCCTCACCTCTTGCTGTTTTGTACCTTGGGAAAGGAATGCATGCCGGAGGGCTGAATTTCTGTTTCCTTAGCGTTATCTTCATCTTCTTCTTCATCATCATCATCACTTTTCTTTCATTTTCTTTGTTTAAAGGCTTCAATTCCTTTTAAGAGTTATTATTTTTTTGTTTCCTGAATATTTTTTTCTGAACTATCTGCTATACCTTCCACAACCAAACTATGTTGAAGTTTTATTTCAATACTATGACAAAAACACGTTTCACACTAAAATATTCACGCATCCACAGTGCACAAGCTTGCAGTTCTAAAGTAGAATGAGAAAAAAAAGCAAAATTTCTATACAAAGGGCTGGCTTTTCCCTTCTCCCCCCTCCCATCCCCCTTAAAGTTTCTGTATTTTTTTTTCCCCACTTGGTTTCCAATCCAGGAAAGTTGTGTTATGACTCCAGACAGCAGGTTGGTTTTTTTTTTTTTCTCTCTCTCTTTTGTTTCTATAAATGCTGCCTAAGTGAACAGAAGGCCGATGTTACTTTACTTCAACAGATTTCCAAAAAAAGACACTAATTCCCTGAAGCACACATGCTCTTCCGCTCAAATCTAGATTCTGAGCTCAAAAAGAAATTGTACGTATATATTTTATTTGGCTTTCTACAAAAAGGGGATGTTTGGGGTAAAAATGTGTGTTCACCAAGACCAGCCCCAACTATACAATCTTCTCTGCTTCATTCAACAAAGCCTAAAGAGTCCTTCAAAAGGAAGGACTCAGATGCCTGTTGGGGGGTAGACCCTTTTTCACAGATACAGGCAGGTGGTGGCTAATCAAAAAGTGGTCTAACCCCCCAGGAGATACAAAAAGGACCGAGAACCAAAAAACAAAAACAAAACCACTCCAGAACGAGATGGATTTTCACCTGAGCTGCACACAGGCAAAAATTTCAAATCAGAGAGGGGAGGGAGTTGGGGGGGGGGGAAGAGCCACTGTAAACAATCATATTTTGTAAAGTTGTCCCGTGCAAAAGCAAGCCTGTGATGACCCTACCCGCCTCTAGGCAGTGTTTGTAACTTAAAAAACAAAACAAAACAAAAAAAAAGAAGGCAGCTATTTTACACGGACATTTAAACACAACCAAAGTCAAACATTTGTCAACTTGTAAACACTGGAAAACAAAGTTGGCAGAAAGGGGGAAAAAAAAGAATGAGAAAGGAAAGGAGAGAAAAAAAGAAATCAGAATATTGCAAACTGAGATCTACCCCCAGAAGCTGCAATTTGGCATTCTTCCTACAAAACAAGAGTCTACGTGGGAATTGAATTCAGCTAGCAAGGGTGACACACTTTGCATACTGAACAAATACAAAGTGAACAGAAATTATAACTTATTTATGGGGATTTACAGAGTTCAAACTTGACTCAAAGTATAAAAATAAACTCGGACTTTGTTCATTCGTTAGTCTCAGTATCTGGAAGTATTTCTCTGAAACTGGTCTGTGCCAATTGGGCAACACCAAGTGCGGTCTTCCTGAACCTAGATTTTTTTTTTCTGAGCTTCCTAGATTCTTAATTTGGGGTCCTTTTGTTTGATTCTTAAATGGTTTCAGGGAACAGAGTGTCCTAGTTTGGCTGTGGGTTTAACCTTTTTGTCTCGTTTTCTTACAAGTGAGTGCGCGCAGCAAAGGAACCCTTTCTATAAACCTACAAAAAGGAGATCCCATGTTTATCTGTTTAGTTTTTTTTTCTTTTAAAGGCAAAAGACACTAGAGGAATGAGATGTGTGTGTGTGTGTGTGTGTGTGTGTGCACATGTGAGATATTGGGAATGCTCTGGTGAAGCTGTGGTGTCACTTTTTACTTTGATCTGCTCATTTCTTGTCACCCATCATGCTTTGCTCTCATTCTCCTTTGTTTGTGTGGCGTCGTTGGGGACCGTCTTGACTTCGGCTGGCGCTGGCTTCGTTTCTGTCTCCTGGCACTCCGACTTTGCTTCTACTGGGCCCTTCCTGCGGAGAATTGGGAAAACAGCGCTGAGACCACAATCTGCAGTAACTCACCCTTCAGCTGGCCCCTCAGGCAGGGCTCCAGCTTAGAGCAATGGTCTCCATCCTTGGCTGCACGCTGGAATCACCTGGGAGCTCTAAAAATCAAGGAGGCCTGGGCCGTCCCCCCCAGAAATCCTGATTTAATTGATCTGGGCATGATGACTTTTAAAAGCACCCAAGTGACTCTAAAACGGAGCCGAAGTTGAGAGCCACTGAATCAGAGGAATGAGACCTTCCCTGTTCTGGTCCTAATCCAAAGCCGGGGGCCCAGGAGCCCAGTCCTTACCTGGGGTAGTGGAAGGGACAGCACATGTGGCCCTCTCCTCACCCCGACCGGCCGCAGGAACCAGCAGCTCAGCTTGGTATAAACGAGACATGCTGTGCTGGGTTCCTCAGCCCTGATTCCAGGGCCCCTCTGCAAACCACCTGGCTCTCGCCTGTCCTCACTCCCACCATATACTGTTCTGTGTTTAGGGTCAGAAGATGCTCTTTGGGACTGAGGCAGCTTTCCATGGCTGTCAGGCTGCACATGGGGACGGCGGGGAGTCAGAGGGTGGCTGAGTGGGCAGGGCCAGTGGAGTCCTACTTCCTCAGATTCTGGGGTCCCGGGGAGGGTCCCTCCCATTTCAGGTCTTGGTGGCAGCACAAAGCTCATCTGGGGCCCAGATCCTCTATTATAAAACACACAGAGGCTTTTCTATAAACACCTCGGTCTGGCTCTGCCTTCCTAAGTCCGGTCTAGGGGCAAGCGGCCTCAGACCCCAGCTCCGGCTGCACTCTGCCATCACAGCTAAGAAATCTGTTCACTTAAGGACCTTCCCTTGACCTTGGAGACGCAACAGTCATTCAAGGCTTGTGAGCTGAGTCTTCTCAGACACACCCGGTCAGGAGGAGCAAGAGTAGGTGGCGGTAGTGGGGGCGTCGTGGGCATCTGGTCGGAAGTGGCACAGGGCCTTCTGGACCACATCCTCACCCCACGGGGCCTCGGGGCCTGCCTCATTTCCTCCCGCCCGGCAGTGCCATCGGGTGGGGCCCAGCCTGGCACTGGGTCACACACTGTCTGTCTGCGGCCCCGGGGCGGCCGGGAAAGGTACCTTGGCCTCCTTAGCTCCGCTCAGCTCATCGGCGGCCCAACCGCGAGGGCCCCCACCCCCACCCCCGGGGGAGACAGAAGCCACTGCTCGATGGTGAGGAGAAGACGTAATTAATGTGACCTAATTAGTGAGCAGGCGGCTGCCCCTGGGCCCCGCTGCCTGCCCCCGCCGCCTCCGCCTCATCCCAGCCCCCGGGGGGGCCGTCGCCCAGAGAAGCCCTGGATGAGGCTGAAGGCACATCTAACAGAACGGACACGGCACGGCACAAACGCACACCACACGGGACACCACCCGACGACAGCGGACAGAGAGAGGCCGTACTCGGTCTTTGCTGGTGCAGGCGACACAGAGCTGTCTGCAGTGGGAGGAGCAAGCGCAGGGGCCTGGCCACTGGCCCCAGCGGCGGGAGCAGGAGAGCCCAGGGCTGCAAAAACATCCTTTGCAAGGTCAATATCTGGGGTCTTGAAGTTCCCTTCGTCCATTTTAAAGTCCTCGCCCTGGGCAGGGTTTGTGGCGCTGACGGAGGCAGCCTCGCTCTTCGGGCTAGTGAGGCCCGCGGCTGCCTCGGTCGGGCTCTTCGCGGCGGCGCCGGGCTGGGCGGGCTCGGGGTCCGGGCCTCCGGTGCCGGGGGCCTCCTGCGGGGCTGGGGGGGCCTCTGCGGCGGGGCCCGGCTTGCTGGCTGGAGGGGCCTTGGAGGCCTCCCCCGTGCCGGCGGGGGCGCTCGGGCTGAGGACAGCCCCCGGGGCGGCCAGGACGCCAGAGGACAGGCTGCTGGCGGCGGGGGCCGAGGTCGGGGTGTCACTCAGGTCGACGAGGGGGGCGACCTTGGGGGCAGTGGCTGGGGGCGGGGAGGCGGTGGCGCCGCCGGGCCCCTTGGAAGGGGTGGCCTGGCCGGCGGGCACAGAGTTTGAGTCAGGGGCGGCCGTGGCCGGGGGGGCAATACTGGAGGTCAGGGTGGTGGTCTCACTGGTGGGGCTGTTCTGAGCAGTGGCAAAGGTTTCGGTGATAGTGTCAGAGTTAGCGGTGATGGTGGTGACAGAAGGCAGCATGTCCTCGACAGTGGCTGTGGTGTCGGCAGGCAGCCTGTGGGGAGGACAGGAAGTAGAAGAGAGTAGACGATGAAGCTCAGACGAGACAAAGAGGTGGGGGTGGTGGTGGTGGGGGGCTGCAGCCAAGGAGGGGTCGCGGGCGGGGCATGCGGGGACGTGCAGGCACGACACAGACCCACAGAGAAACGAGGATGGCGAGAGGAAGCACAGTGCCCAGGCGGGCAGAAGAGGAGACAGGAGACACAGAGCACCTGGCAGCCTAAAGGCACCTGCGGACGCCCCTGCAGCTCTCCGCGCTCGGGCTGCCTTCCCCTCCAGCCCCGCCGGGGCCCTCCTGACCTCTGCCTGCACCCCAACTCAAGGAGAGGCCACCGCTGCCGGTGCCCTCGCCCCCGGAGGAACTGGGGCCCGCCGTCCTCCAGGGCTCCCCAGGCAGTGATGGGCAGTCGGGAGGGAGGCAGACAAGGAGGGCTCCGAGCGGCCACCAGGAGCCACGGGGTCTCCGGCCAGAGGTGTCGGGCTGCCCTTAGCCTGCACGCCCTTCAAACCCACAGCACTCAGGATAGCCAGCGGTCATCACAAACTCAGGGGGGCACGGTTCCTGCCTGAGGGTCCCCCAGGCCTCCGAGACAGGAGGGCCGGGGAGCTTCACACGTCCCTGCCTTCTCTCACCCTTCTAGGAAGAACGCAGAAAACCCTAGAGTTCTTGAAGATCCTCAACAGAATCTGCTAAGCCTCTCAAAGCTCAGTTCCTCTCAGTGATGTTTTGCTCCCTTCGTCCATTTCCACGATGTGTGTGTGACTCCAAAACAGGCTCTAGAGACTCCACTCGTCCCAGCAGCCCTTTCAGAGCCCCTACTGTCCCTTAACAGCACCAAGAATGCCTTCTCTCTAGGGAGAGAGTGGGGTCCGGCATCTCTGGCCAAGGGCTCCAGAACCTGGCCTACTTTGTTTGGCGGGGAATGGTGGGGTCAGAGGCATGGGAGGTGTGGGTGGGGTGATGAGGTGGGTGTGGGACTCTGCCAAAGGAGAATGGGCCCCCTCCCCGCCCACATACTCGGGCTCTGTCAGCGGCGTGGTCTCATTGGGCTCCGTATGCTTCCCTCCATCATGGTTTGGGGTCCGCTCCTCCTCAGTCCGCACCTCCACGATGGGCTCCTTGGACTCATCTTTCCTGTGAAGAGAGTTGCTGGTTCAATCCTGGTTTGCTGGGGGCAGGAACGGGGCTCCTTGGAGAAGCCAGCTACAGCAGGGGGCGCATTTCAAGCCAGGCCCAACTGCCTGAGCCTCAGCTCCCACTAGTCCTAGCTGTGCGACCTTGAGCATCTGATTTGCTCACCCTTCATCTGTAAAATGGGGTAAATAAGTCTCTATCTTGCCTAGCTCTTTAACGTTGACTGAGATATTGAGTGTGAAGTGCCTGGCACAGAGAAGTGCTCAGATAATCTGTGTTTATGCAGATTAAGTGCCTGACATGTGGTGGTGCTAATAGCCAACCCCTGCTCTGTCCCTTCCTGCCCAGAGTCTGTGAAGGCTCCTGCTAATTGGCTCAGGATCTGTTCCTCCAAAGACGGGGGAGGGGACAGCATCTGGCTCCTCAGCTCTCAAAGGACAGGACATTTTAACTGTTCTGTTGGTGGGTGTAACCTAGTGTCCAGGAAGAGCACCTTGCCTGAAGCAGCTGCTCGATAAATATTTGTTGGTACACAAATGAATGAATGAATATGTGAATGAGTGACAGCAAGGCAAGCATGTCTCTCAAATGTTATGGCAGGTCCCCTCCTCATTCAGCTCTGAAAATTCCCCTCATTCTGACCTATGCAAGGACTTTCAAACTCCTCTGAAATTCTAGTATGTTAAATGTGAGGTTGGGACCAAGAGTTTGCTTTTCCAACAGGTATCCCCAAAGGTCATGCTTTGAGAAACATTTCTCCCATGAGATGGCTCCGTAGCTGCCCACCCACCCCCAACCCGAGGCAGAGCCCGGACCCCAGCAGTGGCAAGTGGATCTGCACTCACGAGAAGGCGGCTTTGCCCTCCTCCATGTCCTTGCCCTTGGCTCCGGGCCCGGCCTTTCCACATAGGTTGACAGCGATGCACATGAGCAGGCCACACTTGTTCAGGAAGTAGCAGGTGATGTCCACGACCACCAGAAGCAGGACAAAGATGACAATGAGGATCCCCACGATGGCCCCAGTGCTCAGGCCTGATGTAGGGCTGCCGTTGGCTTGAGTGGGAGGGAGAGAGAGATGGCTGGCGGTTAATATGCTGACATCCAGTCTCCTGGACCCTGCAGAGCACCAGCCCCTGGGGTGGAGGAGAGCCTACAGGACAAAATCATGGCATTTGTGTCAAGAGGGGCACCTTCCATGGATCCTTTCTACACCTCGGTGTTGAGACAACAGAGTCTCTTTGTATGTTCTAGAGGGTGAGATAGCAGGCTTATCGCATAGACCAGCAGACAGGGGCGTGAGGCGCCCACAAGTCAGGATGCGACTGGGGACTGGGAGCTGTGTCTCTAACCTTGTGCTCAGTCTGAGCTTCCCCCAGACTCCTTGTTCGCTGTTTTTCCTGGGAGCCTGCCAGCAGGCAGTGGTCACTGATTTCAGGCTAGACTGTGGTTCCCGGGAAGAGGGGAAGAGTCAGGGGCAGGGTCTCCACTAGGGAGGCAGGGAGTTCCCAGGGCTCCCTGTGGGCTGGTGGTGACATCAGGCACCTTGGTGTGCCCAGGATATACCCCACTTCCTCTCCTCTTTAGGAACAGCTCTAGAGGATCCCAACACTGGACAGTGTACACTGGCTTAATGGTTTATCCTTCATGGCCTGTCCTTCTTCACTGCACCCAGGGAGACAAACGAAGCCCATTTACTCTGGAGACATGGAGGTCTGCCCAGGCCCAGTAGGCAAGGTGAAAGGTTTGTGTATACTCACCATCTGGGAGCTTGGACACACTTGGACCAGACTTCAGGAAACCCAGTAGACTCACCCAGAGATGCACGTCCACACGGACAGGCACGCTCACACTCAGGGCAAAGATCCTCTGTGCCCATTACAGACACGCATTCTCACATCCAAGAAGTACCCAGCAGTTCCCAGCACTCCTGCTTCTGGCTGGGCTCACTTTGAATGCCTCGGCCTCTGTGTCATACTCCCCTGCTGTCCATCTATAACCCCCCAGGACTCTGAGGGATTGATGGGCTCACAGAAGGGCCCAGGCTCAGCTCCCCAGGACCTCCTGTGACTGATGGGAGTTGCCTGAGGTGGCATCCTGGCTGGTGACTCCCCCCGCCCTGGTGTCCGGGAGAGCAGTGGTCATGCTCTGCAGAGCAAGAACCCATGCAGAGCTCTGCTCATAAGCCCGTGTGGAGACAATGAACTCAGATGGAAATATGGGCATGTCTGCTTTGTTCCTCTTTTGGAAGGACAGAGCTCTAGAACTAGCAGCCCCACCCCACCACCAGACCTTGTCTGAGGCTTCCTGTGCCGCCGGGCCCCACTAGGATGATCCAGGTCTGCCTACTAGAGGCAGGAACTGTGGCCAATGCTCTCTGGGTCTCACTGGCCCTTTGCTCAGCACCAGACCAGGCCTGGAGGCCTGCCAGCCACATGTCACACCAGATATTGGAGGAACACGGAGTCCGAGGTGACAGGTCTATAGATGGGCCACATTCTTCTTTTTCCATTCAGTCTGTGTCCCAGGGGACACTCCTCTGCCTGCCCAGGGGTCCCTGCTCAGGTATCATGGAGCTTCTTCAGCGGTGCTCCTACCCCATCAGTCTTTGTTTCAAAGTTTAATTCGGGGTATGAACCACCAGCCCAGCATGCCAGAGAGGACTGCTCACTCACAGCTTAATTCATAGTACCCATGGCACAGTTGGGCCTTAGGTGGAGAAGATTCTCAAATTCTTGAATATCTTTGGCTTCTCTGGGACCTTGGTCTTGCTTCCCAGTCTTTCCTTCTTGGGCTCGCTGGCTGGTCCCATCCAACCTGCACTGAAAACCCTAGGCTATCCTCACGAAGGCATCAAGACAGACAAAGGGCTCTGTGCTTTGAGGACCCAGCTCTGGCCACACTGCTGTCTCCGGACTTGGCGCAGAGACAGTGCTGGCTCCCTGCGGTCCCACTACAGGGGGTCTTTTCCCTAGCAGCTCACAAAGCATCCATTCTTCTCGAAGGTTCTCGCACATTCCACTCAAATAAGCAAAGAGAGGCACGCAAGCCTTCCTGATCTTCAGAATCCCCAAGCTGCTTCCCCAAACAGGGAGGAAATATCAGCCTTGGGCTTTCTCTCTCTCCTGTCCCTGGGCTGGAAGCTGCTGCCAACTCCTGATGGTGCCCCAGAAGTGTCAAGTGCCTGCTTCCTGAAGGAGGAGTCTGAAGTATTTGTGTGAGGGGACAATGTTTGCGTTTTCGGACTCTGTGGTTCGAATTCTACATTCTGAGGTTTATACGTAAATATGGCTTTAGGGGACAAATCATATCCCTAAAGGGGACAGCAAACCACTGGGAGGTGGCTCTGTGTTTCTGAGAGGCAGCAGTCTTCCAGCTTATGTGCTAGACTCATCAGGAGGCAACAAAGTCCCCTGTGATGTGAGACGGAAAGAAGGGACACGCTCCTTCCTTATATCTGAGGTAAAACTTACACTCTGCCTCCTGGCCTAAAGGTCCCACACACGCTGTAGACTCTCCCACTCTTCTGACTGTTGTACCTCATGGCACTGGCCGTCTACCCCATCCCTGTGCTCTGGCCAGAGCCTTCACCCCACCTGCTGAACACACCAGCCCACCCCTGCCTCACAGCCTTGATAACCTCTTGCCTCCAACACTCCAGCCCCATAACCTCCTGGGTGGCTCTTTGTTGTCCTACAAGCCTCAGCTCAAATGTCACCATATCAGGGGGGCCCTCTCCCCCCATCTGCTCACCTCTCAACCAGTGAGGCACCTCTTCCCAGTATCTACCACATTACCGGTTTTCTCCTCTTTTACTTCTATCTGCCATTTTCTGTTGTTACCTGCTTTTTATTTGGCTGCCCGTTCTGGAATGTTCTACAAGTGACTCTACCTGTCTTATATGTCCTCAGCATCTAGGACAACCTGACATAGGGGAAACATTCAAAGAATATTTGTCGAGAAAATGAGCGGGTGTTTAGTCTGGAGATGACGACGCCACCTCCGGATACCTACAGGGGTGTTGTGAAATGGAACTAGTACGCTTGTTCGGGATCTCTGTGGGGTGGAAACCATTGGATCCGGGTTAGATTTCGGCTCCCCTCGAGAAAGAACTAACAGAGTGTGAGCTGCTTTGGCAGGCAAGCCCCCTGTGGCTGGAGGTGTTCGAGCAGAGCCTGGCCCACCCCTTGGTAGGAACACTATAATGTTCTGGAAGAGGTCCCTGTGTGGGCCAGGGCCTGGGGTGCCGCTGTCTCCACGCCTGTCCAACCACAAGAGCCTGCTGTCCCACGTCGCTGTCCAGAGCACCCTGCGCACGGTACAGATCCCCCGCACAGCGTGTGCACGGAGGGACTTTTTCTTCAAAGACTAAAATACTCAGTAGGTCCCGTTTTTATTCATTGATTCTCATGATTTTATTTTCATGTGAAAAATAAAGCACTTTTTTTTTTAGCATAATGCTTGTCTGCCTGTAGCGGAATTCCTGGGGTGCTTTAAATTTAGACTCTGGGACTCCCCAGTTCTACTGAAGCAGAACCTCCGGGGCTGGGGCTTAGGAATCAAAATCTGGAAGAGCAGCCCGGGTGATCCTCACACATAGTAGGGTTTGAGGAGCGTGGTTCCCAGGTCCTGTTGGGACTGCCCTGCAATGACTCCCGCCCAAGGAGGAGCTGCGGAGTCTCACCTTGGGGACCTGACCTGCCATACAGACGGACAGAGAGCAAAGACTGTCCCCGAAGGAGAAAGGACCACCCAGTTCACCGTGCAGAGTCTAGACTCTAGGGAGCAAGGTGCGCCTTGAGCCACAGAAAACTCCAGGGAACAGATGACAGCGTATTCAAATCAAACCAACCTTCCCTGGCTCTCGGGGGACGTTACAGGACTGGAGTCCAGGAGGGCGTGACGGCAAGGGGGACCCCTGTACCTTATGTCATAGTTTATAAAAGGGAGCCATAAAAATCTTCCAGGGGTCTATCTTTGCATGACCTTGCCGCTGGCCTCCCTTGGCTGACTCACCCACACCCCTGCACGCAAAGAGAGTTTCTTGGGAGCAGCTCCTCTATGACCTCCAGGGTCAGGGCCCCCCAAACGGTGATGCTACAAAGGTGGGGCTGTCCATCTGCTGCGGTGCTTGGCATGGGAGACACTGACGACTGGAGAGGGAACCAGCTGGCCCACGGCAGAGACCTACATGGGTCTTTCTTAGATGCCTCAAAATGGGCATATGGGCCTCACATTTTTACAGATGCCAGGTGGGCCTGAGTCAGTGTCACGGGCTCTCCGTACAGCAGCGGTGCCCTTTCCACTGAGCTGGGGTTGCTGTTCATTGTTGGACCCATACATGTCTGCTTGCTCCTTCCCAGAATCTGCCATTAAGCAGACGGCTGGCTGGTCTCCATGGCTTTTGGGAAGTGTCCTACTAAGTGTGATTATAAACAGAATAGGATTTGCCAACGAGGTCCTTCTCTCACATTCTATCTATCACAAGGGCACTCTGTGCAGCCTCTGCTGTGGGGTTTTAGTGGGGAGCAGTGAAAGCAGGAGCCCTAGCTACAGAGCTGTCTATCCAGGCCCCGTGGTGCACCCCTGACCCTGAAGTGACCACCTCCTGGTTCTGCAAAGGGACTTTCCCCTCTTCCTGCCTGCTGGGGACTAGGAACATGCAAGGAGGCAATGACCCACAGGAGTTCTCAGGGCAGCTGAGCAAAATGTATAGCTCATCAGGAAAGGGAAGGACTGCCTTTGCTAGAACTCCAAGCAGCAGGCTACAAGTTTGGGGTACGATTTGGGGCAACCAAAGTTATTCAGGTGCATGTGAGGTGGGAGGAAAGGACATCTGACACTTTGCAGGACACACGACTATTCAATAAAATCAAAACACGCTGGTGAGTTCACGTGGACTGTTATTTCTTTTAATAATGCAAAGGTGTAAACTTCATCAAGGCCTCGCTGATTATCTACACAACAGTGTTAGCATTCTTATTAGTAACAAAACGTGATCCAAACCTGCCATATAAATACTTCAGAAATGAGCAGAGAGACCCCGTGGCATGTGGAGTGTGGGCAGCACGGACTAGTGCACAGCAGCAGGGGCAGCTGAGCAAGGTGGCGGGTGCCTCAAAGGGCTGCTATCTCCCGGGAGCCACTGGCGGGCCTGGGGGCCACAGCTGAAACCGAGGACGGTGTCCAGTAGGGAGCGGATGTACCCCAACACTGTCTCTCGAAAGGCATCCTGTTACAAACCAAGGGCCCGCCTTGCCCTAGGTGTGCTGAGGGAACAGGGCCCTGTCAGGCCCCCCTAGGCTTTGGGCTAGATCTCCAAAGAGTCCCTTCAGACACACTAACACTGTCCCTCCCCTCTGGGGCAGACCACCGAGATGGGCCCTCTGGGGTGAACATGTGACTTCTGCCCAAGATGTTACCAAGAGCATGCCAGGAGCCAGGAGGACAGGGATGGGCCACTTGCCCGACACATCTCTCCTTCCCTCGGCCTCCCAGAGCTCTCGATAGCTGACCCGGGACTCTCACGCCAGGTCTGGCAGCACCTTGTGCCTCTCCTGGATGCTCTGCTTTATACCTAAGAACCCTGCCTGCTTCTCTTGTGCTGGTGTGAAGGCAGGTCAGGGGCCCCGGGGAGAGGTTCGCATTGGGCCTGGGGGTGCAGACAGGGCTGGGGCAAGAGGTGCTACCTGCCTGAGCTGCTGGGAACAGTGCAGCCTCCTGGGTCTGCGCTCAGGTTCTGCGCTCGAGCCTCTAAATAGTGAGCGCTGGGGGCCATGGGCCTGTGCCAGCCGACACAGGCAGCTCTGCCCCGCACGTGGGGTCACTTGGGTTCCCAAAGGGAAAGACTAGTCTTCAAACATCAATTAAAATAACAACAACAAACACAACTAAAAAATAAACAAAAACAAAAATCAAACTTCTGTGGGATGTTTGGAGATGAGATACGTAGAATGAAATGTGACCACAATGGAGGGAGGGAGGGAGGTTTTATTCAGTAGAAGGTCAGTCCCCAGGCGTGCACAGATGTTACTGAGCAGGATCCAGCCGAGTCTCCACATGAGACTTTAGCGAACACGCTGCGTTTCCCCTCCTGGGCACGTGGAGAGGCGTGGCCCTCGACCGTAGAGGGGCTAGCTGGCTTTCACCAGCATTTTTAAAATGTCCCTAAAGCCACCAATATGGGGGGCTGGAGAGTTCGGAAAGTAGGACAGGCTGACCGAGTCGCAGTGTGTGGACGCTCTGGGCTGGGCAGTCTGGGAGTCATCTGTCCCCTGCCTTCTGCTCTGGTGAGCGTGGGGGGAGCTGCTGTGGGACCCATGCCTGGGTTGCAGTAGATACTTCCAACTTGGGGACTGACGTTTACGTGATACTGTCGGACCACACGGGCCAAACTGTTGGCTCTGTGCTGGCCTGCGGCTCACTGCCATGCGGCCCGGATCACTCTGGCTGAGAGGCACCCATATTACCAAACTGACGGGTACAGGGCACATCACAGGTTGGCCCTGTTTGCAATGCCAGCATAAGCTGCTGGTTGTAATACTAGGACAAAAGTGCCTCCCAGAACATCTGATCAGCCTTCAGAAAATGCCTAACCAATCTATTTTCTTCCACTGTATGGGCAACAGGGTGACTTACTTACTTTGCCCATCGTGCCAGCAAAATGCTTGGGTGCATCCCAGTGGTTGGGCTCCCTTACCCCAGGCACTTCAATGCGAGCGAAGCCAACTACTTTTCAAAGGCAAAGGGGGAGCATGGAGTTAGAAGGGTGGGGAGCACGAGGTGATTTGAACAATCTGATGCAAGCTTTAGGAGGTACTCAGACATTTTCCTCTGCTACATCATTTTCAGGTAAGAACAGAAAAATGCAACAAGTAGCAGATGTGCAGAAACTTCTCTGTAAACCTAGCATAATGCTTTTGAAAAAAAAAAACAGCGTTTAAAGAAAAGTGCTCCCAAATATTTTTGTACTGCCATTAGAAAGGGGCAAACTCCTCATGAAGTGGCACAAGAGTATCTGTGAATGGTAAAATGTCTGGAGGTCCAGCTTTTTCCAAACGCCAAACCTTCCTCTTCCACACAGAATGCTTGGTGGCGTGGCCGTGGCGGTCCTGACAGGTTCTTCCAAGGGGGGCACTGATCATTCTCATAGGAACTGGGCATTTAAGCAAACTTAATTTTTTTTGTGGGTCTATGTGTGTGTGTGTGTGTGTGTGTGTGTGTGTGTGCGTGTGTGCATGTGTGTGTTCAAGTTCCTAACAGAGCAAAAGCAGAGTCACTGCAGAGAGAAGCAATGAGACAAAAGTGTAGGACGCAGAGCAGCCTCCCAAGGTCGCTGCAGGTTGGAGCAATGGGCGCCCAGAGAGAATGTGGTTGTTTAAAAACAAATGTGGCAGTGGGGATGCCCCAGTGGCGGACGTCCAAGGTGAGATGTGTGACGACAGACACAGGAAGGGGAGGGGGAAAAGGAAAGAGAAGGTAGAGACAGAAACAGAGAAAAAAAATAGATAAAAAGAAAAAAAATTAGGTCAAATATAGAAAACGCAAGAATCAAAGGTTAATTCAACTTAGTAAATTAAACTGACAATGGTTAGAGAAGAATTCAGTACGGTATTAATACCATAAGGCCAGTTCCGAAGCTCAGCAAGGCCAGAAGCAGCACAGCAGGGCGAATTCAGGGGGTTAGGGGTCAGCGAGCAAATGAAATTCAAGTGAGAGAACAGAGCCTCTGCAGTCAAATACAAGAGTGTGATTAGGAGAGTGTTACCTTTGAGTAAGGTCAGGCCTCTCAGGTACAGTCATCAAGCCTCTACACACAGCCTCCTAGCCTCTAGAGCTTTCTACATGTAGCGGTAGAGATGCACCATATGCAGCAAACTGCACAGGGACAGGGCGGGGAGGGGGGCTTTCTCAGCCATAGTCGGACTCCTCTTCCTCGTGCACCACGCACCCCTCACCTTCTGCCTCCCCGCTGACCGCACAACCCCACCATGAACGCACACCTTGGAATTCACAGGTTTTGTACGAAGGTCCCCATCAATGGCCAGGAAGTCCAAGCGAGCACAGAGCCGCCTCCTCCTAGGATGCGTGCGGTGGAGACCCCGAGCCCCTCCAACCCCCTTCGGCACCTGGTTGCTTGAGAAGAAGGACTCCGATATCTCCACCTCCACCCAGAGGACGAGATCTTCTCCTGTTTCTGTGTCTGACTCCCCATGTCCCCAGCTGCTCCAACCCACAAGCTGACGCGGGAGGTACTGTGCACGTGAATGCGGCATGTCCAAGCGACCTGCCTGTGCTGCTTAGGCCGGGCAATGAGTGCCATCAGAAATCTCTCTCGCCAGAGAGGGGCTACTCAAGCCTGCCATTCCCCCAGCTCCTAAGTCTCTCACAAAGGCTGAGCAGAGCCAGACACATTCCAGACTATCGATTTCAGTGAAGAACTGGCCAAAGAACATGAAGGAAGAAGGGGCACAGGACGGCAGGGCCACCTCTGTTTGGACATCGTATGAAGCAGTAGAGAGAACACTTTTTGCAGCCATGCCCAGGTGCCTTGCCTTCACCACTGACCATGTGCACTATGGGGCCTCCCTGAGGGTAGGACCAATTGAAGTGTCTCACTTGTGGCTTAAGACCCACTTGCCAGCTCCCTGAAGCCCCCACATATCTGTCAGACACACACATTCATGCACATTCGACCATCGGGAACCACACACTGGTCTCGCCTTGTTGTTTCACTAACCGACTTGCACACAGGCAGGTCTGTGTCCTAGGCAGTCATACCCTTCTGGTCTCCCACCCACTGGGAGGCACCATTATGACAACTGAGCAGAGCGCCTGGGCAAGCACTGGAGACAGGACAGGCATGACGGGGCCACACCAAGGCAGCTGGGAGACTGGAACATCTTTCTACCATGCTTGACCACAGCAGACAGTTTATGGGGCCCCCTGTCAACAGGCTGCAGCTCTATGGTCTATGCGCCCCTCTCCTTCCTGTGGCCGGCACTCAGCTGATCTGGAAAAGCACAGAGTTGAAGATCTCTTTCTGCTCTGAAGGTTTAGTCAATGGGAAGACTAACTATCAGTGGCAAGGTGGCTAGGCCAGCAAGCAGAACTCTCATTTGTTCCCAACACTTGAGTTGGTCCTGGATCCCCAGAGACAGGTCTGCATCTCCTAGGAGAACCGCTCCCGTCACAGTCTCCAGCAGACTGGACTGCCTTTCACGGATGGGGTTTTCCAGCATCTACTTTCTTCACTTGCTGTGTTTCAAGTGATTCAATTTAATCTTTATTTTAGCTGAGAGGCCCTTGGAAGATAGGATTTTTAACTAACCGAGCATAGTCTCTTCCTTCTCTTGGGGTCCCCATAGAGAAGAGATTTGGACCATGATTGTGCAGGAAGCAAGCATCAAATAGAAAGCGCTTAAAAACAATTAGGTGATCCTGGTATGAAATGGCAGAGGATAGACAAGGTCTCAAAAAAAGATCCTTACTTAACCAGCCTCCAAGGTTTGGCTGGAGCTGGAGCTGTGTTTTTTTTTTTTTCTTCCCCCATCTGAAGGTTCCCATGGACTGGCTTAGCATCAGTCCTTCAAGGCTGAATGACACAGGACCATTGCCCCAGGATGCTTGGCCAAGCCTTCCTGGAGGGTCCAGTACATCTCAACCCACTGCACAGGTAGGTACAGAGCAAAACTAAGCTTTGCATGGTCAACCAATCATGAGGATGGCTGGAAGCAAGCAAGTCGTCAGGGGCTGGTCAGGCACATTAGGAGGTGCAGCATTTGTGCATTAATTCAAAGCGGGAAACTCACAGAAAGCAGAGGCAGTCATACCTGGGATGGCTGTGGGCTGGGCTGAGGTCCTGAACACAAAATGAGCCGCCTTGGACTTCCCCTGCTGGTTCTCGGCTACCACGTAGACCTCATACTCTGCATTCCAGTCCAGGGACTTGAGCATGACGTGGTCACTGCCAGACGGGAGCCGAATCTCTGGTTTCCACTCAGAGGACAGCTTCTGGGAGAAACCGGCAGGAAGGACACAAGACACCAGGACAGTTTAGATGAAAATGCTGCTGAGGCCAGCTTCAGGAAGTCACTACTAGGGGTGCAAAATAATAAAAATAAAAACCAATGATAGGACAAGGTGTTCATCCTCTACCAGCCTGAAGCCCCCTAAAGATTTTGCTGGTCAGGAGGTCAACCTCATGTGTTCGCAATCACAGTGACAGATGGCAGGTGGCATAGGGCCAACCCTCCAGTCCCACTGCTGTCAGGGCACACAGGAACCTAAGCGGGGACTGTCCCCCCAGGTACAGTCTGGAATGCACAGGCACATGGACACCTCAGGAGAGTCATGCAATGAATATGCGTCTGGTCCTATTTCAGGATGTTGCTCACATTCAGGTGTGTGACTCACCTCCCTGACATAAGAACACCGCACAGATTCATTTTATTAAAAATAAAAACTGTCTTTTATTGAGCGCCTACTATGTGCTGGCCTGGCCCTAAAGGGTTTCCTGAATTTTCTCACTGTATCCCTCCAAACCCTGCCTGTGAAGGGCTTTGTCAGGCTGCACGGTTGCTTGGCTGTATGTCACCAGGGGCCCAGTTTTAATTTAAAACAATTTAAAACAAAGAAATTCAGCTGTCTACGTCTTCTCTCTCTCTGAAAGGCTTCTTTCCTTGGCAAACCCTATAAAAGAGGCAACCAGAATACAAAGCAAATATTATGTTAAACAAAAATACTAATAGCATATAATAATAATATTTAGCAAACACTGAGTGTTTGAAGTGGAAGAGAGAGGACAGGTAAGGCTGTTGAAATCTAACGTATTTCAGTGTTCTGTCCCCATAGTCTTTTTAAGGCAAACCTGCCCGGCACAGCCATTATGGCTCTTCTGCAAAACTGATGTCTCTCAGGTAGCCTCGTATGGGAAGTGTCTCCAGCACCAGCCAGCATCTTAGCAGTGATTATTACAGTTACCATCTATGGGGAGTGTGGGGGGGGGGTGTTCATGCGTCAGGCACATTTCAGGTTCTTTGCTTATAACTAATCTTTATAATAACTCGATAAGCCATTTTGTTCCCATTTTATGTATGGAGAAATGGAGGTTTTTGGAAGACCTACTGAGGGCACAAGCTGGTAAGTGGTAAAGCTGAACCTGGATCCCATGTCTGTCTGGATCTCACACTAGCATAAGGGCCAGAGGCAGCCCACCTGACCACATGTCCACTTCCCATGGGCTGCCACTCAGTCCTGGTGTTCTATTCCACAGTGAGGAAGCCACAGGGACCTCGCATACAATGGTGCTTCTAGGCTGGGCCTTAGGGAAGTCAAGAGAGGCCCTTCCTCCAATGTCAGCCTCATGCCTGGCTTCCCAGTTAAGTGGGGAAGGGCTGAGTGGTCCACCCAGCAGCTGGGAAGTATGCCTGGTAGAGTTCTGTGCTGTAGTGACTCTCCACTCAGCCTAAGCAGGTAAGGGCTCACGCATCACTTCAGTGGGGGCTGATCAAAGAGAGGGAGTAAGTCAACTTCCTTGAAAAATCCTTTCTATTCGAAGAAAGAAAACTGTTCTCTGGTTCATTATTTCCTACTGGTAAGAAATCCTAGCAAGAGGCTATTCCCAGTACCCAGACACTGCCTCTAAATCTCTCAGTGACTGATTGTGGTGGGCGCAGCCGAGTATCACTCTAAAACTAAAAAAAGTGAGAGTGATTTTCATCATGGGGGCTGGAGGTGAAAGGAAAAATGACAGACAAACCTTAAATGGTAGGCAAACTATCTAGAAATAAAGAGTTCAGGGCCAAGCTTGCTGTGAGCAGGATCAGAACAGCTCAGGTCGGGTCTGAGGGGCAGGTGGGAGCTACGTTTGGGGTGGTAAGGCAGCCGAGGGCAGGGGCAAAGAGCCCACTGTCTTCAGACAGACCTGGATTTTAACTCTGCTCTCCTAGCTATGAGAGATCAGGGTTCTCGTGGGGACAAAATGCACATGATCGCAGTGCCTGGCCCATGACACACACTTTGTCAAACGCACTGATTATGAATATCAGTATATTATTTCAAAAAGTATCGGATAATGGCAAAATCACTTTACAGAAATTTCCAGAAGCATAAAAACCAATCATGGTATGCGTCTGTCTCCACCACAATCATTTTAAGGGTTTCAGAAGAGTCCCAGGGCAGACATGGCCTGATGGCTGTAAGTCAATCTTGGGATTTAAAACCCTGACCAGGGCCCCTGAGCCACCTGCAAGACACAGGACGTCTCTGCCTGCTTGGGCTCCGCACCTTGTTGACATAACAAGGTGGGTATCAGAGTTGCAGAGATGGGGGTGGAGACAGGACAGGAGCCACTCACCGCTCGGTACTTGACCAGGTAGTGTCTGATGGGGGAGCCGCCATCATCCTGCTTGATGAGGTTCACCTTAATAGAGTTTCCATCCTCGCCCATCTGCCCTTCGAGCTTAGGTGCACTGGGTTCCCCTGAAACAGCCAGTTAATTCATGTGACATTTTCACCCACAAAATCTGATCCATTAGAATGGGATGTAGTGTTGGGGTGGGGCTGGGCTTTTTTTTTTTCGTACTTTCTCAGAAACTCAAATGGTTAAGAAGCAATAAATATAAAACTTTGGGCTCCAGTTAGATCCATCAGACTTAGCCCCAAACTGGAAGTGTCTTTTGAGAATGTTCTGGGAAACCCTTCCTAATAGTACAATCCTTTTACCATTTTAGAAACAGGATTTTTTTTTAATGTCTCTCACTCGTACTTGCATTTTCTTTTTGCTGCTCTTACAACTGCAGATTTAACTTTGATGAGCCTGATACATTTTGAGGAAGACTGAAATACAAGAAAATGTGTGTAAGCGCTTAAGGAGAAAACTTACACCCACAATAATAATTCTTCAAAAAGCAGCCAGTTTCTTCCCGGGATATATGATTCATCCTGGGGGTCCTGAGGGACCCATCCTTAACAGAGGTGGAATGATGCCACATTAGATTTATTGAAGAACATGACAAGTTTCCAGTTGTGCTTAAATAAAGCCCAATCTGCCATGGGCAAGGCTCCTGTAAGCATCCTGCATTTATGGCTCAACCGCCTGAGTGATAATCCTTGGCATCTCGTTTAAAGTGACAATCATTAAAATCTTTTTGTTTGTGCAAAGAGAGAGGGGGAAAATTGTCTTTAGCATTTCTTAACAGAAAAAAAGTCGATGTCTCTGTTTGCAGTATATTTGCTCAGCTGTGAGTCCAAGGTGGGTTTTTGTGGGACAAACTACCAGGGCTGGGATGGTTCTTCTGTGAGTCAGATGCTGCCTTACTTTAAAGAAACTATTTCATTAGTGTGTGCTGAAAGCAATGAGGTGAGATAATGACACAAAAAGTTGAAATGAAGATTTAACACACTTGGGAGTCCTGCACTTCCTCCGAGGATGCAACTGTGTCTAGTTCATGGCCTCAGACAGAAACTTGGGAGCGCTTACGAAACAGTTACCCTCTGGGTGGGTTGTCCTGGCTTGTTCACTGGTGGATAGAATCACAGACATGTGACCGAAAAACCAGAAAGGTTTGTCACCAGGCTTCGGACCTCATCGCCCCCAAGTGTGCTGCTGGCCATTTGTGACAAGGCTGCTGGCAAAGCCAACTACTTTGGGAACCTCACACTGGCTACTGGTCCTGCTCCCCACTTTGAGACAAGAAGGAACCAGAGATGGAAAGCTAACGGACAGCCCTTGCTACTCAGCTTGGGCCTGTGGCACCCACCCCCCGGGAGCCCGTTAGAAATGCAGATTCCATTTTAACAAGATCCCAAGGTGACCCATGTGACATTTAAGCTTTGAGAAACCATGTGTGGGGACACATGGAAGCTGTGACCAGGAGGATGCATCATCTTAAATGTCTGAGGGAGAAGGTGTTTAGGAAAAGTTGTGCTTGTGTTTTTTTTTTTTCCCCAATCCATGATTAAGGAAAAAGAAAACCAAGAGTAAAAAAAGACAATGATAAGGCGTTAGGCAAAGACTTGTCCTGTTTGCATGCAGCTATCTAGCTGCTGTTCCCAACTCTTCAGTGGAAAATATTTAGGAATTTGGTTTAGATAATGTCAAGGTGGGCATAGTTTTCAATTCTCTTAGACTACTCTAAGTCTTAGACAAAAATTTAGTAATGTCTTACTATACATATCCAGTGCTAAGCAGAAACTCAAACAAAGTGGAGGATATGTCAGAACGGGGCAGGTATGTAGAGTCACCAGTGCTGAATAAACGGGAGTACGAGGCACAGTAGAACTTTACAATTCTCATCTCTGAAGTAGGGTGGCCAACTCATTCTGGTTGGCCCAGGCCTTTCCAGGTACTAACGCTGCAAGTCCTGCACTCTGGAAAAATCCTTAGTCTCAGGCACACTGGCATGGTTGGTGGCCCGAGACTGAATGGGGATGGGCATTAATGATGACTTTTGTATTCAGAATCGCAATACTGATTCTGTGATGGTCTATTTGCCTTAAGAAGGAGGGAAGGAGGTGGCATCGGTGGCCCTTCCAACACATTCACCAGGCAAGGACCCAGTCCCTTCCCCAAAGGCCTCCTTGGAAGGTAAACAGAGATGAATCCACTGGGACTGTGCTGGCTGCACTTTCCCTATCATCCCCTTTCAGATTTGAGCACTGTGGGTTTCAATGCTGAATCAATACTGCAAAACATGGGACTTTGCTTTGGGAAGAGTATCTACTTAGAAGAGTTGCTCTCTTTCATGTTTGTCGGGATCCCTGTAAAACTGAATGTTTAGAAAAGCCTTTGCCTCACTGTCCACATATACAAAATATGGCCCCTTCGGGGCCTCCCTCTAGCTCTGCCAGCACTGTGACCCGATGAATGTCACTGGGTTAGGATGAACTACCCAAGAACACCTTGGCTATTTTCGCAACACTGTGAAAGACGCAAGATAAGGATGTCTTGCCAATTTGAGGGGGATGCACCCTAAGAGCTGTAATTCCACATCTTTAGGGCACAGGGTTGCCCCCCCCTTTTTTTTTTGCAATTTTAAAAGTTACTCTCCCAAAAGTCCTATCTTTGAAGAGAGATACCAACTCTCTTCAAACACCTCTGAACAAAAATCTGGCCCAGGAACCTCTGCAGAAACCAACAGCCCCAATGAAATTAGCCAAGTCTTATCTTTGGATGTGTTTCTGAAAAAGATCATGGGAATCTTAGAGAAATCACTAAAAACTATACCACGGTTAGAACACAGTTCTAACATTTACCAAAGCTGGAACGCTATAAATGGCTACCATTTTATCAGAGTGATGACCACGTTATTCCGACGTGTATTACTCTCTCATAGAATGTAGAGCATATCATGTCATGTTAAGGTGTATCATTTAAAATGCTTTAACTATGATTTACTCAACAAACGTTTACCTAGTACCCACCTTCTAGGTATCAGGTAGTCACTTAGGCACTGCAGTTTTAAAGGTAAATAAGGTTTTGTTTGCCGAGTGAAAAGAAAAAATTGACTTATGGTCAATTCTTTAAAAATTGTAAGAAAGCATAACCCGTCCTGTGACAGTTTTCTACAGGAAGATTATCATCAACTAGCACCAGAGAGATTCTGATCCACCTTGTAGCTATGAACTTGCTATAGTCTCATAAAGGTGTAGAAAGAGCAACGTTTGTTTAATGAATTGTCTTATCCATCTTCAAATGTTCACTGCCTGTCAGTGTTTCTAAAGACTACAAATAGGCGAAGAGACTGCTTCCTGAGCTCTCGGCGAGGAGGCTCCAGCCATGCCCTGGCATTCGGGAGGCTCGCTGCTTTACTGAACACATTAGGAGAGGAAATTATTTAGAGGGTCCCAATGTGCACTCTGTTCTGAAATGGCTGCTCTGATTGAAATCATTATGGGTAATTTCAGCAAAACCAATATCGTAATTATTTGTGAATGTTGGTTTGCGATTCAGCAGCAATCGGTAGGTTGCTCCAAGAAAACCCCTGGGGTTAATTACACCTTCTGAATTTAGCTTCAGCCACGAGTCAAATTTTCCCCTCAAATATTTTATGTAAAGAATAAAAAACAGCAGCACCTTCAAAATAAACCTTGCCGATAACAAATATAAAATATCAGGCAGTCCTGGTATTTGCTAGAATGTAAGTCATGTGTGCAAGAAAATAGGAAGGTACCATAGAGACCGCATACAGTCAGAAATGTTACAGACAGGTCCTATAAATTCCCCGTAGAAATCATAATTGAAATGTGTATTTCAGGCCTTGCAGATTGTAGGTTCTTTGTAATTTTTGTGCTATTGTGCCCTAAAATCGGAGTCAGCTTCATGTCCTTCCCCGCGTCAGCACAAGCCCTGAGGTCAGAAAGCTTACCGCTGGATATATGAATACCACAACAAAAATTATAGCAAGCCCCGGGCGTTTGGAACAGCATTTGTGAATTTTAGAAGGAAAATAATATTCTACTTCTCACTCAAAAATGCCCCAGTACCAAGAATTCTATCTTCTGACTGAAGTGCTGAGAGAGGCCTGACCCACACTCTTTCCTCATCCACTTTATTCTCTCCTCCCAGAGGGGTCTGCACAGAGTTCTGGGCAACTGAGTACAAACCAGTGATGGATGTAGGGCTTGCATTAGAATCTCTCCCTTTTTCTAGCAAATGGGATTATCTGGCATCACAAATACTGTTACTTTGGTGTATCCTAACTCCCGTTCCCTTCGATGAAGTACTGCTTGCAAGCAACCTGAAAACTTAGATTTGCCTGTTTGTTACTTTAGAAGAGTCCATAGTGTATGATTTGGCTGTTCAAATATGAAGCCCATTTGATTTTTCCAACTCAGGAACGCTGGAAATTTCATCTAGAGGTTAGAAGCTTGACTGGTCCTTGGGGGAATGAGCAAATTACCTAAGAAATCAGGATTCGCAGTTATCAGCCTAATTGTCCTTCCTGAGACCAAGCTCTGTGCCAAAAACACACGAATCTAATGTGATCTGAGCGGCTTCCATCTTTGGCCCCCTCCAACACCCTGCTCCCCATGATGCTCCATCTGACAGCCTACTTGGCTATTCTAGGGGTGCTGAGGGGGCTTCTGACAGTCCCAGCGAATGGCCCACCATGCCTGGATGGGTTTCACTTTGTTCCAAGCACTGACGCCCCAGATCAGGTGTTGGGAGTAAAGTATTCCTTTCCTCCTGAGTGGGCTCTTTTCCCTTTGTTGTTAAGAATTTACTTGGGGAGCACGACCCGACTCTTTGCTGTCTTGGTCACCAGGTCCAGGGAGTGCCGAGGGACCCTACAAGTAGGTAAGGGCACGGCCAGTTCCCCAGCTCTTCCAGAAAGGACGTTTGGCTCTGAGGCCATGGTCATGGGGGCACCTGGCCTACATGTCCCTTTTGAATTGGGTTTAATTACGAATGTGAATGTATGAGCTGGGGGTGGGTGGGGAGGGGGGTGGCAGCCTGGGGTATGAATGAAGCAGCAACCAAAGAACTTTGACAGGCTGAACCACAGAGACACCAAGTCCCTTCTCGTGGGTGTCATGAAAAAAACCAACAGATTAACTGATCAATTATCTTTGTTTCATCATCCTAAAAGAAAATATGACCACGAAGGTGTGGCTTGTGGTTATGGGGCTGATCCAGGCTGAGAAATCAAGGCTGAAATAACCTCCAACAAGCAACTTGGCTCCTGCCTCCGAGGCCGCAAGGGGGTTTGTGCACATCTCCAACCCTATTTCACGGTGTGAGGTTACTCATAAAGAAGCAGGAGGCTCCGGAGAGGTTTCAACCCTCACGCTGCTAAGCCCTAGGGGACTGGGCCCTTTCCAAAGCCCCGGTCTCTGCACCTAGGATTTGGGCTGACATGCCCACTGCCTCCCCCTGCAGACCCTTCACGCTAGCTCTCTACCAGCAATGCAGGGAATCCTTAGGAATAAAGGCCATTAGAGTAGAACCCCTGGTGAAAAGTCTGTGTCGACCTGCCAGAGACCGTAGCAATCCAGACACACAGCTGTAAAAAAATAAAGGAGGGAGTGGAAGGGGTGGTTAGTGATGTTTTCAATCTAAGAAGGAAGAGTGGGTGTTAAGGAGTTTAGTTCATCAGAACCAGCACATGTCCTAGTACGAGAGGCAGTGTCAGTAGCTAAAGAAAAGAAGATCATTATGAATGGGTGGTGGTGGGGTGGTGGTGGTGGGGTGGTGGTGGTGGTGGATTCATGCTCAGACATGCAGCACACAGACAGAGGGGCGCTGGGGATTTCTCATCACACACATGCTGGTGGGGGGAGGGCGGGGAGGCCCATTTACAGAGTCCTCGTGGCTGAGGGAGTCACCGGAGGCAGGAGACCAGGCCCTGACCAGGTGCCACGATATTAAAAATGAACTTTGGCATGGGAGCATCTTAGGTCAGCACAGAAGCCCACTCCTGGGAGAGAGAGACTCCTTGCTTGCTGAAACCTTCCTCGGTTAGGCCCTGCTCACCTTAAAGCCTTGCTGATGATGTCCAGAGAAAGGAGGCACTCATGCTCTTAACTAAACTTTATTTCTCTCCCCCATAAATTTTCTTTGCTCTGACCTCTCTGTTCTCTGAAATTTTATTACTAAAGGCCACTTCCTGTTGCTTGCAGGAATTCATCTGAATAATGAGTCTTCTGCCCACCCCTCTGCAAATGGCCAGAAATGGTCTGTCACAGAAGGGAAATGTGGTTCAATGGGAGGGTAATCATGCTTTCAAATTCCACAGGTCCTTCAGGGAATTTTTTTTTAATTTTTTTTTTAATTTTAGCACTGGCTACATTTTTACTGACACCCAAGGCCATTGCTAGGTGTGTTTCTAGGGCAACTGTAGGAAACACCTTCAAACATTTCTTGCCTTGCATAAAATGTCTGGCCGAGAGCTCCCTTCAGAGGGGTGGATCAGTTTCAACCTTGGTCATGTGGTGCTTTGCCTCATCCCAAATTATAGCACCGCACAGCAATGACCAAACTTGTTAGTAAGAAAGAAACTACCGGGTTTCAACTCCCCATCTGCTCCTCCTTCAGACCTCAGGAGGCAGATCCAGGCTTTTCCCTAGTACATTAGCCTTGGAACCGTCACCTCAAGTCTTAAAAGAACACAGTTCCCCTCAGGGAAATCATGAAACCCCAGTATTCTGGGTGAGAGTTGGGAGTTTAGAAAATCTTCAGCTTCCAATATCGTCTGCCCTCAGACTCACAGACTAGGTTGCCTTTTAAAGGTAGGAAAAGCTCAGAGTAAACAGCAAACATCTTTTCTGGAAATGATGGGAGGCTCTGCCCCAAGGCCTCATCCAGGAGTCTGGTTGTAAATGGGACTCACCAGGGGCACAGTGGCCACACCCAGAACGTTGGTGATCTCAGAGGTGGCCAGTGTGCGGGGTGAGCGAGAGGGAGCACCCACGGGGCGCTCATGCCTGGGTGGCACGCAACGGAAGGACAGACCAGGAACAGAGAATGTGCATGCGAGACAGCTGTGGATGGTTTCGTCCATGGGAATGTCGCCCAGTCAGCTCCTCAGAGACGTGAGGCCCAATGGGGACCCCCCCTGCATGCACGGGCACACTGGGTGGTTATTCGGGTTAGTTTGGCTTTCGTGATCAAGTGCAGCCTGTGTGTGTCTCAGGTTGTGACCCAAAGTCATAATTTTCGGTTAGAAGAAAACAGAATGTGTATGACTCCCCCAGGCAGGCTTGGAATAGGTGTTTGATTTTACAGTGGAGAAGCTGTGAGCTGAGGCTTCCTTTTCTCTTTATGGCAAATGAGGATTTTTTTCACAAGGTTGTGACAGTCACAATATTAACTAATTATTTTGTCACCGCTATGCGCTTAATTAGATCATTTAGTTTCCTTTGCTGTGAGGGTCAATCATGGGCTCTAGATTACAAAGAGATCTCCAGTCACGGTAACTGCCAACTTCTGCTTTTATTTCCTCCTCGCCCTGCCCAGGGGGAGGGTCACTCTTAAACGGTGACACGTCAACAACCCACACTGCTTTAATTCCAAATTCTTAAATCTCTCATTTCAGTCAGCCCTCAATTTGCATGAATTTTATGAAGCACTCTCATTGGTTTGAGCAAACAGAACCACTGCAACTCATACATTTCTCTCGGACGCATTTCAGCGTTGTAAACAGATACATTTCACATTTTCACAGAAATGACTCACTTTAGAGCAACTGTGGTTTTCAGGACTACTGGATGAAGTTAAACAACGTCATAAAGGTAATTTACACAACTGCTTTTTTTATGAACTATCTGGGAGAAATTCAAGTTTGCAAACTGCATGATGGCAAGTGCGGTTTAACTGGAGGTAGCAGTTTGCAGGGCCAAGTTTCAAGTGGAATGTTAAACCAGAGGCTGTCATGTATCAAATGGTCATGTCAAGGCTGCAAGGAGTGATGAATTCTAGAGGTGAACTGAGAACAGGAGAAAATCTCTCAAATGGCTTCACTTGGGAAATCTGAGACGGGAAGGAACGAGTGGGCCCTAGGTGCCAGGCTGTGGTCCCAGGTTTTATTTCCCTAATCAGAACAAAGAGTTTTACCTTCTGTTCACCAGCGTGGACGACATCATCAGCACCATGCAAGCCACATGACAAAGTCACATGATACGCACGCACATGATTGGTTGAAAGGAAAGGAGGTCACATGGAAAATACAAAAAATTAAAAACTGATGTAAACAATGGGCAGGGAGAAAAATCAACAACAAAATCACAGACTAAATAAAGGGAGAAACCAAATTAAATTAGCAGCATCTATAGGAAACATTGGGAGGCAGTAACACTGCCCGGAAATAGAAGGATAATAAATCATAAAGAGCATTTGGTTAACGACACCAATAAGCATTAGATACAATTGCAAGACTGCATATTAATACCACACCAAGGAGCATGTAAACTTGTTTGGAAATAGGGAGGTGTTTCTGGTCAGGACCCGGATGTCAAAGTCAATCCAGGAGACTGTTGAAGGAAAAGAAAAAAAAAAAAAGCAAGTTATTATTCACAGATTCCAGAAATGTCTCGGCAGCTTCAGGAAACAAGAGCAATGAAAGTGAATATGGATCGGGCAGGAGACCTCCCAAGACTGTGTGCCCTGTAAGAACAAAATATTATGTTACATTGAGAAAAGCCATCTCCTTTTTCCTTCAGTGCTCGAAGAGAGGGGGCACATGAGCTGAGTGAAGTTTGGTGGATGGAGGCCAGAGAAGGCAATCCTGGGGTCCCTTCTCACTTCCCTGTCCATCTACCCACATTATCCTGGAGTCTCCAGTGAGATACCCCAATTGAGACGCCTATAAAGGAGGAGGCCAGTGCAGAAGGGAAGAGGTTTCCTTCTGGTGGTGACGACGATGGCTCTGTCAGTGCCAAACAACAAAACTGAACCCCTGGCCCCAGGAGCTAAGACTGTGGACTAAACAAGTGCTTGGACTTTTGTGGATAGTTGTTATCTAGACTCATGGCTGCACTGTGAAGATATAGATCTGACTTAGACAATAAAAAAAATGGTTTTCTTGTTTGGATTTATCTATATTCCTTCTTTGTCCTCTGTTGTACTTATGGTCTAATTTGTTACTGAATGGCTTGCCCTGTCAAAAGGCATTTTGGGTTTCCCACCCTAACTTGCAGAGGCCAACGGGAAGTGCAGGCTATTGCTGGTTGAAGCTAAGAGGAAAAGCGCAAAGAGGAGAGGTGGAAGTGTCTTTCTGTGCAAAGCACACTGTTGTTTAAAAATAACCTGGGAGAAATGCTTGAGCCCAGTTACATATCCCTTGCCACTTGTGAGCTGATCGAACCTGTGCTGCTTACTGTTTGACACTGCACAGGCTCTGGCACGTTCCAACCAAGCATGCCCTGCGGGGATTTTATACAAATCAGTTTCTCTTTTGATTTTATCTAGGATACCTTCATTCATAATTATAAATAGATCACCACACACCCACACTCACACCACACCCACACACACATTAGCAAAAATAGGAGACATTATTTATTTTCAACCCTATTGAAACCCTATTGGCTGGTGATCGATGGATTTCTGTGCAACTTATAGCTACTCTTGCTGTCCCACCATGTTTACATGTGCTACCACATGCCTTATTGTAACAGGATTATGCTCATGCTAAATACAGGCTGCTGCCCAACTGTGACAGTCTTTCCTTATATCCCAGTATCCACCGGGACCCTACAATTTGGGTCAGTAGTCAAGTGGTGCCAAAAAAAAAAAAAAAAAAGACAAACTTTCTTCTCTTTTGATGTCACTACTGGGCATCTTATCTGTGGACAGAAATGTCTGATGTTTAAAAATTAAACGTACAGCAGGGGAGAAACATCTAATTCACCCTTAAGGAAAAATCTGGATTCAAGATTCCAGGAAAGACTAGTCTACAGTGACACACGTTAAGTATGACCTGAGCTGTGCAAAAGCATTATGCAGCCTTCTCCTACGATGCCTGGCACATGCACAGCACCGAACTGCAAAGGACAGGAGCGTGGCTGTTAGAAGAAGAAAGGGTTAATTGCATTCCTGCTTCAAATGCAAAAAAAAAAAAAAAAACAAAAAAAAAAACAAAATCAAAAACAAAAAAACCCCCCAAAGCAAAAACCAAACCAAACCAAACCAAACAAACAAAACACCCCACAAAAGCATCATCTGAGTGAAACCCATGCGAGCACAGTTCATTGTCACCCGCTCTGCTCTGCTGACAAAATGAAACCTCAAAAGCATCAGGAATTAAAATTCATTGCAGCAACACACACAGAGAACACCAAGAAAGCAGACCCTCGGCTACGTACTGCGGTAGAAAAAAGAACCATTTCATGCAACACACAGGGCCAGGAAACTCTTTTCTTCTCTGTTCAATTATGTATCAGAAACCGTGGCCCAGGGAGCAGAGAGGGAGCTGTACTTTGTATACCTGCTTTCTATCTTCTCTGACTACTGCTCAGTGGATGCAGGTTGGTTTTCTTTTTCTGTGCATTCAGAAATATTATAAACCCGAAACCCACACACGCCTGTGGACACCACTGTAAACACATACGCACACACGTGTGCACGGGCGCTTCTGCTGACTTGGGACTTGAGTCCTAACCCACAAGGTCACCTCATCAGAGCATTATAAAGGTTAGCTTGGAACACGTCACCGTTGCGATGAAGTGTCATGTTTTCCACAAGTCTGGCCTGGACTCTCCCCTCGGCGATGGATTCCAGAACTCTGATCTGGACTCTCAGCACACAGGTGTGAGCAGGCCTGGCTATGCTTTCTGGGGCCGCCACCTTCCCAGCCCTGAGGAGAGCTGGGAGGAGGCCTCTCCCTCGGGGTGCTCTGTGACCTCCTCCTGCCCCCTTGGCCCTGCCACATGATGTGCCACAGAGCCGGGCACACTCTCAGGAATGAGCAGCCACTTCTCTCTCTGCTGCACCCTCTGCTTCTCCCCAGGCAGCATTTTCTCTGTCCCTTCCCTTGTTCTTAGTCTTAGCTACTTGTGTGCATATGTGTGTGTACACGTTTGTACATGTGAGTGTACATGTGTGTGTGCCCATGCTTCAGAGGGGAGGAGCAACAAAAGCCGGAAGGAGATGCTGTTCTTTTGTCTCCTTAGGGTTTCTCTAATCCTATCCTGTCTTTTCACGCGAAGGGAAATTGGGAAAACTCTCTCCATGCAGAGTAGTCTTCGAATGATCATCCCAGCCCTTTTGGTGGTGCTGGGTCTGTTCCCCTGGCCACGCAGACAGCATGCTTAGGAAACCACACCAGGAGAGGAGCCTCCATGCGTTCACAACTGTGACTTTTAATACAAGGGACAAGGACGGGCAGCACCGTGACCCGGAGGTCAGCTCTGCAACCAACGGTTATGGCCAAGAGCCGTCGTAACTCTGTACTCACTAGCCGGTTCTGTGGTTGCGAGGGCAGGAAGAGGCCAGGTTGCTATGGAAACACGAAGGGCAGATAGGGCACAGAAAGGTGCAGGGGAGAGTGGAGATACAAATTGTATTCATAAGTGAATGTGTTTATTCAGAGAAGGGTGTGCGTACAGACACATAGATATAGATATAGATAGAAAGGGAAGAAACATAGTGAAAGGGATATTTTCTCATTTCCTTTCCCCCTGATTTATCAATAGAAATATAGATATTTTAAAGAAATGATCAGAGATTTTGCTGACAAGTTACTCTCACTCAGCCAGAAGTAACATAACCCTCATGTATTCTTACCACAAATTCAAGCTACCATGGGCCTGGGCACTGTGATTTGAGTTTTTCATTCTTAGTCTAATTTTCACAGGATCGGCAAATCTATCCTTCATAGGAGAGACAGGAGCCCTGAGGGTCAGGAGGTTGAGTGACTCACCCAAGGTGATGGATTGTTCACAGAAGGAGTGGACACGGGATTTGAACCCAAGGCTGTCTCTAGTTCCCAAGCCTGAATTCCTGCTGCTAAAGCCACAGCCTGGAAAGCACTATCTGGGGTGCAGGGCCTGTGTCTAAGGCAAACAGATGCAATAGGGGGCTCCTGAGCTCAGGGCTAGGGTCACCTCCTGAGGCCGTGTGCAGAGAGCGGCGACTCTTGATGTGCCAAGGAGTATACAGCCAGTTGGGTGCCGCCACCCTGCCTGCGCCCTTAGCGCCCGCTGGCATGCCACCTTGGGCCTCCCGCAGTTGCGGTCTCTCCCTTTGTCATCCCCCTCTCCACCCGCAAGAGCTGGCTTCAAAACTCTAAAGAGTCGCAGGCACAGAGCTCTCTCCTGAGTCCCTGGGGGGAACAGAAGGACAGGGCAGCCAAATGAAATAAGATCGTAAAAAGAGAGTGGCTCAGTCAGTAATGACGAGGCCTGAGACCCACCAGGTGACGTCACTGCCAGGCTTAGTAGTCTTGCTTCGGGGAGGGCAGACATAGCTTGATAAGCGCTGTGATGTTTTTTTAGGGGGGGTTAGTGGGGTGGGGAGGAGGGCAATTACTCATCCTATTTTATAAAAGAGAAAGACAAGGCTCACTTGTGAAGGGTTAAATAATTTGCCGAAGCGCCTGCTGCCAGGCACATCTGCAAGCAGACATTGTTTATTTTCCCTGCAAATATTTACGAGACAAGTATGCATTTATGGAGAAAGCAAGAGCTACAGGCCTCACTATCTAATTTCAATGTCTGAATCCAACTGTGCCAATTAAAATGAAGGGTGAAAACACAACACCCCAAAGCATTTCTTATGACCCTGCAGAATAGATATTTTTCTTGGCAAATTCCTTCGGTTCCTCCAAATGTCAGCTTGGGTCTAGCCCATGAAGAATCCTGGGGACGGGGCTGGGCTGGGCTGCACCAGCCCTGGGAAGCCTGACTGCAGGATTTTCTGTCCAGAGCAATGCCTGTCACTTCCTGCTCTTCGGGGGAGTGCTGCCTCCCATGAATCTGGGAGGCCCTGAGCCTATTTCTCTTCTCATTTGCTTCTCTAAAAACCCGGCGCTGCTTTCTGCCAACAGAGTTGAATTATCACCTGGTGAAGGAGATAACATTACCCAGACCCACTATGGCTGGTGGAAAGCAACCTGCAGAGAGATGGATGAAGAAAATGATACTCACTATCTGGATGAGGCAATGGAACAGGGGTGGAAGAGCTAGCAGGAGCCACTGAGGAAAGAAAAATGAAAGTGAAAAAAAAAAAAGGGAACAAAGCTTATTGAGGCACACAGACACTGAATGAAAATATAGAAGAGCCAACCCAGGGGTGTCAGTGGCAGAAGCTGAAGCGGGTTATAGCAAGGAGGGAGAATGCCGTGCGTGAGAGCAGGTGGCCTGCGGACCAGCAGAGAGCAGGGCTCTCTGACTTCGAACCGGGAGCCTGTGTGCCTGCCAAGCCCCACGTTCAGGTAAGGGACTGGGCCAGGAGCAGCCACGGAGGCCTCCGACCCTGCCTGAAACCAACAGCCTATTGAGCAGGACCAAGGCCACGTGTCAGGAGGAAAGAGAACCTGGACCCCAGTTTATGGTGAACGTGGGAAAAAGGAGGCTTTGGCCCTTCACGTGATAGATTTCTTCATGTGCTTCTAGACAGGCATATGTTTACACTCAGGGCACATACGTACAGCAAAGCCTGTATGCCTCACTCTCTAATCTCAACAGCCCAAAGAAACAGAAATGACTGTCCCACCTGATGTTTACTACTGGGTGAGGCCCAGGATGGCTGGGCATCTAGACGACACTACAACCATCACTGTCCTCCAAAACCCTACAGAAGGTGACTTTCCTGAGGCTGCTTTGAGTGTGGAGACCCATGCAAATAGCACTGAGTGTTACTCTCATGCTCTCTTGGAAGGGAAAGCTGAAGAGACTGGGACTGAAATGAAGGAATGCTAACTCAACTTTCTGCTCAGGGGACCATTAGAAATGGCGCATCCATTCTGGACACTGACTAGATCTTTGGTTTTTCACTGGCAGATATTCAGTGGTTGTCCCATCAATAATCACAACACAAAGTCCCCTTTGATAGCGAGAGGAGAATCTGGAAGTACATCACTGTATCTCCAGCACTGCCTTGGCACACTCATGGTTTGGTCTTCCTTTTCTCTTCCAGATGAGGCATCTCATTAAACCACACGAGCACAGTGTCACCGGAATCACAGCGAGATGCCCACTGACCTCATCTCGAGCTCATCGTGACTTGATGGGCTGGTTCATTCAGGTGAGTGTATCTCTTTCTCTCCTTCTTTCTCTTTTACTGTTTTGGCTTGAATTGTTTGCATCACTGCCCTTATTATTCTGACAAAGGGATGGAATTTTGTGTGTTTTAAACACAATATGTTAAAATGCATTTAATTTATACTTGCAACGTGCCATCTGTGGGCAGAATGTGAAGACAAAAATCTCAAGATGCCTCTTGTAAAAGGTAGAGACTCCTTCATAACCCCTGAAAGAAATGGTCTATTTTACTTCATGGTTCAGAAGCAAATTAAGAGGTGACATCCAGGCAACAAAATTCTGAAGGTGTGTGGCTCACTCATAGAGAGGATGCAAAATCAAGGGTCATATCAGGTCTTTAGGGGCCTCAGCAATTCTGATAGGGAAGCAGCCCCTCCCAAGGCAAAGAGAAGTTGTGAGCTTTCCCCCTAAAAGCTTCATGACAACACACAGACATCTGGCCTAAAAATATATGAAACAGGGACATTTTTCCAGGCTGGAGTTCTATTTATTTGTTTGGAGTCATCGATTCCTTGTTACCTTCACACACATTTATGAACTGCACACAAAGGTAATCTTCTAAGGCTTTCTAAGATGGCAACTCAGAAGCAGGATTCTTTGAGGTATTTGTGGCTTTGGCCAGTTTCACCCGCTCATCCCAGCTTTGACACAGTCATGCCCCGAATGTGGATACATCTATTAAGGAACCAAGAAAGCAACCCCATATTGGCACATCTCAAGGAACTTGAAGTGATCAAATAAATGCAAAATGCACCGGCTCTCACCCACTGCCTCCTAACCAGGGTTGGGTGGGTGTCTGGCAGCAATAACTCTCTGTTCAGTATGACAGCTTATTGATCTTGTACCTTCCCCCTTAGGGTGAGCGTGCCCCTCGGGCCTAGCTCCAGTGTTCTGGGATAAGGCTGTGCATCTGCACCCCAACATCACCGCGGGGAAAGAACTGTCATTGGGCAAGATGAGCCAGTGTCAGACACCAATACCAACTCGGGCTTGGTGTAAGCATGCAGCTAAATGGTTGGCTGATTTTATTTACCTAATTTCCGACAATCTTTGTACCTTCTGAGGAAGGCGAGTGAGAACTTGGAGAAATCCTTCCTGAAACATGCCCTCGTTTCCTAGTAGCAGTGGGTGAGTGTTGTCACGGCGGTGGTAGGTGCTGGAGTCATCCCTCCAAGTGTACCCTTCTTCAGGATGGGTCTAGATAGGCCTTAGGCTAGGCCCTCACTTCAGCCCTCTAGAGAGGTCATGAGGGTACCGGGAAGACCATAATAACTGATTTTAGCCAGAGTATGATGATCTGTGTATTCCCACGTGTGTCACCTCCTAACCCACTCAGGTTCTTGACAGAGGCACTCAGTGCTAAGGCTCTGCCATAATTCTCTTATTTAGAAGAAGTGTGATTTTTATTTTGAAGTGTGATTTTTTAAATCCTTTAGCCCATAACTTTACTAGATAATTGAGAAAACTAACCTTGCATGCCCTTAGCAGTGCCTGCTGCTATACCATTCATGAGCTACTTGGAGTGGACAGCTGACCCCTCCATTTCCCAGAGAGGCTCTTGGAATCATGGTGCAGGTAAGAACAAGGGCTAGAGGTCTCCCTTTTTAAAAAAAATTGAACAATGACTTTTCAAACATAGCATCTGTTTTCAGAAATTCTCACCTTTATAAGGGTTGAGTGGGCAACGATGAAAACCACTGATGGGCTTTGAAGTCTAAGACGCAGTTACACTGATTCAGTACTCAAACCCCAGGTACTCGTTAGAAACTCAACGGGAAGCCTCATCTCAGTCCTCCTCTCTGTCAAGTAACTAAGCCACCGTTCATTTACTGATAAAATCCAAAAGAGTGGAAACAGAAGCTCAGAATAAGGAGCCAGGGGGAAGATACTCTCCCATTCAGAGCTGCTCCTCTGAGCTCACTGGGGCAGAGCTGCTGCCCAGGGCAGAGAGTTGTCAGTCTCAACCTGACAACGCCAATCCCCAATCCTGACTCCTTCCAAAACCGGTTCATTCAGGAGCCAAGTCTGCTGAGATCATGGATTTAGCACTTGCTCGGAATCTCAGAACGCCTACACTGAGCTACTTAGTTTCTGCTGTTGCTGCAATATTTCTGAATAAATTTTTAAAAGATAAGCTTCCCTGAGTGCCTTTCAGGAGCTAGGAGCTTTTTATGAAAAGAGTGTGCAGTTTCCTGAATACCTTTTCTTCCGAGTCTCTCTGGGTAACACTCCCCTCCCACTATTCTGAGCTCAGCCCAGGAAGCAAGAGGCAGGGCTTGGCGGGAGTGAAGCCTGGGAGCATCTTGCAGGCCAGATGAGACCTTTCGGGTCCCCCAGAGCAGCAGACCAGCCTTCTGTAACCCTTGCTCCTTATATTTGGTATTTACAGCTCACATGTCCTTCCCATGGAGAATCCCCCTCTCTCTATGCTTGGCAATGAAGCTACCAAGTGGCTGGCTAGCCTTTCCTAAACATGGAAATGCACGTTGCCAAGAACCCAGTGCTAGAGCACAGAGCTGACCGGAAGTGGGGATTTAAGTCCCTAGCAGCTGCCTGCAGCACATACTTGTGACTCAGACCCAAAGCTCAGGCTACCCTTTACAATTACAGCTGTGAGGCTGCCTGGGTGGCGCAGTTGGTTAAACATCTGACTCTTGATCTTAGGGTCATGAGTTTGAGTCCCACATTGGGCTCTAAAAAAAAAAAAAAAGAAAGAAAGTAACATAAAAAGAAGATACAATTGCAGCTGCTGTTTGGTTCTCCCAGAGCCCTCCAGCTCCTATAGACAGAAAAGGGAAGGGGCTATGAGCTCAATTCTTTTATCTCCTGAAAGCAAATGTGAAAGTCCTTTCAGGTGCCTTTTCCCGTGAAGGGATTCTGTGTCCCTGGTGAGGCTGTGGTCGCCTTTCTGGCACCCCGGCAGAAGGCGAGGTGGTGCGATCGCATGTTACCAGGAGACTACTTGGCACATTCCCACCGTGCTTGGCTTGGCACGCATCAGCATGGCCGCAGGGTCATCGTCACACACAGAAATTAATAAATACACACAACTTCAAAGGACACAAAAGTTGCATGCTCTACAACAGGACGAGTGTTAGCCTCTTGGAGTAACCTACAGACATTAGCAAGAGCACAACTAGACTAAGGTCAGTGTGGTTAGGGCCCGGACAGTATCATCTACTTCAGCCTAGGGAACAAAAGGGGTACCAGAACTAAATTAAGAACTAGGACTAGCAGATGTTAACACTATCGAAACAGATAATGAGGTATGAAGAGGCACTTACGTGGAAGAGAGCTGTCTGCATTTCCCATGGATGGAACACAGACGAAAAGAAAAGACAAGAGACAGACCCAAGGGGGAAAAAAAACAGATGTAAAAGAAATGAATAGGCTCTGCAAAGGACATGGGACTGGAAATTCAAATTATCAAGTTATTTCAAATCCAGAAAGAAGCAATTCCTGGAGAAGGAAGATGAGGCAGGCTTTCTGTTCCCAGAAGAGTTAGTGGGGGGTGGGGTGGGGGGTGGGGGTGCTTTTCAGACCTCTGGCTTCAAAGAGAAGGAAGTGAGGGATTGCCCTGTGTGTTTGTAAATCCCAGGAACCAGAGAGGCCCCAGAGCTCTGTGACCACTCAGAGAGTCTGGTGCTACTGCACCTTCGCCAGCTGGGCAGACGCGTGATCCTCCCAGGGCAGCAGTTTGGGTCTATGGAGGGACTTTACCAAAGCAGGGTTTGCCCTGAGCCTGCCTATTTGTGGGATGGGAGGAAAAGCAAGGCAGGCAGAGTTGAAGGAAAGAGGGAGCGACGGAGGAAAGCAAAAGCCACCCTGAGTGGATCAGGGAAAGAGGCACAGGGGAGGAAGACTGGCGTGTGCTTGTGGCGGGAGGGAGGAGCAGGACGCAGGGGCCTCAGCCCTCCTTTCCCTTCTGCCTTGTTGGGGTCTTGCTACTGCACTTACATCCCATAGCGGTCTCCTCTTTCCTATAACGTGATATCTCTGCTGCATCAAAAATCCCACGACTCATTATAGGAACCCTCCTCTCTTCCTTCAAGTCACAGGATGCTTTAGGGCCTTTGTGACCTGTGTCAAGAAACGAAATCTCCCAAATCCCTCCAGGAGCTGCTGGTGTTTTCCCGCTCTGGCTGTGATGCTAACGAGTGGGACCAGCTATCACTGTGACAGGGTCACCAAGCTCTTTGGGAAAGATAGCATCAGGGGCTGGGTATCAGCCATCACTGAGGGCCAAGAAGCTAGGAGGTGAGCCCTCCCTGAGCAGAGCAATCTGAAAGGCAAGAAGCTGTCATCCGAACAAAGGATGGGGTGGCTCAGGGGCGCCTCTGCTCCCAAGGAGAAGAGGGTGGGTGTGGGGAAGAGGCAGGGTGCTGCTTGTACTTACGGACTGGCTGTGTCTTGAACTCAGAGGCCGTGCTGATCTCACCCAGGCCCTTGCCATTCAGGGCCGCCAGCCGCACAGCGTATGTGGTCTCGGGCTTCAGGCCCACAATGGTGACGATGCCCTCCATGTTGGCTGTTGTGAGAATACGAGAAGGATCACAAGGGGTTTGGAAAGCTTATTGGTAAAACGGCGTAGTTGCTGTGGAATACCACACAGTGGGTCCTCAAAAAATTAAACTTAGCATTGCCATGTGATCCAGCAATTCCACGTCTGGGTAAGTACACAAAAGCATTGAAAGCAGGAACTGGAACAGATACCGGGGCACCCACGTTCACTGTAGCACTGCTCACAATAGCCAAACAACCCACGTGTCCATCAGCAGGTGAGTGATACACCAAGGTGCTGTGGATACAGTAGTATCGGTCGGCCTTGACCAGGAATGAAGCTCTGACACGTGCTGCAATGCAGTGAGCCCAAGGACATCAGCTAAGTGAAATAAGTCAGACACAAAAAAGGACAACTACTACATGATTCCTTTCATAGGAAGTACTCGGAATCGTCAACTACACAGAGACAGGTGGTAGAAGGGTGGTTGCTGGGGAGGGCGGGAGATGGGATGGAGAGTTAGTGTTTACCGGGCGCTGAGTTTAGGATTACGAGAAAGGTCTGAAGATGGATGGTGGTGATGGTTGCGCCCAATAATGTGAATGTACTTAACACTGTTCGACTGTATACTTAAAAATGCCTAAAATGGTAAATTTCATAGTCTACGTATTTTGCTACAACAAAAATAGAGCCAGAAAGTTAATTATACTTGAACTACAAAAATATACAAAAGGGGAGGAAATCCAGCTGTAGCAATGGCAAAAAGGAAAAAAAAAAAAAGCCAGCTGGACAGACTGTTAACATGGGACCAACTCGCCGTAAAGTTGGTGTGAGGTTTCAGAGGGAAGTTAGGGAGGTAAAGAGATTATTTTCTCCTGGCTCCAGTCCTGATGGCACAGAAATTCCTCCCAGGCTGCTCCCCCAACACCAAAAGCTGAAGGAGTGATGGAAGCTTCCTGGTGAAACAAATTCTCAGTAAAACCGGGTCAGAAGGTGGCTGCCCCTGTTACCACATACAGGACTGGGATTAAAACTTTCTATAGGAACAAAGCATACTTCACTGACGTATCCTGATTAAACCTCAAATGGAGAGTCAGGCACATTTATATACTCAAACCTCAGGGCAAAATGGTCTGGGCTCTGAATCTTCCAACTGCAGGCATCCAAGGGTCATTGTTTACACTTTTAGTTTGGAAATATATCTCAGATGGATTTAAGAGCAGACTTTTCTCTCTGGCAATTTGTTATTTGGTTAAAACCACAGTTACATGACAGTCTCCGAGTACACCAAGCAGGACCGGATGGGTGATGGCAGAGCACCTGCTGCCCGGGGAGCCCACAGGTGCAGGGCAGGGGTGGACTGGGCTTCTCTGGTTGTGTGCAACACCTGAGCATGACTCTTGCTTGGAACGTGGCTGAGATGGCCTCATCCCTCTTAGCATAGTCCTGAGAAGCAGGTTTTGAGGTATCAGGGGACAGAAGACCAGCAAATCTAGAGGAGATGTGACCATGCCCTAATTCTAGAGGCACAGGGATGCTTCTGCAGCATAGGAACAAGAACGGATGGCAGTGTTGGCATGTGGCATCCTCAGCAGGTGAGCACGGTGTGCCACGCCACCCCAGCAGGTGCTCAGGGTACCAGGACTCAGGGTGAGTGTCTTCCCAACCCCGAGCAACCCATCATTCTAAAGGAAATGCCGACTTCTCCCCACGTACCTTCTTTGGCATCATACCACTTGAAATGCCACACTTCCTCGCCCAGTGCTCTCCACTCAGCCTTGTATTTGAGGATGGGCACCCCACCTGTGGCCTCTGGTTCATCAAACTGCACCTGTGCTGTGCTAGAGTACGGCTCCACCTGGTCGATGGATGGTGAAGACGGGGTGTCTGTGGGGGGGGTGCACAGATGGAAACCCAGGTGAGCCCAGTTAGGTCCAGGACAGAACTCTCAGTCACGAAGCATGTCTCTCATTTCTGCTCATTCGTGGGAATCCTGTCACCTATATCCTGTCCCCCAGCCCAGCTCACCATAGGATTATTCCCAACAAGCACCGTGCTTGAGCCTCTACGGGCTCCCTGCTTCCTGACCCTGTCTTTGGTTACCTTGGCCCTCTTCTTTCTACTCTCCTGGGGTCATCAGAGGCCATGGGACAGGCCTGCAAGGGTAAGGATAGTGTGGCCATAGAGGGTGTTTACCTGCTTGGACAAGGATGAATTCCAAAGACTCCTGTCCAATGCGGTTCACTGCAGTACAGTTGTAGTTTCCAAAATCATTTTCAGAGTCTGGGGTCACCTTTGGAGAGAAGGAACTCTGGGTTTTAAGTGTCCCATGGAATGGCCACCAACAGAGATCTTTATTTATTGGATTAATTTGTAAAGAACAGAAACAGGAAAGCATGAACCATTAGCTCCAGCCCAGCTGTAAGCCAGAGAGAATTGCCAAGGGGCCAGTGAGAGAGGCATGTCTGGTCCCCCGGGCCATGACCTGGCCCCAGGGAGAGAGAAGGGGCCGGGCTGAGGCTCTGTTTCTTCCATAGCTGCTGGCTCCTCTAGTCACGATGTGCCAGAGAAGCAAGAGAGGAAGTTTTAGCTGCATATCCATAGGCAGCCTGTGTCTTCTCCACCCTCCCCTGCTTCAGCCCCAACTCACCTCCAAATAGCTGGCGGAGGGGGTGTTGTAGATCTTGATATTGCTGTAGTTGGAGCTTGGCAGCAGCTGACCATCTCGAAACCACGAGATTGTGGCACTGGGGTAGGCAAACACCTCGCATGTGATGTTCACCTGGTTCCCCTCCCAAGTGTACACAGCCACGGGGCCCTGCAGCTTGGGGGCATCTGCGAGGGACAGCAATGCCCATCAGGAAGGCCAGCACCAGAGAGGAGACCCGCATACCCCGCTTCCTAACCCCGGGTGGGCAGGTGTGCCCCAAAGCAGAGCCAGTGCCAGGGCAGAGTAAAGGGCAGGCTGGCTCAGCAGTTGTGTGAGCCACGTGGGAAGATAGGAGGGCTCATCAGCTTGTAAGGAGCCTGGGACAACTTGGGGACAAAGCTCTGGACCGGCCTAGGGCAACCGCCACAGAGAGCATGAGCAGAGCAGTAGTGTGCAGCTCAGGTCCTGGCTGCTCATTTCCCTTTTCATCCTGACCCTGCAGGTCCCCCTCCCCCACATTCTTCCACAGTTACTGCTCACATTGCACTTCCAGATACATGGACTGGGAATCCTGGCCGATGGTGTTGCTGGCGGTGCAAATATATTCTCCGGCGTCTGTGTACTGGATGCTCTTCAGGGTCAGGGATGACACGCGGGCATGGCTATGCACCACTATGTGCCCGTCCAGAGTCTGCCAGGAGGGAAGGGGAAGCGTCAGTGCCCGAGGCAGGGTTGAGGGTAGGAGACTGGGCTATCTCTTGTCTGCGGCCAGTCTCACATCCTCTCCCCAATCTGTGCCCGCGTCTCTCACTTAAGGCACCGACTAGCGTGGGAGGCTCTGGAGAGCACCACAGGAACCTGAGCGTAACCCAAATAGAAAATGGGACTCAGTTTATGTTAAGCAGTCTAGCTTCTGTGCCAAGATTGGTTTGGGGCAAGGACAACCAAGGTCCCCCAACATGACTTTGTTTGGCATGTCTAAAGTGGAAGCAAAAGCCCTGGCCAGCAGAGATTCCAGCAGCAACAGCTTTTGCTTCATGAGACTCTGGGAAACCTGTATCCTATGCTTTCCTTCGAGGAGTCTGCCCATCTGCTAGTTCCATGGTGCATGTGCACGTAATGGGAAATCCGAATGTGCCAAATGCAAGAAATTATACAAGAAACCTATATTTCTGCAGATGCCTCACTTTCCTGAATGCTTAAAAAGAAAACAATTTCATTCAAGAGAAAGTCCAACAACTCAATGATGAGAGGCTGTTGAGCTGGAAGTGAGTGTAACTGGGTCACTCTCCGGGGAGAGTGGTACAGAGTCCCAGGCAGTCACCACCATATTCTAGCCCTTGATACGATAATTGGCTTCCTGAGTCTCTGGAATTATAGTGATTGGTCAAAAGGGCAATAAGCATATGATCCCTAGGCAAAGGGAACTGAAATATTTCCAAGGGGCTCCTGCCTTGACCCTCCAAAATGTATAATGGTTGCTGGCCTAGGAAAAGTCTGGGCGTGCTGCCCAAGTTCAGATCCTCAAGAAAGCTGGTAATCTGAAGAAGGAGTCTTGCTCCTCATAGGCTGGGCCACACGCTTATCTCCATCATATGATATTCTGTGGAGATCGGCAGGTGAGTGCTCTGCATATGGCATCTGTCGTCCCATGGGGTTGAGTCTTTAAAGAATGGAAGAACACCTGTTTCAGGCTCTTCTGACAATGCTGGTTTGGAAGTCTGAAACCCAGAATTGCAAAGTTGCACACAGACAGTCTGGGCAGCTCAAAAACAAAGGCCTACGGGTCTTGTGGGGCAGTCTCTGCAGATCTGTACCAAGAAGTCCCTCTGACCATCACTAATGGAACTAATCCATCTCAGGCATTTAAGCCCCACCGAGGTTCATTTCTGGAAGCTGGAACACTACAGCTGGCAAGGAGGCAGAGAGCTGAGCAAAATCATTACTGTCTAACTCTGCAAAGGCCACCCTGCTCTCAGAGTAGTGCCCAGATGCCCATGGCTCTCAACATCCACCTGACTGTAAGTCTGTAAGACTGACTGGTTCAGGAGATGCCATACATTAGTGAGAGATGACAACAAGGGTCCCTGGATCCTGGGACCCAATTTTCTTGTGGGCTAACAGGGTTGTCCCAATATCTCCCAGTGGCAACTTCCATGAGTCATACAAAAATTAACCCATCAGTCTAAACTAGTGGCATCGAGAGCATCCTTGCAGGTATCTCTGAAGGGCTGACTTGATCTGTTTGTCACTCCTGTCTGCCCCAAACATAGGACAAAGGCAGAAAGGTTCGAAGTCCACCCCCTGCCCTTCTGGTTATCTCAATGAGAACACAGGTTCAGCCAATAGTGACAGCCAGCGGCTGAACTATGACTGTCAAACAGACGGAGCTTGTCCTGGGCTCAACAACCACAAACATGGAAAACTGACCAGAGCTTTAAGAAATCAAGAGAACATTTCCACCATGGAAGTAATACTGCAGCAAAAGTTGCAAAGAGAGTCATGTAGGTAAGAGTAGGACAGTAACAACAACAAAGCAGGGCATGAGCAGTCTTTACTCAGAATATTCTAGAAAATGGTTGAAGAGAAGCTTGGGAAGTGGTTTCATTGACAGCCATACTTTTCTCCCCTTCTATGTGGTCTAAATTTCTCTATGTGGGAAATTGTTCTTTTCTTTTCTTTTTTTAAATTTATTTATCCATGACAGACACGGAGAGAGAGAGGCAGAGACAAAGGCAGAGGGAGAAGCAGGCTCCACGCAGGGAGCCCGATGTAGGACTCGATCCCGGGTCTCCAGGATCACGTGCTGGGCATGAAGGCAGCACTAAACTGCTGAGCCACCTGGGCTGCCCAGAAATTTTCTCATTTAATTGTGTCAACAGACCGGGAGACAGTCCTCTACAGAGAATATTCTTATTTTGCAGTGGCTCACAACAGGATTGATGATGGGAATTTCTCAGATGCCCAGTTCTCTCTCCAAGGGGAGGCACATAGACTCTAGTGCAATTAGACTGTCTCCCTCTGAAATGTTTTACTCTGGCACCAGGACAAAGTCGGAGTGCCACCTATAAGCCATCCAGACCTGGGGTCGTGCTGAGAGTCCAGGCTTGCAGAGGAAACAGATGTTGTCTGGGCAAGAATGGAAAGACAGCTAGGACAAGAAGACCCTGTTTTGCAAAACAGCACCAAGGGCAATTACAATTATTGTTCTCATCAAAACATTTTTGCTTTCCTTCTACCAGGTATAAGGGCTCATTTTCAGAGCTTACAGAATGAAACTGGCCATAGCCCAAGCCTTCTTTGGAGCTTAACTGGACTTACGGTCTTCACCTCTGAATGAGACAAATAGAACTTCTGAGTCCCGGGGGCAGCACTCACTTGAAAGTCAATTATGTCCAGAGTGAGATACTCAAGATAAGGAAACTTCTGGAAAATGGAAGCTTTCCTGGGAGTAAACCTATTACTTCCACTTATAATGATGATTCTCTTAACCTCCCTTGATGCTCACTGATACATCTCACCTCCCCCTCCAGCCAGGTCTAAATCAGAATGACAGGGAAAGATGTAGAAGGGCCAAAAGAATGAGATCTGTAGTTGCTCAGGAGTGGCTGCTTCTCTCTCTTTACCCCAATCCCAATGGGTCCATGACTTTGGGACAAAGAAACACCTAGCCTGGGGCAGCACCAGGCCATTCCCATGCCACAGGAGGGAGGCATTTCAGCGAGATGTGCACTTGACTACAGTCCCCATGACATGGAAGAAGGTAGGATACAAAGAAAGCTTATCAGACACTAGGTTTGATCACGGCAGCATGTTCATGTGCAGAAACTAGGATCAGTGCCTGGGGACAGGCAGTCAACTCTTCAATATTAAACAGTATTAAATATTTATAGCCACAACCTGAACACATGAGTTATGTGTTCTGAATAATTATCATTTCTGGAAGACTAAGAGGATCGGGTTACCTGATTAAAATACAGTATATAGGATTGCCATGGTTTACATTTATATTATTAGAATATCAAAATTTCCTCTGGAGAAGAGACATAAGCTATTTAAAAAATATTTATGGATTTGATCCTTGAACTTCATCTAAAGCATACTGGTTTTTATTCTACTATCTGTCACTTAATCACATAAATCAGTAAAAAAAACCAAACCAATAGGCAAGATTGTAATTAGGGTCTTGGGTATGTAACATTAAAATCTTAAGATTAATATTTAGCTTCAGTTTTCAAACAAAGTCCCACATTACCCAAGCTGAAGCAAGTAGTCAGAGAAATCTCAAAGGCTAAATGCTACCGACTTCTAAAAAACATAAAACCACTTGTGCCAAATCATGCTAATCTCATAAATTTAATGCTCTATGAAAGTAACATATGTGTTTTAGCAATTTGGGCAAACCAAGGAGAGATGTCATCTGTATTGGTTTGACATGAAATGGGATGTGACCATTTACTAAAACCAATCATTATCAAATAAGCGAGCAACAAGATGAGTTGAGCTGGAAAGGGCTGAGTGGGTTTTTAGACCACTAACTCTGTGACTTTATGACCCAAAGTCACGTCAACCAGGTGAGAGTCAAAAAAAAAAAAATCTTGTCATTCAAAAATGCCTGGCCTGGGAATTGGAGCGATTTTTTTCTGTAATTATAATTACCTGGATGTGATTTTACCAGCACCAGCAAGAGAGTAAGATCCAATTTTAAGAAGTAATAAGGATTTGTTCATCCACTCCCAACACAGCTTGCTTGCTCATCCTAAAACAACACTATTGCTAAGTAATGTCTACCACTATCGACCTATTCTTTAATCGAACTATATGACTAATTAGTTTAGCATGTCTGGTTATTGAACTGCAATGGTGAGTTAAACTAGAATGCTTTCAACACTAAGGACTGGCTAGTGGTCAGGTAAGCTATACCTCTTGCTTCTCTGGTCGAGTCCACGAAGCCTGGAGAGAACAAGATATAAAACACAACAAGAGAGCAGTAAAATTTTACAACATGTTGCTTCAGAGAATTGATGTATCACACTGCATCTCGTGCACATGCAGCTGCTTTTTTAAACTCAGAACTTTGTCCAAGGCCCACTTTCAATGGTGTGTTTATTACCCAATTTAACTCAGGAGTTAGCGTTAAGCGTTTACCCCCTTACGCACAGTAAGATGTGTAATTCAAAGGAGAAGGCTTTCCTAATCTTTGGTATTCATACACAGGGATGCCAGCAGATGTATTCGACTGCTCCTGTTCTAGGAGGTCTTGAGCAGCTCTTGCAGCATTTGGTGGCACTACTAGTACAAACCATATAATCTAGAGATACTTGTAAGGTAGGTTTCCTCCTTTGGATTCTATCCGACAGCTTATCGCAAAAATGCTAATGCCATTTTGTGCTCATGCATTTTTCTAACTTGTTGCATGCATCCTATTAAAAATCAAGTTTATATATCTATATTTTTTTTAAAAAAAGGAACTAAGAAAGGAGCAGAGAGGTACATTGGGAATGGCAAACACGAAGTCCTTAAAGTTGTAGGTCGCAAAACTTTCAGGACACCAAACTCTGAGTGCTCTGGCAGCTCCAGTCAGTTCGTAAGGGCAGAGAAATGCCCAGATGGCATGCAGGCTCAAGCGTGCACCACCGTCATCAAACATGGCATTCGCAACGGAGTGAGTCAACTCAGAAGCATAGAGGTTTGGGCATTTTCCTGCCCACATCTAGATATTTTACTTATCTGGCACACTTGGGAATCTACTATGCTTACAGTTTTTTTCTGTTTTCATACCAGGATTCAAAAACATCATACCTGCATTGTTCTTTTTATTAGGTGGCATGACTGCCTGGTTGTCACTGATGTTCAGATGGAGAAAGGAAAGAACAGATGCCAGAGACACAGCAGTGCAATCCAGGAAATGCAAATGAGTTAGCAAACATTTAGTAAGAGTCCACTAAATGCAAAGAGCTTTTGTGAGAAATGAGGAGGGACATGTTGGATTATGTCACGTGATGTCGGAACGAAGAAAATGTGAGAACAGAGGAAAAGAACATGCACAGACCAAAGTGACAGTGGGCCAACATGTCAAATGTGGTTGCCAATTCCACATCACCGAGAAGCTTGTCTGTCACATGCCAGGGCTGCAGGAATCAAGTTATTTTTTTAAGGGCTATATCATATGGAGTTATTTGTTTTTCAGATCTGGCTCTCCCAAATCACTATGGTTTTGTGGCTTTTAGAATAATTAGTTACTAGTAAAAAAAAAAAAAAAAAAAAAAAAAAAGGCTTCCAGGAGCCTGACCTCCTGCCTAGGTGTCTGGTGAAATGGTAGGATGCACATTGGCCCTGATAATTTAGTGATTGTGTGGCTCACTTTAAGACAATCTGATATGCAAGTGTATACACATAAAACATATTAGGATATAATTGGGTAATGCTCCAGAAATTTCAAGTTTCAGGTTCTTTTAATATTCACGTTTATTAGCTCACACACAAGTTTGTAGGAACATGTACATAAACTAACATGAAGCATCCCTACAGCTATCCTAAAGTATTACCTGCTACACCTTTGGTCACACACTGAATACCCCAGACTCTAACCGCTCAACGCAGACAACTTTTCCAGTGTTTATATGTGGGCATCTAGGTTGTATTAAAGAGGAATTCTTCCCAGTGACAGAAAGATCCAGTTTCCAGTGAATCCAGAATTTCAAAGGTCTATCTCATTTGTGGGGTTTGTGGGATACTCTACCAGTGAAAGCCTCAAGATTCACGAAATTCCATTTTTTTCAATCTAACTCTTTTGATCTCAACTCTTTGCCCCTCTTCTTTCCTTAAATATTAAAGTTTCAAATGAATTTCTTTACTAGTCATTTCAAAGGCATGTTCAAATAAGAGGTTCAAATAAGCACACAGAGAATGTGTTCTGCTAGCGACAGATTGTGCAAATCATCCTCCAAAGGTCTCTCGCTCAGTATGTAAATGGGACCTGGAAGTTAGCCCCACTCACTTGCATACCTGGTAATACTGAAAATGAGTCTAGGTAGGATGAGCAATGAAATGATGTGGATGTGCCAACTGTCTTTGTATCTGCATTATCACAATGACCTCGAGACACATGGATCAAACTGACCCATTACGATGTTCAACTATGGTTTGTTTTCTTCTTTGGTCGACATAATAGAGACTAAGAAATGGATTAACTTTCAGACAGCCGATCTACCCTCACAGTCTTAATGACACAAATTTAGCTTAGCTAAATTGGCTGTTGAGAAAAACCAACTCAACTAGCTGAAGCTCAGCACACTATAATCAATCTCAAAGGAGCCATTGGACTATACCTAGAGACATGATCAGTTAGGGTATGACGATCGGGCTCAGTACACTGGTTTTTGCTTGCTTTTTCCCTCTTCCTCTTTTTAATGAAGAGGAACATCAGGATGGAACATTAGAAAGTTACTAACTCGGTGCTTGTGGTTGAAAGTCTTTTCTTTCCTCTTCTCTTAAGAAGGGTAGTACTAGATGAGTACTAGACTAAGCAAGGAAGCAAAAGACCAAGCTGCTTTAATTAGCTTATACTGTAGCCAACTTTATTAAAGAAATCATTGAATCTCCCACAAAGGTCATCAAAATCATGAGGAGCAACAAGGCATGAGGTGCTCTACCTCCAGAGCCAGTGAGGACACTTGAAGGGCTCTGCACTTGACCTTGTCCCAGCCAACATTTTTATCAGAGGCTGGAACAAAGATGTTTCACATAAGTGCTCATATGAGGTTAAAGGCACCAGCTAATGCAGATGCTGGACGGCAGCTGCCTGGAAAGGCTACTGAACTGCCTGCATTTGGGCCTTGTGAAGTGGGCTCACCATCGACTGTTAGACCTCATTACTTTAAAAACACATAAACGAAACAGGAGGGCCCATATGGCTTGAAATGCCCTAGACCTACAGACCTCTAAGGACAGCTCAGATGAAAGTCAGACTTGCTTGGTTAGAAAGATGGACTGAATTGTTTCTCAAGCCAGGAAGAGTTTGTGTATGTGGCTTTTCTGGTAATCAAAAATGATTAGAGGTGGCTACTGGCATTTAGAGGGAAGGGGACTGCTGGTGCTAAATATCTTGCAATGGCCAAGACTGTCCCAGGAAAGAAGAGCCTTCCCAAGTTGCCATAGTCACCCCACTGAGAAACATCGGGTTGCAACAAACAACACAATTTTTAGCAGAAATAAATACAAAATTCTGCATTTTTGGCAAAGCAATCAATTGTATAAGAACAGGATAAAGGGGTATGTGGCTTAAATGCAGTTCACATAAAAAAAGAGCTGATAAAAAAAAGAGCTGAGCATTTTAGTTGACCACAAGCTCAATATGAAGCAAGAGAATGAGGAAATGGCTCTAGGGATAAAGTATTAGCTGCATGGCAGTGTCTCGAACAAGGGAACGGTAACTGCATGGAAATCTGCATTAGTTACACTGGGCACAATCAAACTTTAGGGGAGCGCCAGTGCACTGAAGCTCTCTAGGAAGGGAACCCTAGACATTAGAAACGGGGAAGACCAGCGAGTGTGTTTAAGGGAAGATGAGTGAGAGTGATGGAAAATCCCAGAGCTTTCGCACAGAGGGCTGAGTGGCAGAGGTGGGAAACTGGGAGGTGGAAGGGGGAGGGGGGCAGATCTTCCTCATCATCAGTGTTGGCCAACTGCCTGCAGAGGACAGACCCTGGCACCCTTTGAGGAGGGGCCATGAGACTTTCCAGCAAATAGGCTGGAGAGTGCCGGCTGAGACTAGACAATGGGGACCCTCCTTCCTGACTTCTAGGATCCCAGCATTCTGTGTAGTCTAATTCTCAGGAGCCTTCCTGACTTCAGAGGTTACATACAATCATCTTTTTCTATCTGCTTCGTGTATCCTGATATTTAAAGGAAATTGTTTTCTTTCACTCCCACAATATGGTGACTCTAATCATCTTGATGTCTGATTAGATATGTTGCAGGTGGAGGAGAACACGAGGGGTTGCTGCCAGATAAAAAAAGCTGAGCATTTATTACCCAGAGTCCAGCCAACACAAATAGGCCATATTCCTTCTCTTAATTATTAGCTATCCATGGTATAAGATGGATATCGAGCTTCTTTATATTAATATATAACTAATAGAAATGGCAACTTTTCTATTTAGGGTTTCACACGGGCAAATACGTCAATATGGTGTCCTATCACTGGCTGGTTTGGAGGACTTGTTCTAACATGGATTCACTCATGTTCTGGTAACATCAAGTTCGAGTAAATTTGAAGGCAGTCCGTAGTAAAAGAAACCACAACACAACCTATGTGGCTGGGGTTAGATTAATTATCTCTGATTGACACAAGTGATCCACACTGATAATTGAATTATACAACACCTACTTGGTCTGAGATGGTCTCTGCTGGATGCCTTTTGTCTCAATAGTTAGTAAGTATGAGTGTATATTAATGTCTGGTTATTTGTTCTCATTCTGTAAAAATTAATTCACAGATACAGGCCAGAAGTGCCCACCTATTAAAGAACGTAGGGTAGGCACAAATCTTAATAACCCTTCTAGTCTACCTTAGCTGTAGAGCTATTCCTAGAAAAGACACTGAATTTAAAAGCATCATTCATCTGGGATAGCTACTATTTCTGTCCTTCCTTGTAGGTCAACGACGTGCACTAGGTCACTCTAGACAAATCACAAGCCTGATGTAGAAAAGTCTGCCGAGCAGCAGCCCTGTGGTTTAAGCCCTGAAATGTACATTCAATCCACATAACACACACGATGGGAGCTGAAATCTGAGCTGTTGATAAAGAATGTTGATAAAGAAAGTATCCAAGTAAACACCACATTTCTTAATCCAGTTGGTTTTCACAATATCGAACAGCATATGTGAGTTTCAAAAATACTTAGCAGTTCCTTGGGTTTTTGTTAAGTTTAATTCAACTGTGGAGGTAAAACTTGCAAAAAATAATGGGCTCTTTGGAACAGTAATTTCTGTTCCTTTTGATTTAGTTTTGTTTTTCATTTGTGGGGCAGCAATCAGATCCTGAAATGCAAATCCCAAATGCAGCTCTGGTGTTTCACACTATCGCTTTTCGACTTTGAGTTTACCCTCTGTAGGGGTTTCCGTTAGGCAGGCAGAAGAGTGAAGATCTACTCATTTTTTGACATTCTGGTCAATAAGCAATCAATTCTAAATGTTCTTTAAGGGTAGGCCCATTACTCTTGAATAGGTGACAAAGCTTTGGCCAACTAAACTGAAGCTCATTCCTACAAGGTATATGAGATTGGAGAAGTGCCGTAAGAGGGTTTAAGGTGGTTTAAAACCAAGCTGCTTCTTCCTGCTGCGTTTGGCTCACACTCAGTAGCAAAGGGCTGCATGATGTGGGGTTACCTCAATTTGTATATACTGTCAATAATAAAGACAGCTTTCCGGTGACCTATAAATCTATGTGCTTTAACGCTAAATCTTCCCAATCATTTCAAATTGCCAGGAAGGTTGCTACCATGTGTTTAAGCTCTCAGTGAATGCATCACAGAACCCTGTGTAATCATCACACAGAAACTGCTAATTATTTTTGCCTTCAGAACAAAATGATATCCAAACGTGACCGAAAATACAGGCAGACACAAAGGCAACCAAGCTTTTGTGCATAGAGTGCATGTACAGCATGAGTCTACGAAACACAAGGAAAAGAATTAATAGGGCTCATTCTGAACCCTGCTATTTCCGGGAGACATTTCCTTCGGTGCTCCTGAGATGAGGACAGCTGGACCACCAGGTTCTTGGCTTCTCCTTGCTCCTCATAGCTCCATAATCCTGGGTTTGAAAAGCACTACACCCCCTTTCTCCCCAGAATGTCTAACTTGACCGTGCCCACTAACATCACACCCCTATACATCTATGCAAGAAACTGTGGCCCTTCCACTGCAAGGTGAACTGATCAAGCCACAGCCAGGCAGGCTGGAGGCCGGAGGCCATGGGACCTGGCATAGCCTCTGGGGCCCGCTTCCCATCTTCTGGCTCACCGAAGAGAAGGGGCCATGGGTAGACACATCTGCTTTGAGCCTGCATCCCATGGCCCTGAAACTCTTGGGTGACACCATACCTTTTCTTCACTGCTGATGTTTCGGGTAGATGTCCTCCAGGTGATAGTGGGGATGGGGTCTCCCGAGGCTTCACAGGTCAGAGTGACTTGTTCCTCCAGCTCCATGGCGGTCTGGTTCTCTACATAAGTGATTTTGGGCTTTGCTGAAAAGACAAGACATGTTCATGAGTTTATCTGATTTTTTAGCTTTCTGGGTTTAAATTATAACATGCACCTATCCAGCAAAGGTTATGTACTTACTAAGTCTAAGACCCTATTCTAGGTGTCATAGGAGACACAGAACTAAATCCCCAATGAATGTACAATGAGCAGGCGTGTGACAGCATCGATGTGAAAGCAGTAACAACAAGATCCCACAGAGTAAAACTGCCAAGGGCAGAGACTGGAGAAGGCAGGGGAGGGGGGGAGGGAGGGGGACGCCAAAGAAGAGCATTCCCTGCTTGGAACGTTCACGAGGAGAAAGCTTTTGGGCTGGGCCGTGAGATTGTCAGTGCGTGGAACTCTGGGATAGAGAGAGTCATTCTTGATGACTCCTTGAATGAGAGCAAAGTAGGAAACTCCTTCTGTAGGAAGGAAACTCCTTGAATGAGAGCAAAGAAGACAGAACGTGTAGGAAACTCCTTGAATGAGAGCAAAGAAGACAAAACGTGGGTGGAGGGCAGTGTGGTGTGAACAGATCTGTGCATCTTGGCAGAAGGAGGCTGTGCTGGGCCCTGTGGGCCACGGCACAGAATCCTGGCTGCCTGGTTAAAGTGCTTGCTTTGAATGATCTCCTGGCGCTGATGGAGGCCCACTGGCAGTGTTTGATCAGAGGAATGAAATGACCATTTGCACTTAAAGAAGGTTAATCTAGGAAAAAGCTCAAGATGATTTAGAGCAGAGAAAACCTTGAGGTGGGGAAACCAATTTGGAAGCTCTGACAGCACCCCAGATATGGTGTAATACAGTCTCCGAATTGGGGTGGTCCTGGGGGGGCACATGGAAGAAGGGCAGCTTGGAGAGAGGTGCTAATGGAAGGTTTCACAGCAAGTGCCAAATGGACAGCGGGCTTAGGAGGCATGGCAAAAGTCAAAAGAGGGAAGGAGAAGGACTGTAATGACTCTGAGCTTCTCACTGACTAGGAGAACTGTGTTAGCATTGACTCAGGCGAGGATGGGTTGGGGGTTGGGGAGTGGGCTGGGATAGGAAGGAAAAGAGATGGGTTCATTTTCCAAATGTTTTGGGTAATGCAAGAAAACACAAGCATTCGAAAGCAGAGTTAAACGTTAAAACATTAGAGAAAATTGACTTCTCCTGATTTAAAACAATTATACTCTGAAATTGTGAAACCTTCCATAGAAAAGAAAAGATAACACTGCACAAATGTAACTTATTTCACTAATGGAGGAAAAGACGAGGCTGGATAGATAAACAAAAAATAAATAAATCAAATTTATGGGTAATTTTTGAAAGAAGTGCACTGCCTTTACATTCAAATTCACACGCTGCTCCTGAGTAGGTGAATGAACTACTGCCTATGTACTTCCTACAGGCCGAGACCCTTGATTCTGCTTTAATGAAGGGAAAACAATGACAAGGCTGTGCATTTTCTGTAGCAAATATCTGCTTCTATATAAAATTATCCATATAGGTCAAATATTCTGCTACAGTTAATCTGTACTAAGCAGCTTGCTTGGCAAATCCTTTTTTGATGGCAAGCACACAGGCACGTCTCAATCCAATGTGGCCAAATGATCACAAATTGGAATTTATGGAGTTCACTTGACTGAGGTTTTCCCATAGGAAGGTTTTGTGTCTATCTTGATGAGTGGGACTTTCAAGGTGGTCACGACTCACACTGAATAGACTAAGTGTTAAGTGAGGCTAGATAAGAGGTTTTAGAAAGATAAAAGTTGAATTTCTACACTGCTAAAATCACAGATTGAAAAGTGCTAAAAAAATAAAAGAAAATTCAGCCAAATGACTGAATTCACTGAACTGAACAGTTGTTTGGAGGTCTGGAGGCAGTCACGGGAAGGCTGAATTTTCTGGCCTCTTGAAACCTAGATGGATATTGTGACCTAGACAGTGTTTGCTGGCCTTCTGACCCCTAGCACTTTGTCCTGGCATCAAAAGGTGAATAGAAGAGAGACAAGGGATAGTTCACATCTATTAATATTTGCTTTAGTGGTTCCATTTCCTAGAGGGTTACCGAGGATGCACTGTACGAATCTTTAGAAAAAAGCAAACTATATTCTTACTAAAAACATTATTAACAAGAGCTAATTTTGTATGGTCTACAGAGGGCTGCTGGAAGGAAGGCAAGCTTCTCACTAATGACCTAACCTGTCAGCACTACAAAAGCAAGGCTATTGTCAGAACTAATTGAGGGCTTAGAATATTGCCTTGGAGTTAGAATATCAATATAATTTATTGTCCAAATCAGAACACTCTTGAGAATAAAAAAGGGATACTCTAAACAATCACCCTGGGACAATGGGCATCATTAGGCAAACAGGGACAGCTGCAGGGTCACTTCCCTCTGCACACCAGCATCTAGAAGAGTAGCTCCAGGCTTTGTCTTCAGATGGTACTTACACCATCTTAATTAGCATCTGTTGCGGGGCCCTTGACTTTGGATCCCTGTTCCATTTTCCACCTGCTGCTATGGGACTTAATGCTTCAGATAATTCCATCTTACTTCTCCCCACAGACCCTCCCGTGAGCACAGCTGTCCTTGGGAGTCTCCCAAGCACACTGGCTCTCCTCTTCTGGCATGTCCATGGCTCTGCGCTCTGCAGCTGAGAGATGGTTTTGTCTATTCCCATCCCAATCCAGGCTTCTGCATCCCCAACCCAAGGAGGGCTGTGGGGCCCTTCTTCTCTGAATGGAGAGGCTGGATATGACCAGGTGCACCTCCCTTCAGGCTTTAAAACTCACGCAGGCTGCTTTGGTCCGAAGGGGTCAGTTAAGCAAACCCACTGGTGAACCTGCCTCAGCCCACAGCAGCAGGAGACCTCAAAAGCATTTGTGTGAGCATAATAGGGATATGTGGAGACGAAAATACTTTTCCAGAAGGGCCCGTGGGGAGAAAAGCGATGGAAATTCACTGCCAAATTTAAAGAAAGATAGGATGTAACTACTTAGTAAAAAGAGCTCCTGGCTGATAACTAGGGCAATGCATGCTAGAACAAGTCCCTTTCTTAGGGAAAAATGATGTCGGTAAGGTACAATTATGGCAGGCTCTAATTTAGATGTGCCCTGTACATACTAATTGCCTTCCCGTCCTGAATCACAGGGGTTCTGAGCCCTTCTCTACTATCCGAACTACTGGATTCTCTGTTCTTCTGCCTCACTGCTGCCAACTGGGTCACCGCTGGGGAACCTGCCTCATTTCTCCCCTAGTGCTGGAGGTCCCCATGGCAAGCCAAGGGGAAGGGGAGGGACAGATACTAAAAGAAAGAGGGAACCCTCCCTGGCTAGCCTTCCCCACCCAGGGTCCTGGCCCTCCTACCAATTTCCTAAACCAAGGGAGGCCAGAGGAGGAGGGAGAGGAGGTTATGAATGTGAAATGGAGAGGAAAAGCCATGTGGACGTGAGGGACCAGGTTACTCCAAGGAGTAGCCAAGGAGGCTATGTGAACTCTCCCTGGATATTGCAGAGGAGGGCTCTCATTCTGGAGGGTTCTGGGGAGGGAGTCTCTAGGAGTCTGTGGTTTACTTACCTGTCTCTGTACAAATCTAGCCATCTCTCCTCTCTTTGCTCTTCTAGATTAGCATCTATTGTCCCAGCTGCGGTCTTGGGGAAGAAAGTGTGTGTGTGTGTGTGTGTGTGTGTGTCTCAGGACGGGATGCTGGGTGACGGAGGCAGGTGGAAAGACAAATCTTGCCTTGCCACAGTTCCTATATCTGACACTCCCTGCCTCGTTACTTCCTCCCCTAGACCTTATTCCACTCTTTAGTCTACACTGGCCCCTGAGACTCACTGCCCATGTCTCCGTCCTGGGCCAGAACCAGAAAGGCCTGGAAGAGAAATGGAGATCTGTTCCTGACCAGCCAAACCAGAACTGAGTGTATTTCCACAGAGAAACCATGCCATCCATGGTGAGGGATATGCTAACTTCAGTATTCCTAGCCATTCCATCTGTAACTCAGAGGCAGTGTGTGTTAAGTTGAGCTTTGTGGAGTAGTAACTCTCCACTGCTACCTCAGGGCAAAGGACTTACAAGCCAACTGCCTGGGCTGGAATCCTGGCTCTGCTGGGTAGGTCACCCAATTCTCTGGGCTCAGTTTCCTCATTTGGAAAATAGGAACAATTATGAAATCTACCTCATAGCGTTGTGCTGAGGATTATGAGAGTCAGTTTATAGACAGTACTTCACACAGTGCTTACATACTCTAAGCACTTGTTCCATGTTGGGTATTATTATTTCTTTATGGGGCTAACATCTAGGACTTTCCCAAGACAAGTGATGGTTACTCATTTCAAGACTCATCTCCTTGTCATATGCACTGTGCTGCATTCACATCAAATTGCTCCTCCTTCCCTTACGCAAATAATTAGAGAAAAAAACTGTCAAGAGTATTTTCCGAGACCATTAGTTTTCAATCTCCAGTATATCCAGTTGATGTGAACCAAACTGATAACCTGTTTCTAAGCCCAACTGTTATGAATGGAGAAATAAGATTCATCTATGATTAGCAAGTCCAACTGCACAGAAGCACTTGATCTTTCAAAGGGCTACAATCAGCCTAAATAAGCAGGTCCCAAGCAGGTTCCCCAGGCACACACTGGAGTGACCTGGGAACCACATGAATCGAGCTGCCTCTCTGGCGCCTAGTTAGACCACCCACAGTGGACCAGCTTACTTGTCTATTTTTTTTATTTTTATTTTTTATTTTTTATTTTTTTTTTTGAGAGAGAAGTCAGAAGGGGCAGGGAGAGAAGGAGAGAGAGAAAATCCCAAGCAGATTCCATGCTTAGCTTGGAGCCTGATGTGGGGCCTGATCTCAGGATTCGAGAGCTGGATGCTTAACTGACTGAGCCACCCAGGTGCCCCATGTCTTTTTTAAAACACACGAACAGAGAACTGCTGAGAGCCATAAGATTAAGCATTTCTCTGCCACAAATTCTTTTCTCAAGGTCAGATCAAAATGCACTTCAGTTCTAAATGAATGGAAGTTAACAGAGTTTATAAAGACAGAGTAGAGACACAGGGGCTCCCCTCGTGATTTTGATGACACCACTTCACACAGGCCACGGAAAGAAGCAAGGGAGACCCAGCTAGCCAGCTGGCTGGTCACTAATGTTTACCATGGCCCTTCACAAGACTGGCACTGTTTGGAGTGGCAGAGATAAAGCAGGAGAGAGAGAATAACCAGCACGCTGCTCTCTAGGTGTTTATACACTTTGTAGGACGTTTGAGACAACAATCCCCAGAGCAAATATGTAAATAAGGCCAGTTCAGGTATGACAGGTGAGGTGAAGAAGACACGGTAAGACCCATGGAAGTGCTCAGTGGAGGTGGGTGGGGGGCGGTGGTGCGTTAGCCAGGGCAGGGCAGGAAGGATTCAGGGAGCAGGCGGGTTGAGTTGAGATCTGAACGGTGCAGAAGGAGGTGGCTCAGAGCAGGTGTCGGGGAATGACATTCCAAGCAGAAGAAGTATCAAGTGCAATGTCTCGAAGACAAGGAACAAAGCTCAGTGTTGCCTGAGCCACAGAAGGAAGGCCCGAGTGGTTGGAGAGTTTTCAGTGTGGAGCAAAGTGGAGGAAAGGTGAGGCTGGAAAGGAAGGCAGGGGCTGGCTCAGGTTAGGTCTCACAGGCCAGGGCAGGGAGTCTGGGTTTGATTCTGTTTGCAACAGGAAGCCATGGGAGGATTTTAAACAGAGGACTGGTGCTTGAGGTCATTCTGGCTACAGTAAGGAGGGGCTGGGGGGACCACGAGGTGGCGGCAGGCTGCCAGCTGGGAGGCTGTGTCACTGACCAGGAGAGGGGGAGGATGGCATGGACTCGGGCTTAGGGGGTGCAGCTGGTGGACGTGGTTGCACCTGGAAGAGACTCCAAGGCAGAGAGGATGGGGTCTTGCTGGATGACTGAGTGTGCAGGGTAAGAGGAAGTATGGCAGAGCAACGACCTTGACCCCCACCGTGCTTACCAAAGACCTTGAGGTGGATGGACGCATCCTGCTCTCCAGCCTTATTCTCGGCGATGCACACGTACTCCGCCTCATCGTTCTTATCCACCTTCCTGATGGTCAGCTCAGAACTGTCATCGCTGAAGATGTATTTCTCGTCTTCCTTGTTCTCTATCTGTTCCCCCTCCCTACACGGTGCAGAAATGCAAAGTGCCACAATTTTGACCACAGAAGTCAGATGTTTGCTTTTAATCTGTTTCCACAAAATGCAGACTGAGCCCATGGGAAAGACTCGGTCCTCGCAGAAGGTCAACACACCAAATTGTACTTGCACATACACTTTTAATTTCTCTACCCAAACCTTTGTTTCTATCCAAGGGCTATGAACTGCCTACGAACATTCCAAAGAGGGCCTCCGAGGCCACGCCCTCTGGTTCTGCCCCATTGGACGGGATCCAGTGCACAAGGCGAGAGAAACGTACAGATAAGAATCCACTCTGCACCTAGAGCTGATATTCCCAAGCAGCCTATACCCATTCCACTGAAACTCCAACATGGAGCAGGCTCCATGGTCCACCCTCCTCCACTAGGCCGTGATGGAAGGCATGAGCCAGTTTCTTACTTTGTCCAGCTCATGGTGGGCTCTGGGAAGCCTTTGGCATCGCACACCAGGGTGACGGACTGGCCGAGGTTGGCGGTGGCATTCACTATGCTCTGCCTGGCCTGGACGGTGGGTGGCACTGAAGGGAAAAAAGAGCTGTCAGGGGTGGTTGTGAAAACCTGGAGGAACCCAGTGGCCTGGAGAGGAGGCACCTCTAGGGGACCTTAGGGTCAGAGGGTCACAGCCTGGAGGTCGAGAGTCCTGGGCAGCTGTGGAGTTAGGATAAGGGATCTAAATGTACATGTGTACTAATTATTCTAAACAGAATAAATAAGTCACCCACAAACATGCATCAGTGTTTTTCAACAACACAAAATATCGTTATATGTACCGTAATATATTATAACGTCGTGCCTCGATAACGTAGCTTTAAAAGCTACATTGATATGTTTTATTCCTCTTAAAATAGTCTTCAATTTATAGTAGATATTTATCATTATGTATTTTCTCAATCAATGCATATTAATCTTACTACTACCGTGGTTAAGTGGAACTTGACATCCAAAAGGGGGCTCTTGATACTGGAAAAAGTTGAAAACGCCTGTGCTTGGTGGTTAAATGGTTAACACCAATTTGAAATGCACCAGCTCACTGAGTGACATTTCTCTGGGACTGTCACAAACAACCTTGTGCACAAACAGTTTTTACCAAAGGAATGAGAGGGGGAGAATTTGGCAAAAAATATATATCAATAGCCAAAACAATTCAACCACGATTTGCTTATTTTCTTAGTACTGACATTATGATTTCCTGTAAACATCTTGTAAATGTCAGCTCGATTCCACGGGTGTGTTTATTTGACACACCGCAGATTAAGATTAATAAGCCCATGGCCGGTGATTCTATTCTGAGGACTGAATTGATTATAATATTTTCTTTGCACATTGAATCAAGGGACTAACCTCATGATTACGGTAGCGTCAAGGACAATGAAGGATGAATAAGAATTTATTAGAAAGCCGGGGGAAAGTTTCTCGTGGCCTAAGACAATGAAGGACATTCAAGAATTGCACTAGAAATCCCCGGAGTTGAGGAGTTGAGGGAGACCCAAAGGCAAGTGTATTAAGAAAAAACAAAATAAGCCAGAGGCTATACCAGCAAGGGGGGGGGGTGCTCAACTAGATGGATGCATGAGGCAGAATGGGATTTCTTTATTTTTTTCTTTCTTTTTTATTTTTATTATTTTTATTTTTTAAAATTTTGTATTTAAATTCAATTTGCCAACATATAGTATAACACCCAGTGCTCATCCCATCATGTGCCCTCCTTAGTGCCTGTCACCCAGTCACCCCCCCCCGCCCCCCCACTTCCCCTTCTGCAACCTTTTGTTTGTTTCCCAGAGTTAGGAGTCTCTCATGGTTTGTCTTCCTCTCTAATTTTTCCCCACTCAGTTTCCCTCCTTCCCCTTATGGTCCCTTTCAGTATTTCTTGAATTCCACATAGGAGTGGAATTATTTCATAGATCAAAGAGGAGGTTACGGAGGACAATATGGCAGAACCAGGTTGTAGGAATGGAGGAGGAAGACCGGATCTCCTCACCGTTCACAGTGACCTGAATGTCCTTGAAGTTGATCTCTCCCCGTGCCAGGATCCTGCCCTCGCAGCGATAAGTGCCCTCATCTGTTTTCTTGATGTCCCGGATCTGCAGGTAGTTGTTGGACAGGACTATGAATCGGACTAGAAGAGACAAGAGGTGGGTTCATCCAAGGGTCAGTCAGAGAACTCTGGCATCTGCAGCAGGTTGCAGGGCCCTTCTTCCTCCCTAGCTACAATCTTCTGGGATGGAGGTGGGGCGTGAGGGTGGGGTGGGGTGGGGGTGGGGCTTTACGCTGTAATCAAGAAATGTGGCCCTGACAAGGACATAGAGCCAAGAGCACAAGTCTACTGGAATTTTGTCTTTTTCTTTGAAGAGAAAGTCAAGTACCTGAATGTACAAGCTCCGGACATTGACCCACTGGGGATCTGGAAAGTGCCTATGGCTGTGGGACACTGGAACCTGAGTTTGAGTTGGAATGCCTCAGAGGCTGGCTGGGGTGGAACCCCTAGGGGACCCAGGGGCTTGAGGTAAGGGCAACTGCCAGGGAATTCAGGCCTCACCATCTTTCGTCAGGATGACATCTCGGCCTTTGTGTTTCCAGATGATGGTCGGTGGGAGGGAGCTGACCACATCACACACAATCACGGCATCTTCCCCCTCCCTGAACTCTTGTGGGGTTGGTGCGTTCTTGAACATGAGCTTCTCTGGAAGATGAACAAGAGAAGATGAGGGAAAACAGCTGGTTTCCCCCCACAGACTCAGTTTTGCTAAAACCATACTGCTTAGATTCAGGCTGTGGGCAACTCTCAGTCCATATATACGGTGGCACAGAGAGGGTCTCACACCATCCTCAGCCAAGATGCCAGGCAAAGCAGCTGATATAAGTAGGGGAATGTGGCAATCAATGTCTATTCACTGAGCCCTAAGTTGATCACACCTTGTGTGGCAAAGGGTCTATGGCCGTAAAGGAGTACCTTTACCAAGTGTCCCTTGCCATGTGGGATGGTGCCAATGAAGTAAAAAGCACAAGTGGAATGAAATGCTGGAACACTTAGTCTACCACAATTGCTCATCTCTCCTTCCTCGGTCTCCCACTCTGACACCCCAAAGCCACCTTTCCTAGAGCAGAGAAAATTTTGAAGAACAGAATGGATGAAAGGCAGGCTTAATGGCAGCAAATACTATGCAATCAATACTGTTCCATTAGCTGTCACCCACCGTTACACTGGCCAACGAGACAGATGCACGATAACAAGGTAATGAGATGCCACCTCCAGACTGGGTTTCACTGACAATGGGAACTGCCTGCTGTGAGTGCCCTAGAGTGTTCAGATAATAATCCCCCACACCCCACTGAGCCTCCGGACTCCATTAGCAGCAGGGGACAGTGATACAAGAGGGAAAACTTGAATTATACGATAGTTAGCCAATGCTTGGAAAAGGGAAGGGGAACCTTTAGCAGTCCTCTGGGAACTGTATAGTTTGAATCTAGAGAAGGGAGGCCAGAGGGAGTGGAAAGGAGGTAGCCCTTAGCGGGCCCTCTGCTGCCATACCACTCTGTCTGCTACCCTTACGGCCTCCTGGCCAAAGGAGAGAACAGGGAGTATAGAAGGAGACAGAGGAGGCTCTTACGGAAGATCTTCACGTTGACCGTGGCCTCTGACTCGCTGCCATCCTCGCCAGTGACCACACACTTGTAAATGCCGGCATCGTCAATGTTGGCATTGTAGATGGTGAGCGTGGAGGAAGAGTCATCATTCCACACCACGGAGATCCGTTGTTGGTTTGGGGTGAGCTTCTCTCCATTGGGGGAGAACCACGAGATGTCTTTATCTTTGGCATCTCCTGCCACTAAAGAGGAAGAGATTATTTTCAAACCACGGGAATTAAAAAGACCAAGTCCCCTCCCGGGTGACTGTGGGTACTCAGCAAGAGCTACCAAGTGAGAGGTCATCAGGCTTGATGACCAGGGAGGGAGACCATTTATGTTGAGGACGTGATACCGCCTTCCTCCGGCTTCTGTGCTTATTACGTACATAATATCGCTCACAGTGCTTGGAAAGAACTCAACAACCACTTGTGCTACTACTTCTGAGAGTACTCCTATCCTTAGTGAAGGAAGAGGAGAGGCGTTTTGTGGAGGACCTACTGTGTGCCAGGCTCTAAGTGAGGGGCTACAGCTTCACAGAATAGGGCGCAGAGGGCGCTCGTGTCCAGGATCTGGGCTCAAGGGCCTGGCTAGTCTGAGCCAACTAATACGCTTGTTCTTGAGTGCTTCGAGTGTGGTCTCCAGAGAGGAAGAGACCAGCTAGTCTAGGAGTGTGGATCCCAACCAATTTTATTCTAGCGTCTGCCGGCACAAACTGGCAGGACTGTCACTTCAGCACCCCGTCTCAGACAGACAAATTCATCTCCTCAAATCCTGCAAAGAAGATAGCCAGAATCACTACGCATCCTTTCCCTGGGCACCGAAGAGGGGCAGATGCTTGCTGCTTCGCGATCTCAGACACTGAGCCAGAACAGGGGCTCTGGGCTCCTGCCGACACGGCTGCGCCCTGCCTCTCTGCGCAGCACCCTTCCCGGGGCCACGCCACCCAGCCCTGCACAGATGCTTAGTATGGAAATGAAGCTGCCTTTCTTTCAGGGCCCATCATGTTTTCAATAAATATCGCTATTTGCAAGATGTTCTGTGGGCTCTATGGCTGCATCTCCAGATCATTTAAATTGCTGTAATGAAGGCAAAGCTGGAGTGAACACATCCGGCGGCCACAAGGCACCTCATCCAACGCAAATCATGATCGCATTTAAAGGCCCCTCCCTGCCAAGAGCTGCTCGCTAAATGTCACAGTTTACACCTAGCTCAGCTCAGCTTCCCTGGGTCTTCCATGATCTGAAGCCCAGTCATGCCACAGACAGAGAATCCAAAGCCTAATCTAGAGCTTTTCCTCCACGGGACGTTTCCCAATGATTATGTGAGCTGTGGAAATGGGACAAATTTTCTAAACCCAAAACAAGGACACCAGAACTGACACACCCCAGAGCTCCAGTGGGGGCCACGGGACAGAAGACTGACATTCCCAACAGACCTGGAACACCCGGGACTCACAGCCTCATGGCAAAAGGGACACAGGTACTCAATTTCCTTGCAGGCAAGTGTCAGACTTTCCTGGATTTTCCTGTCCTGGGAGATTCCAAGAAATAAGTCTCTCACTGACCCTCTGAAGCATGATTTCTGAGGCCGCACTGTTCTCCAACATCATTCACAGAACTCCAGGTGGATACAGAGCAGGGGATCTGGAGTGATTTGCTATTTCGGGAAGTGTACTGACTTTCCCCCAGAAAATCCCTAGACCTCCTCCATCACCATGCAGAAGACTGGATGACACACTTCACTGTGTCGGGGAAGCCCTTTGAGGGGGAGGAAGAGGGCCTGAGAGCTTCCCTGGCTCTCCGGTCACACTTCCGACCCTGCAAAAAAGCAGTTCCAGGCAGGGCCAGGCCAGCACACGCGGGCCGCGGGCTTCTGCTCTGCCGGCTGCCTTTCCCTCGGTGCGGGGGCGGGCACAGGGCACTTGCCTTGGCATAGGAAGAATTTGGATTCTCCAACGCTGATTTCTCCTTGGCTGGGGACAATATCCACCTGCAGAGAAACTGAAAGAGAAAACGTCCATTTGAGACACACATTAGGATTTCTGAGAACTAAACTCAGAGCTTTCATTCAAAACTGAGGTCTCCCAGTTCACATTAAGAGAGAATGAAGGGAGGACGTCATCTGGGTTGAGATCTTGTCACCATCAAAGAATCCATGGTTCCCACGCTGAAGCCAGGAAGGGCCATGGTCTGGATCATTCCCTGTGGAACCACTATCAGATTGTGCGAGGTCCTCTGGGGGACTTGGGGTGATCCCCTCACTCTACATGTTTCTGACCCCATCAGAAGGCTAAGGGTCCTGCTCTAAACAGCAGCACTTCTGGGATTCATGGAAATAAGAGATCAGTTACTTTTGGGTATCAAACCTGAAGTGTCCCCATGGCTGTGACGAGGGAAGCCTGCGCCTCCAGACCTCTGACAGGTGTCTCCTACCAGTTTCCCATGTCACCGTGCATCATGACTATGGAGGATTCACTGTGATAACTCAGATGGATTTGGTTTTTTGTTTTTGTTTTAATACTTTATTTGACAGAGAGAGGAGAGAGAGAGAGAGAGAGAACATACAAGCAGTGGGAGCAGCAGAGGGAGAGGGAGAAGCAGACTCCTTGCTGAGCAGGGAGCCTGACTTGATCCCAGGACTCCGGGGATCAGGACCTGAGCCAAAGGCAGACACTTAACCTACTGAGCCACCCAGGTGCCCTGATTCAGATGGATTTTGAAGCAGGGGATGCCAAATGCTCACCTTGCCTCATGACTAGGGGACCCACACCCCTCCCTCCGAAAGAGGAGACCGCATATAACATCATCACTCCAATTAGTCAGGCGCTCTCCTGAAATGCTGGAGTCTGCGCCCTGAGAAATTCCTGTATCTCCTGGCTACTTGCGCTGAATTTTTATTTGAATATGCCCATGCTCTGTCATTCCACCCTGCCGATAAGACGAAATACATTGCGCTGGATCCCACAGATGGCTGTATTCATTCAGTTCCTCGTATATCTGCTCAGGGCAGATAACTGTTCCTCATGAAAATCTAGTTTTAGGGTAGGAAAAAGAAATGCTTTTATCCATTTGGCTTCAACTTCCTTTTGCCTCCCCTCCTCCCGGGGAAAGTAAATCTGGAAGCTAAAAGCAAAGGGACATTTGGTTCAATGCATGCAACTTCTTAAAACTGATACGGAGGGGCTGGGGCTCAACAGGCCAGGGTACCAGACTCGGGAAGCTTCCTTAGCACAGCCATTTTCTCTGCACAGCTGAGCGAGGGCCTGCTGGTTGCCATGGAGACGGGACGGAGGAGCTGCAGCAGATCTCAGATCTCTGCTCCTGTGATGGAGGGACCGGAGCACCAGGCAGAGGGGGGATCAGAGGGCCGGCACTGGGCTGGGAAGGGGGGCATGGGGAGCACCAGGCTGGGAAGGAGAGTGTGGGGGAGCATCTGGATACTCGGGGTGCTGGAAGCACAGGGCTTGGAAGGGGAGTGTGGGGAGCACCTGGCTACTGGGGGTGCTGTGAGCATGGGGCTGGGAAGGGGAGCACGTGGAGCACCCAACTACTGGAGCTGGGAAGGGGAGCACGAGGAGCATCCGGCTACTGGGTGCGTGGGCTCTCTCACTGCCAACAGGCCACGGGGAAGCAGCAGAGGCACAGAGAGGTGGGTGGCCTGGTGGAGAAGGGGGCTGAGAAGGGAAGGAGGGAGGGCACGAGTGAGGAGTGAGTCACGGGGTTCAGGCCGGGAGAGGAGGCCAAGTGCTCCGCTGTGAGAACAAGGGAGGGGGGATCACAGACTTCCAAATGCTGGTTTGGAGGAAACACGGTAGTAATCCGGGGGCAGCCAGCCACTCCCTCACCGGTTTATTGCGGATGACTCATGGGGCCCACGACCACACCATCACAGAGCGCCCGAAGGGCTTCCCCTACCTTCCCTGAAATGCCACGTAGCACACAGCGCTGCAATAGCTCCTGAGTGCGGGTGTCACTCACTAGCTGTGCTGCTTCTGTCACCCTCCTCTGGACAGAGCGAGGTGCACTCAGGTCTACACGAAGGGAGCCAGAAGGAATCCCAACCAGCACCACGTTTCACCTGCTCATTTTCCGGATGAGAAAGAGAGACAAAGTGACTTCACTAAGGTTACCTCTGTTTAGAGCCAGGGTGGTGGTGGTGGCCATAGAGCCACCTGGCTCCCAGGTAAGTATCCTTTCCATTACAACGCTGCCCCTGTGAGTAGAGGATAATAAGTTTCTTTTCATTTGGTTTAACGAACAATCTGGAGAACCTGAAGAACAATGCTCAGATTCACTATCCCCTAACAAAATGGATCGAGCCCAGAGCACATAAGGCCCTTGGTATTTGGGGGGTACAGGGCCTGACAGAGAGGGCTACAGGCCAGCGCCATCCATCGTCAGGCCAACCAAGACCTTTCCATTCTGTCTGTGGCTCACGTTCCACGGAACAATTGGCCCATGAAAGCCCAGGAGCTGTGCCCATGCCATCCGTCACCTAAGTAATGGTCCTTTCTGGAGTTTACTGGGGCATTCTTTAGAGAATTGGAGGCATATTTCTGCCTGAAAGGTTCACTGGCCCATATGCTGAGCATTAGCAGCCAGCTTCAACATATGGATCCTGTTATTCTCACAGAGCCCTTACTGCTTTGAGAAAGATATTCTTATCCCAAGTGAAAAAACAGCCTTCGTCTTTTCAGCTCTTTTCAAACAGAACATGACTCTCCAGGGGCCAGAGAACACGGCGAGGCTCAAGAGTTTCATACCCAAATGCGGCCAGTATCCTTCTCTGGGCCATGGAGAGCAATCAGAAACAAGAATTTCAAAGGAATTCCCCAGCTTAACCAGATCCCACGCACACATTCATCATCACAGAAGTTTTTTAAAGAAGACATATCCATTTAGACTCCTGGCACACATGGAAAAGATAGTATGATTCTTCCTTCAAAGCACCAGAGTCAAAGCAGGGCCAGAGGAACCCCAGACTCTCTGAAAGTCAACGCTTGGATGTTTTCCACTGTAGCACAATGGCTGATTATTCTTCCCCAAACGCTGAACCTTGAATTATTAGGTTTAATAATGGTACGTGGAAATCCTGCTCTACTCTCCAAACTCCTCCTCTCTACTTCCTGGTGCCCCGTCCTTTCTTACTCTATTAGGCTTCTCATTGTTTGCAATAAAAATTCCTGCCTCAACTTTCTGCCTTTCTCCAGTTGCACATATAAGTGAAATTTCCTAACCAGGCATAACTCATACCTTTAAAGAAACCTGGGAAAACCTTCCTCCCAGAAAGGATATCTCAACTGTTGCTTTGCATAAATGCTCTGCAATAATGCCACATGGGATTCTACTCCATCCTAGATGCGTTCAGAGATATACACTTACATGTGTGGGTGTTTGGACCCGAAGGGTCCTCATCCCCCACAGCCCCGTGCAGCCAAATCACAGGTTCTGGTTTACAAAGTGTACTCTATTCCTTTTGTCTGATGCTCACGATAGTTCGGAGCCATAAGAAGGCCTACCTTATGGTCTTCATCCTACACAAGAGAATATGAACACTCAGAGAAGCAAAATAACTAGCCTGGGGTGACTCCACTAATGAACAGTTAAAATTGAAAGTCATCTGATTCTAAGGTTCCAGTTCTTCCTCCCACACCTCACAACTACCACTAACCTTTAGTTGGCCATCTCATAGGTTCGTTATGACCTAATAGTTACCATTTGCTCTCTTTCCAAATCATGGGCTAGAAAGAGCAGAGCGGACACACATAGTCAAGTTGCTGCCTTCATTTCTACCTTGGTTAATTCTAACCGGCCTCTTTGCTCACAGATGATCATAGTAAATAGAAATCCTATTTCACAGATGGGGAGGTGGAGGCTCAGAGCCATAGGTAATAGTAATGGTGGAGTCCAGATTCCAACCCAGGCTGGATGGAGTCCAAAGCTCCAGATATTTCTCCCATACTTTTCTATCCCTTGTGAGCAGACAGAAAAAGGGTTCTTTTAAGAACCCTGCCCCCAGCCTCATCTGATTTTAAAAAGTAAAATAAACTCAGGGGAGATTTGTACCGTTTCAAACATGTTTTCTGTGTAAAAACTTTTTAAAAAATCAATGCTTTGTTCAAAGAGAGGCAAACTTGTTTAGCAAACACCTTCAGATATAGATAGAAGTTTGGAAATGCTCAACTTTTAGCAGAAGCAAGAGAATTTTCTTTAGTTGCTAAAGAAAAGTGAATTCAGATTTCAGTTCATAAAACATGCTAAGGCACTTATCAGGAGAGATGGAAATCTTAACCAAGGCAAAGCAACAGAGAAAAATTATTCTGATTTCAAGAAGGAGACCACAGATTTCACTTGAGTCAGCAACTCCTTGCTGCAATTTGATTTTTACTGGTTTTCTTTTGAAACAGCAGAATAAAACCCAGATCTCTCCCACGGCCAATTGAAAATATTTTCTTGTTAAATGGTGATAAAGACACTGATTACTGAGGAAGATAGACTGCCGAAAAGCAGCAGGTCCAGAACTAAGGTAAGAAGATGCCCTGGTCACCAAGTTAAGAGAAGGGTGAACAACATAGGATTAATCTGATCAGTGATTATGCACCAGGTAAGGGAATTTTCTAGAACCTACTTAATAAGAGCTAAGAAATTTTGAAAAAGGCATCAAAGTGTCAGTCTGCATTTATTTTGTTAGCTATTGTTCTAAAAATGAACCTTGAATGTCATCATACTTCACCACTTCCATGGAGAGTTGCTTTTTATTTTCCAAATATAACTGAACGCTAAATCCCTTTCATGTGACCATACCTACGGGAAATCCTGATGTCTAGACCAGGAGCATAACAACTGAGGGGCCCTCACTTTCCTGCGGCAGTTTGTTCTCATTATTAGCAAAGTACTTGAGAAAAAATACAGGATAACTTCACTACTAAACCAACCAAAATCAATGAAAGTAAAACCAAAACCAACATGGCAGTCGTGGAGAATGACTGAGGCCCAAGACTCTGGACCAGACTGTTGAGTGTGAACCCCAGCTTTGCCACTTACTAACTGTATGATCTTGCCCATGTATTTTAACCTCCTGGTGCCTCTGTTTTCTTATCTGTATAATGGGAATACACAGAACCCTCTTCATAGGGCTGTTGGAAAGACAAAATGAATTAACATATGTGAAACACTTAGAATAGCATCTGTGCATAATAAACTTTTATGCTTATTAATTATTATTATTATTAACAAATCTTTATTAATATCCCTTCCCAAAGAAAATGATTTGATCACAATTTTTGAGGGAAGCAATGATTCTTTTTATGATTTAAGATAAAGTAACCTTCCTGAATAATCCAATTGTCAGGTGGCCCAATTCCACCCTCTACACTAATTTAGGATATTCTACTTGCCAGTCACAACTTTATTGGTATAAGATGACTGAATTCAACCAAAGGCAAAAACCCAATAATACAGGCACTCCAGACAAACCACTTCACCTTAGCCTGTTTTCTCATCTGTCAAATGGAGATGATGATAAGACTGTGTTTGTAGCCAGACTGTCACGATAATTAAATGTCAGGGTCTGGACTCAGAAAGGCCTTGGCCCAAACCCCAGCTCAGACATCAAGTAACTCTGAGTTTTTAGGAGAATCTCAGAACCTGTTCACCACATTTGTAAATGAGCATAACAACCCTATTTGTCTCAATGGGATGTTGAGGTGATTTAGAAAAGTAATGGATGTAAATGACCAAACACCAGGTCACGTTCTGTTAGTTGTTTTTTAAATGGCAGTACACATATGATAGCATTTTGAACTTATATACACACATACCCCAAACAAGAAAAATCCCCAATAATGCTTGTAGTGGGAACAAGATAATGGAAACCTCTTATAGACTACTTGTAGACACATACCCCTATTACGATACATGTGCATGTGTTTGTAGCTATGTGTATATATAGTAGATCTGCTGTGAGCCTAGAAAAATGTGTATGCGTAGAATAATGCAACTTGTCAGATTGCTACTGTTGCAAAAAGCAGCTAGACATAGGTAAAGTTATCTCATTTGGGGAGAGAAAAACAAATGAACAATTAGCAATCACAAAGGAGTCTCACCCATACTTGACACGTGAGTCCTATGATTCTGGCTTGAGCTACTGTTGATAGTAGCTGGGCAGAGGTGGAAGATGAGGGAGACTGTTTCACTTACAAACATTAACCCAAAAGTTAAGTGTCATTTTAAAGGAACTACTGTGTTCTCAAAGGTTTTGGCTTTAGGTTCTGTATAATGTCATGACAAAGGCGGACCATATTTTAACCACCACTGGAAACATCCTCATTGCTTAAAGCTGGCCATAGCAGCAACTTAAACCATCCAGAAGCCATGCTTGGGGCCCCATCTATGTAAGTGCTGAGAATTCTAACTCCCATCTAAACCTAAACAGCAGAAGTAATCTACATAGGGTTCCCAGGCCAACTAAATTTATTACCCCCTGGGAACCCATCTGTGTGAAGGCCCCACAGGATCTGGATCCCCGGCTTCCCCCAGTGTGCCAGTCAGACTAGTGAGTGAAGGAAGCCCTTGAGAAAGCTGTGGTCCTTCCTGATTGAGAACACCAGCACACAGCAGATGTGTAAGAACAGAATTCAAGACTGGAAGAGGAAGGAAGGAAAGATGACTCTGGGGGGTGGTAGAAGGTTCACTCTTTATACGTTAGAATGGAGAAACCAAAGCTCCCTGTGTCAAGATAAAGCCATATACACACGTTGTAGACATACACAGACATTTCTAAATCAAATTAACTTGAAGGAGATGCTGGATGCATGTAATAGACAGATTTCCAAAGTCTTTCATTTTAATAAACCCATCAAAACTGGGCAATGTTTCCTTAAAAAACCCATGCAATAAGTAGTTCTAGTGAAAACTGTCTTTAGCATCCTCAAGTCCCATGGCTATTCCAAAGTGATGGGGGAGGTGTGGAGAAGGTGAATATGGCTGTAAAATTCTTCAGTTTTCCATGTCCTATGATACTATAATAGATATTATAATAAGGAATAAAAAATCCTAAGCATCACTCCCTAACAGAAGCCTACATGATTCCATTACCCCGAACATTCTATCCAATGGAATTCTGGTAGTCAAACAGCATAAGATCACATGCCAGAAGCAGGAGGCTCTCTTTCTTAGCATTATAAATTATATGAGCTGCTGGGAATCAGGGCTAATTGGATACCGGCTCCGTTTCATGGGACTGACTTCAAGTCAGAACACAGAGCCAAGACATGTAACAGCTTCAGTTCTCTTGGCTTCCCCAGGTCCCTGGGTCAAATTAGCATTTTGTTAGGTTGGATCAAATGGTTTACTTTTATAGAAAGAAAGAAGTCAGTGGTTTTAAGCCATGACTGTTGTCCCCACAAACCACCTAGCAGGTGGAAAATGTGACTGATGTCACATCACGGTGACCTACGCTTCTGGATATAGGGCAAGAAGATTAATTTGCTCAGAAGTAACAGATTCATGCTGGTGCCCAGGCCCTCACTCCCACCTCCTATCCCCATCCCCAAGAAGGCACACAGTTCTTATTGGGAACCCTCGGGAGCATCTTTAATGGGTCGTCAGACGAAATGATACTAAGCAGGCCAAAACTGACCCAAACAGTTTCCATACTACACCCACAGATCAGACACAGGGGAGAAGCCAGCCTGGCTCTGATGAAAAGAAGCTTGTTTATTTTTGTGTGTTTGTCTTAGAAGAAGATCATAAAGGAAGGAGATACACTGAAGAATTTCCTATACATATTTTTTTCTCCAAAGCAACAAAAAGTTCTAAGTTACTCATAGAGTCTCAAAAGGGCCAGATTCCAGACGAGGAGTGAAATCTTTCCCAAGTGGGCATTAGCTTAGTCTTATGCAGTCCACAAGGGGTGAAGGCAGGAATGTTCCACAGCCCCTCGTGCTGGGGAGCACACAGCTGAAGGCATGTGTGTGTGCCAAGAGGTGGCAAATGAGGGTCTGGCTACACTGTGACTTCTGAGTCTTCCACTAAGATGGATTCACGGCCAGGACTGCAGAGTTGTTAGTGACAAAGAAGAGTGGAGCCAGAAAGGACCTGATGTGTAATCTGCAACCCCTTCCTTTTACGGGAAACTTCCAGGGGCAGCAGTCTAGGGTCCCTGGTGCAAAGTCCCGGACCCATGGTGTCAGCTCCAGGTGCTGACTCCTGCCCCGAGGCCCTTCTTGCTTTTGTGTCTTATTTCCTCTCTGTGTCCTTAGTAGCTGCTTTACCTGCTTTGCCCTAGTCTCACCTCTGTCCCCAAAGGGCAGGCATCATCATGTAAGAGAATTGCTCTATTAAAGCGTAGTTAAAAAAGGCAGACAAATGGCAGGTGCTCTGCTAGTCCTGTCCCAAGCTAATTAAAACCCCTGCTACTTCCAACATGACGGTCACTTTTTAACTGAAGCTCAGCTTCCCTGCTTCCCTTTCTGACTGCCCTTCCTATTGTTTGCCTTTTCCAGGCCAGCACTTTGCATGAAGCTGGCTTACTGAAGTGCTGGACAAAGACACAAATAGGTTTTTGGAACTCAGCTAAGGTTCTCCAGATGAGCGACATAAAATCTATTAATCTGCTTCAAGAACCCAGGCCTTCTTAATAAATTGCTGCATGCTATCTGATTGTGCCCAGGATGCCCCGACAATGTTTTCTTAGGTCTGCTCTCCTGGGACACTGCCTTCACAAAATGACTCACCTCACTTCTTTTCTTCCAGCTGTAAAAGGTACTTTGATAAAAGGCGAATTGTTCCTCTCCCGCCCAACAGCTTTTGCCAACATGGCAAGAAGTTGGAATTATATGTTCTAATATTTGTCCAGCTGTTGTTTGCAGATGTTGTATTCTTTACACCCAGAAAATAGAAATTTAGAGAATGCTGGCGTGCAACTTCATCCTGAGAATTTTAGATCCTGCCCGTGTCTTTCAAAAATGTCCTTATGTGTTCGTAGATTTAAGCACATCTGGGCTATTGAAGATACAAAGGCTTATAATCTCTCAAACAACCAGTGCAAAGAGTTGTTAAATTTGGTTTCTGTCATGTGAAAAATTCACACTCTCAAAGATATATATATATATATAAATATATAGTAATTATTATGTGCCAGTCACCCTACTAAGCACTTTATTGAATTTGTATAAGCCTCCCAACAATCCTGTAAGACAGGTACTGTTTCCAAAAAAAAAAAAAAAAAAAAAAAAAAAGAAAAAAAAAAGGTACTGTTATTACCCTATGGGACAAACAGGGAAGCCAAGGAGCTGAGAGGCTAGGTAACTGGCCCAAGGTCATAAAGCCAGTAACGGGTCAAGCCAAGATCTGAACCCTTGAAGATCTGGCTCCATAAGATCATCTTAAGTATGTACTACTTGGTCTCAAAGTCAACTTTCATGGAAAAGGGGTTGATTTTGTGCTAGATGAGCTCAGGACATAAATAGAGAAAAATACTATTTACTTGGGGATATATTCCACTCAGACCCTGGAATATAGTGATTCTCATGGGGGGCTGGAAATAGGTATCTTGAATTCTGGGCCCACCAGCCACACATCCCTCTCTACCATAGCCCTGCCTTTGTCTCCAAACTGAATCCTCTCTGTCCTCCCACCCCCGTCCCCCATGGGTCTGGCCTTCATGCCCACCTGTAGCCTTCCTCTGCTGCCACTAAGCACTCAACATTGGTGACGGCCACCAGCAGGATCAGGCCAGAGGCTGTGAGATGGATTTTCCCATCTATTGGTTACTCCTGATCCCCCAATTTGGATTCTGGATAAGCCATATCACCTCTTACTAAAATGTTAATATGAAAATTGTTCTTTGGCGATACACATGCTGTGGCTGAGTCTTTGCTCATCTGTAAGGTGTGCATTTGAAATGGATTATTCATGGAGCTGGTCATTTGGCTCAGAGAGTCACTCCCTTAAGGGGCTGTCCGTAGAGCATCCATGATAAAGAGATTTCTATTAGAGGCTTTTCTATTAGAGGTCTTTTCTCCTGAGTGGAGAATCCATTCTCTACTCCCTTAGCCATCGTCACTCCCAATCAGATGGTGCCTGACACGCAGATGACACATAGAACCACATTACACAATATTTTGAAGGGGACAGAACAAAAGAAAACTGAACCAATTAAGCAATAATTATTTTACAAATAGTACATCCATAAATCTGGAAAAGAATCATATTGTGTTCCTGAGTTAGGAACAAATAAGGAAGCTGTCATTGGCACCACTTTATGGGGTAAGAGCCGAAATGCCACATCCAACTCTACGGCTTGTTGGGAACTGAGAGCTGAGAGCAGCTGCAGCCAGGCGAGGCTGGGGAGACAAGAGGTGATTAGGGGCTGCGGCTGATGGTGGCCATGTGGTGGCCCAGCACATCCAAAGTACATCTCCATCCTGAGACTGTGGTATTATGTCTGTCGACCTTATGATCCATCCATCCATAGAATTACCCATAAGATTGTTTTCTGATTCTCAGTTAAAAGTCCTTTGGCTACACTTATGCCTTCTTCTTGTCTTCACACAGCATGATTTCAGAGACCCAGAAGCGCTGCAGAAGCCTTCCCCTAGTCCCAGGCTGCTACCTTCATTCTTGGTACTTCTACTGTATGATTTGTATGCCTAATAACAGCAAGGGTCTCCGGCTGTACTCTAGGTCGGTATCAGTCTTTTTAAGTTATAATGAACCAACGGTTAGGGTAGAGTTTGTTAGGGGGGCTCGGAAGGTTGGGGGAAAAACAACCCAATGCACAATGTTACACTCATCTTGATAGCTGGGACCTCCTCTGTGTGTGCTAATTATGCTCCCTTTTTTGGTCCAGAATACTGTTGCAACCCTAAGGAACTGCTATCAAGTCATAAAGTCAAATATGGAATGAGATTCTTGAGATAGCCTTTATAAGTTTTTGTTTGGGTTTTATTTTCATAACAAGTTTTTATTTAAGCGACCACTATGAAGTTCTTTCATTATTCACTTAGGATCCTTCCCTCCCCCAATCCAAACCCAACTGTCCTTGACACTCTCACTTTGCGGTATCCAATAGGTAGGAGAACCTTTGAATCCCAGTCTGTGAAATTAAAGACATTAAAGAGGGTTCCCCTGCTCCATGGCCCCATGTCGTCATGGGCTTTGATGTTCAAGGACCAAAATGAGTGGGATCCCAAGGAGCCATTTCAAAGGTAAGGGGCAGATGCAAGGTTCACTCATTAGAAACAAACACAAACCAAGCTCATCTGATGGTGGCCCAATCTTCTTTTAGGAAGGATTTCACAGACGCAATGCTTCTTAACTTTTCCGTCAAGATGACAAACTTTAGTTATGAGTAACTTTAAAACCAAGTAACTAAACTTTCTTGCACATGGATCCTTATTTCAAAAGAAGGAAAATCTGCCAAGAGACAAATTCTCTCTTTAGGGGAGGTTTCTGGAAAACTTCCTCTGAACTTTGGGAGACCAGGTCCCCTTTCTGGGCAATGGGAGTTCACCAGGGCCTGCTGTGATGATGCTTGACAGTTTCAGCACCAAATCTGCAGAAGGGACTTGGGTGGGGCACAGGGGAGGACACACACACACACACACATACACACATACACACACACACACACACACACACACACACACACACTCCACACACATACTCCTTCTTCACTCAGTTCCCGGAAGGGAATTCATGGTCCAGGGAGACAAACTTTTGAACTTTCAAAACAGTGTCAGGTCACAGTGACCAAGAACTGAGGTCACTGGTCAGCGAATTTTCCTTCTTTAAAAACAGAATCAGCCCCAACAGTAGCTAAACTTGGGAGTGCAATAACTAGTTTCAATTCCAAACTGGACTGGTAGCTATAAAACCAAGAAGCCCTAAGACCACAGGCAACCCGGTCATCTTTAAATGAGAGAAGTTCACATGTGATAAGGTTGTTTCATGTTCAGTTTCAGGTCCCTTCTATCTGAGTAAGAAACTCCCCTCCAAAAAGCACACTGCATGGCCATCATAATGCAGCCAGAGAGGGTCACGGGTGCAATAATGAGTAACATATCTGCCTGCTATCAGGCTATGTTATCCTGGGGGTAACTCAGCAGGACTCTTTGAAGCATGGATCATGACAGGATGGACCACTCGCTTCACTCACACTGGGATCTCCAACAGGCCTGTCTTTTGTCCCTGCTCTTATTCCCCTTCCATCACCTCCCTCTCCATCCCATCACTGCAGCCTCAGGGTCATTAGCTTTCTACATACTTCCATAAGACAGACAGACATGGCCCTATTCTCTCAACAAAAACAGCAACAAACTTCATCCAAGAAGAAAAAGCACGACACAAATGAATATGTGCTCCCTGGTTGTGCATTAGACCTTATTTTGCAACAAGGCAAGGTGACTTTATTTCTATAAACAAGCTATAGCTGTCAGCATCGCTAGTTGGCCTTTAAAGATGGCAGTATCTTATAGAAAGCTATTAAACAGTGACAGCCTGACAACCAAGTCTACTAACAGGCTGGAATTGGCTGAGTAAATGCCTAGAGAAAGAGCACATGATCCTTAGCTCCCTTGGGGGCAGCGGATCGGCCTCCAAATTTCAACCTATTCTCAGAGGGTGTAAGCCATGACTCTCCTTTCCACTTTTCCATGGTGTGGTCTGCACATAGATTTGCATCGCACGGAGCATTTCTCATGGAGTCCATTTAGGCAAGATGACACTTTTTGAAAAACCTACTTGGGTATTTCCAGTGCATATGCACCCTAAGACCCCCCCAGTCTGAACAATGGCCATCCCAAACATCACTGGACTGTGAGTTACGGGCCTGCTTCCTAGGTAAGGAGAGGTGATGACAAAACCCAAGCTTTCCCCCAAAACTTCTCAGTAGGTTGTAAAGCTGGAAAAAAATCCCCCAAAACACAAACTACCACATCAAAGACTTCTTGATCTCTATGAGCTGTCCTTTTCTGCCGACCTTTTGGAGCAAGACTATTAAATGGCCAAAAATGAGCCCTGGTGTTAGGCTGGCCCTTGTCTTGGACCAAGATTCTTTCATAATATCACAAAAGAGAGTGAAGTCCAAACTGCAGTCTAGAAGGAAAGTGCCTCAGGGAAAAGAGACCATACTAACTGGATAGCACATTCCCCGCAGTGTGATGGCTCTGAAGAGCCTCTCTCAGAAGCTCCCAATATGCTAATTCTGTGGCTTCTCACAGCCTTCCAGAAACCACCAACTGTGACATCAGCTTCACACTCAAGCTATGTGTGAACAGCCTCTTCCCTCCCATCGGGTGCTAGAGACAGAGGCTATCACTGGGACCTCCCATGAGACCTCGACTATTTGTGTGCAAAGTTGGCCCAGATTCTACAGGACAGAGTTACACTCTTCAAAAAAGTGACACTTCTGGATTATTTCTCCCATGGAAAATCAACTAGGACCACTGGAGGATTGATCTGGGGCTATCTCCTGGTCTTCATTGTCAAGGTCTGGCCCCAGGATCCTCTATGGCCTTGATGGCTTCCATAGCCATAGCAGGAAGGGAATCGGAGGTGAAGAGGTATGAATGCCAGTCCCTGCTCCATGCTCCATGGCAATTAGCTGCACCTCCATCATAGCACCTCAGTGTCATGGGGTACTATTTTAACACCTGTTTAGTGACTGACCTCTGTAAAAAAGCTATGCATCCTTGATGCTCAGCATGGCACTCTGCACACAGTATGTCCTAAAAGCTCTGTCTTGAATTAACAAGAAGATCCTGTTTTTACTATTCTTTTCTGAGGTTCTTATGAGCCCAATGGTTTGCAAATGCATGGGAGGCAGGGGTCCAAGTCCTGGAACCACAGGTCAACCTATGTAAGAATTACCTAGAGAGCTTATGAAAACAGATTTCCTTGCTGCACCTCTGAAGACTCATGATTCAGTACCTCTGCAGTGAGGGTCCTGTGATTCTCATCTTGAAATGCTCCAACAATAGTTCTGATATGCAGCCAGGTCAGGAATCACTGGCCTAGCTGAGATAATTGATGCCCTGCAAACAATATCTAGCTTATTTAAACTCTTCAAGCCCCTGCCCAAAGTTTTTTTTTTTTTATTTTTACCATCATTCTTATGTTGCCCCTGGTACTTCACCCTTCGTGCCATTAAGTGATGGAGAAACTTCTATTTCATGCATTGGTGTTCAGGTCTGTGACATGAGCACTTTCGGAAAGTCTAACCCAGACACATGTAAACATCGTGCTTTTTAAAAAGCAGATAGGCCTTGCATTCAAAATGGGTAAGATAATGATGGACAGGAAGTTACATCTAGGTACCGCTGCCCTCAACATACCTTTTGACATCCCTGCCTATCCTGCCCAGTCCAACTCATGTGCTGCAAACAGAAGGTCTCAGTGAGTGTCAGTTGGTCAGTTTGGCGATCTTTCTCTTGCTTTCCTCAGTGGATCAGCCTGCCACGATCCTTGTGTAAGTCTCATTTAAAGCTCCCACGGATAAATGTGCTGGTCACTAAGTAGATACGGTATAAGGAATTTGTTCTGCAGGCTCACCCCAGATTCTCATTAACCATAACAGGATAGAAAGGTGACGGCATGCAGGAGGCATGACACACTTCCTTTCTCAAATGAAATTTCATAGCTCTGAAATAAAAAGCCTTCAGAAATTGTGAATTAGCTATAAATCAAAAAATAAAATGAGTTAGCGCTATACGTGGTATCTTCACAATGGCAGTAAGAAAGGACACCAAGCACTAAATGTTAGTCTTTTAGCCCAGAAAGCTTTCTGGTCGGTGGTAAAAGGAACTACCTGCCTCTCACCTTTCTTCTGTTATACTGATACATTTCAAACCTCTGCATTAAACAGGACTCTCCATCCCCTGCTGAACCTGATAAAAGAAAACTTAAAATTGTTTCAAATAATTCCTAGCTGAATTCATCTTGCTTTGAAAGCTACAGAGTCCCAAGGACAATTGTTCCTCTCCTATGTAAACATTATTTATTCTTATTATCTCTATGCTTTGCTCATTGATTTTCCCCCTTCTTACAACACGGGCCTCACTATAAAGGAAAAAGCCATTTGGTGATTCATTGGTTCTTCCCTGAATGTAGGAATTCATAACTACTACATACCTGCAGGTGCCTTTCCACCTAAGTTATAGATCTTCCCAACCACTCAGTGTGGATCTCTATGTCTTATATACTCCCTACAAATTGGTCTACAAGTAGAAAATAGAGAAGAAAGTGTGTAAATACATTTTCCTATAAACTCTTTTGTTTCCTCTATTTTAAACGATCAAGATAACATTCTGTAAGAGAAGACTCGAGTAATAAATTGGAGGAAAAGAGGGAATAAGAGAATCGCACCAAGCAGCTAGACATAAGCTACCAAGAGCAAGGTCAGGTATCTTCTGTAATTTCAAAGCATCTCACATTTGGCTTTGTACCCAGCGGGTTCCAATAAATGCTCTCCACTGCCTGACAGCAACCTTCCTTTCATGTATGTTTTATCTCCCAGTAAACCACTTGGTTAGAAAAATGTATTTTAAACTTGTTTTCCTTAGAAATGCATGGGTCAATCCCTAAGAGTGAGGTGGTGAAGTGCAGTAGGAAGAGGATCCTGAACCCACAGGATTCTGGTGCTAATCGTCTCATTGGTGCTGTGGCACCGGTGCCCCAGCAGTAAAATTAGGATAAAAGTAGAGGCAGAGGGTGGGAGAGTGGGAAAAGCAGATGAATAGGAAACAGAAAACCAGGCTTTTGTTCTGGCCTTGCCCCTAGAACACCCACAGGATCTGAGACAAGTCATTTTACCTTGCCAGGGTTCACTTTCTTCATTCAGAAAGAAAGGGGTTGGACTGATTTTCAAGGTCCATTCTTACTTTTATAGTTATATGACTGGGGTCAGCTTGGCAATTCATCAAAAGCGTTCCCAATCTTCCCATCTTCCTGCCAAGGCTGGCTTGTCCCAGTCCTGCCAGGTGGGATGGGGGAGCTTCAAGCTGTGGCCAAAAGCCCTCTGAGTTCCAAGCTGGGACTTCTCAGGAGTCCCAGCCCCACCTGGGCAGGAGGTAAAGTGTTCCTGCAGTAAGACTGGGGTCCTGGAATGCCTAGAAGGTGCTGACCTCTCACCAGCCCCCCTCCCATACTGGGGCCCTGGACCCTGGATTCAACTACTGGCTGACGCTCTGGTCCAAATCAGACTGATGACCCCCTCACACAGTACTGCCACCCAGTGGGCAGGGAATGTGCCCCTAACCCAAGCTTCTGTGGTTGCTGTTCCCATTCCCAGAGACTTCCACTCCCTTCTCCATCAGAGATGGTAACCTGCACTGCACAGCAGTGGTGGAGGCCAAGGGAACAGCACGTGATGTGCCCAGTACATAGTAAGCACTCTACAAACGACAATCACCACTATTTATTATCATGATCCATGGCAGAAAAAGAGCAAGTGCCAGATAGCTGTTAATTAACTGCAGGAGAGCCCAGAAAAGCAGCGTCAGAGCCAGCCCAACAGGTGATGGGTGAAGCCAAGGAGCAGACCCCCTTCCTGCTCCTCTTGTCTGGCGTCTCCACTCATTCCCAGATGCATTGCTATCTTGTGGGAGAGTCAGAGAAAGAATAAGACAGACTATTCTTCTATCAAGGCTTTTACTCCCCTTGGGGTACAGTCAGAGAGCTTGATGTTTCTTCAAGTGTTAAGCAATCCCTATGGACTTAAGAGAAGAGATATGAATAACTCTGAGGACAGTACGCTGTGTTTTGCCAAATAACATCATTACAACAGGGCTATAAGGAAACCAGGGAGCTAGAAAGAAAACCGCTGGCTCCATTTATCTTTGTTTCTTCTTCTTGGGTTTATGCAGTTGTGAGCTACTTAGACATGTGTGTTCCGGATGTCCCCCTGGGGCCCATTTCAGGGAATACTTTTTGAAGCTCAAGTGGCTAAGTGGTCTCGTTCAAAGAATTTTTAAGCTCTGGAGGCTAGTTTGTCAAAAATGGAGTGGACTCCCTCATCTGATCCCAAGTGGCCACCTGTCACGGTAACAAAGTGAGACAATCACAGGGGCCGGACCAGCCCAGCACTATCAAGACTCTAGCTGCTTCTGAGGCCCAGTCCTGTTCCTGGCAAGGAGAGGGAAGGCCATCTGAGTAGAATCACATGATAAACCCTTTGCTTAGGACAATCTGGCATACCACAGATTGCCAGAGGCCGGCTCACACTCAAAGCTACCACTTGGGCCTCAGAATCGGCCCCTGCCAGCGCCAGCCAGTCTAAATCCTACAGAACAGAGCCCGTGTGGGATGTCGCTCAGACTTAGGCAGTGGGCAGAGGCCACCCAGGGCTCTCCCAAAGCACACATGCTCACAGCACATCTCGCAAATCCCTCCAAGCTGATTCTCTTGGCCTGGGCGGCAGGCACTCATCTCTACGGCACTTAGTGAAACTGGGAATATGGTGAAGAAGCCCCAGCAGAAGAACTGGCACAGCTGTTCCAGACCAGGGACATTTTTATCCTTGTTTGAAACTATACTGAGAGGTAAAAAGAAACTGCAATAGGAATGAGGCCCCCATCCAGACACAACACTCATACCAGCATCCAAGTGTTCAACTCTGGGCCAGACGCTTTACAAACCTAGTGCTGTGCCTGCATCATCCCCGACTGCATGTCTGAACCTCTATGGGAGCCTACTGTCACCCACTGTCCAGGCGAGAATGCTGAGGTTGAGACAGGTGGATGGCCCAACATCACCTAGCTGGTAGATGGGGAACTGGGATTGGAGAACTCAGGGCTGTTCTGCTCCCAAGACCATCCTATTCCACCATGATGCTTCCAGTGATGTAGGAGAGAAGGGGCAGAGAGAAGAAAGCAAACTTAAAAGTGCTACAGAAAGTCTATCCCTTGGAATGTGCATTCATGCGCCATGCCCACATGTCCCAAAGATCCGTGTTTTCCTTAATCATCCTCTGCCCAAAGCTAGATGCCCAGACATGAGGCTCTTTGAAAGATCATTCCAGAGAATGCCTTGTAATTCTTTTAGTATCAAATTTCATATTAAGAAAAACTACCCTATAGCATTTACCTCTGAAGATTTATTTTCTTCCACTAGCTAATGTTTCCCCAAGGAAGGAATCTTGGGGGTGGCCAAATGCCCCAACCAAATATGCTTTCTCCTGCCTTTACTCCCAAAGTGCCTAACATGCCCTTTTTGCTGGGATTGCTCTTATCTGCAGGATGAGACTGTGAGCTGCCTGCTTCTTATTCTCTCCATCCTCCGAGCACTCGGCTGTGCCTGTGCCCAGCAGATGTTCAGTGTGTGTCAGATGAGGTAAGGGTCATGCAGAACGTTCAGCACAGCCCCGGCTGTGGCCAGGGGTCTGCAAACAGAAAGACAGGGCAGAGGAGCGTCTGTAGCAGCAGATGCTGCTGCTCCAAGCTGCCCCAGGGAATTAGGGGTCCTGTTCTGAGAGCTGACCTCCGGGAAGTCACACAACCTCTAGGTCCCCAGTTTTTTCATTTATAAGATCACAGCGGCTGAGTGTGAACATTCTTCTACTCTAGAATATTAACGAGTTGGCTCCCTCCCTATCTACTTTCTCCTGTTTGCCAAGATGCTGCTTAAGGACACACTGTCACAAAAGCCATGTGCTTCCGAATCTTAAGAGACACAATCTGAAAGTAAAGGAAATCTCAGCATCTCATGCTTTGGAGGTTTTCAGACATCCTCATGTTTCTAGAAATTTCCATGTGATGTGTTGGAAGCTCTTTCCAGAATCTTACTGGTGATTGTCTATACTCCATATACGCTGAGAGACGGAGAGAAGAAATGACCCATGTTGATAGAAAAGCTGCACAAAGACTGTCTGGCAGTGTTCTTATTAAGCAAAGTAGACAGAGCAAAAGATGGCTAAATCATAGGTCTGTGTCGCCCTCACCACCGTGCCGCTGAGCGCCACACAATAGGCCTTTGGAAGCATCATTCCCTTTGCACAGTGGGTGAGCTGAGGCAAAGATAATTTTCCAGGCTGCTTGGCTATCAACAGACACCAAATTGCTTAGCTGAGCAGACGTGATCCCCTTCGACTTGTTGCAAAATTCTTAAACAAACCTTGAAAATGGAAATGTGTTCTCATTTTACCTCCTAGCTAAAAGGATGCTGACTTCTTAGGAATCAGGTTGAGGGGATACACACGGAAACATATGCTTTCACAGAAAACAAGATCAGGCTTTCAAACCATTAAAAATGGGTAATTATATATTGTTAAAATATATATGATTGCCCTTGCCTCCTGCCTAGTAGCAGGCTGATAAATATTTATCAGATGGCTCTTGGTGGTAGGGGAGCCCTAATCTGTAAGCAGCTGCCGATTCCTGCGGTGTAAATACTCCCACTAGGAATTTACAAGAAACCACTGTGATATTTCTCAAAGTGAGTTTGGAAGAGACGCATCCGACTGGCTCTCAAAAGCCAGCGGGACAGCTTCAGCACACTGCTGTCTTGCCTGACACTCAAACCCCAAGCCTGGCCCATAAGAGTGAGTCACCAAGAGCCACTTCTTCTAGCCTAGCCTGAGCAGCACACTAGTGTGCTTCAGCTCTTGGGTGGGCGGAGGATCAGCCATCCGGGCACATGAAGGTCACACTGGTATCTTCCACGTGGTTGCCTCTCCTGCAGCTTCTTCACTCTTGAGAAACACAGCAAATCTTTTCTCCCCTGGGGCCCACCAGAGATTTACATGCCTTTTACTAATTTACTAATTTCTAAGTAAATTTCTTTCTCTTCTTTCCTTCCTTCCTTCCTTCCTTCCTTCCTTCCTTCCTTCCTTCCTTCCTTCCTTCCTTCCTTCCTTCCTTCCTTCTTCTTTCTTACTGAGCTCTCTTTCTTGATGCCGACAGGCAGGCCTGCTTTGGTTATCCTGCATCTGCTAAAACTCAGGCCGTTTGTCAGGAACTTGCAGACAAGAGGTATGTTAAAGTGTTTGCTACTTGGCAACCAGAAGGATGGGGCTTCATCAGAGCTGCACGGGAATGAGCCTCTCGGAAACCAGGAGGGACCAGCCGGGACGTTAAGGCAGGGGGCTTACTGCCTGGGAATCACAGACCTGACGATGAGATCTTCATCGGAGCTCCAAATCCTGTCAACGGGCACGAAGTAAGGCCTGGGACTGGGAGGTAAGCCCTTGCAGCCCTGGTTAAGTGGTGTGACCTGACGGTGGCCCCGTCCTAGTTACTTTACTCCTCTTTGGCTCTTCTCTGCATCTGGCTCCTTTTTTTCTACCTCCCTGCCTCCCCTCTGCTCCAAGGTCCTCCTCCTTCCTGATTCTCTTCTATGGTGGAAGCACAGGGAGAGCAGGACCAAGAAGAAAAGAAGGGCATTCATCACGCAAGGACCATGCTGGCATTTATCTCATCTGTACCGTCTAGCTCATGCTTGTTTCTTGGATCTTAAATCCCACACAGTCTTTAAGGAACTTCTTTTCAGAGCTCAACTCTCTATTTATGTAGTCACTTTTCTAAAATAGCAGCCCCCCCCCCCGCCCCTCTAGCGGATTCTCTGTCACTACTGCAGGAGGCATCCCTTGTGAGGGCAGCAGGGGAGGACCCGCGCACGAGAGAATATGATGATGAACAAGCAACAGAGACAGAAATAGAAAAGTTGGAAATGAAGAGGTGGGTGGGGCAGTCCCCACTTCACTGCCCCGAGTTCCTTTCCAACCTGAGCCTGGCCCTATGGTGGTCCAGCATTTCCCAGGTCAGCCTGGATCTGCCTCTTGATACCAGGTCCTTCGTTCTGTTTCCCTGACTGCCACTCCACCTGCTTTCCCCAGGCTCGTGTTCCATGACACACTCTAGGAAAAATGGGAGGCTCCTGCTCCCACAAGACTTTCAACTGTGCCTCTCTGTACCCTGTCTTACTTCCTGGTACAATTCCAGGCCACGTAAGGTGGATCCAGGCAAGACAGAGGCCTGAAGAGTTGCTGCCCTTCCAGCCACCCCATCAGTGTGAGCAGCTGCTTACATCTGGGCCTACTCCACCCATGAGTGTGATACACACCAGCATCATGAACATTCCAACTGGAGGTGTTTAAATATGTAATCTGTGAATCTGTACCAGCCAAGAAAACACAGTGCAGGAGAAGCTTGAGATAACCTTTTGTGAACTTGCCAATGACCCCCCCGCCCCCCAACCACGCTGTCAGGTAAGAAAGTCTATTGAGAAGTTTGGAGAAGAGGAAGAAGAACCATGAACTCCAACCTGCCAAAGGCTCATTTACTATTCCTGATGAATTGACACAGCACTTTTATGCCCTTGAAATATGTCAGTTTTTCATCAACGAAACAGCCCTCATAAGAGGTTGATGGACAAACTTTCCTCAATAGGCTGGAAAATAAATGGTGTATTTTTTAATGGTACAGTAGAAACATTTGGAAGGCATTTGTTGTATCTGCCTTCAGGAAATCTGTTAAATTAAGTCTGGCCCCATCCCAATGACCACAGAGAAAAACCACATAAATTAAACATATAAAAAATAAACAATGGGGTGATTTACAGATGTCTCCTATCTTCCAATGTAACTCTGAAAAGAAAATTCGTCCTTGCAAAAGCCCATAACACCTCCCTTGAAAACCGTGAAGAGTTGTGTTTATCTTTCCCAGACCAGTGGGTGTTCTTGGAGGTGGGGTAGGGATGTGACCTCAGAATACACCAGATGGTCTTTCAGGATGTCAGACAACTGGACAGTGGTCAAATAAGGTTTCACTTCACCTACTCTCCTATAAAGTTTAACAATTCAGTCCATTGTGGATGAAACAGTTTGACTGGGCTGTAGGACACCAACCTTTCTTTCTGACCTCAGGCCACTTTCCTAACTCTCCAGCACAATTACAGCAGAAGCCAACTTAGAGTAATGTTACAAATCTTCACTACACACTTTTGCTTTTATTTTTTTAAAGATTTTATTTATTTATTCATGACACACACACACACATACACACAGAGGCAGAGATACAGGCAGAGGGAGAAACAGGATCCATGCAAGAAGCCCGACGTGGGACTCGATCCTGGGTCTCCAGGATCACATCCTGGGCTGCAGGCAGCGCTAAACAGCTGCGCCACAGGGGCTGCCCCACACCTTTGCGTTTAAAAGGCTACCAAGCAAGCATCCACCCTAGACCTAAGCCTCTCCAGGGCTAATCCTGTCTCTAGTCTCCGCCTTCTAGCACCAGCGCCAGCCCCATTTCTGGCACAGAGCTGGGACTGCACACACACAGTTGATGAAGGGACTTGAGTGAACCCGCCAAGATCTCTGCTTCCCAGCTCTGCGTTTGTGCCATGAGATTCCCTGATGATCAGATCCTCTTCTACTAAGACATGTTGTATTTTATCAAAAACACCAGCATCTGGTGGGCGGTTGACCAACCACCCACATTCTCATCATGCTCTTGTCTTCCCCCCAACCATTTCCTCTTCTACCCACTCACCAACTTCTGCATTGCCTTCAGCTTACTTAAATAGCATTCTCAGTTTCCTTATTCTTGCCTTTTACTTCTTCCCCTCTTGTATTTTCATATATGCATATTTATGTGCATGCATAAACGTGTTGGGTTTTAAATACAGGGGACATAAATATGTGTACAGATATGTAAGGAGCAGGATGTTTTTTCACCATGGCGAATGGTATGAAAAACACAAAAACAAAGTTATCCTATTATTTCTCCACATAAGGACAGAGAGCAAAGCTCAAGGGTTTATCCCTTCCAGTGTCATAAATGCCTCACTAGCAAGCCCCCAGCCCTGGACCCTGGGGGTATTTAGGCCACTCCCTAGGAACTCAGGCCAGCCTAGGTCTAAAGCCAAGTTACACATGTGGCATATTGAAATGTACAGCTCTTAATGAGGAATGGGGCTGATGTGCAGAATTCCTGTATCAAAAGAACTTTCTACAAGGTGAATAATGAATGACATACATGTGACTGGTGGGGCAAAGTTTCCCAAGGAGGGCGGATGCACACATTTCCAGTGCTTTCCAGACTGTTATAAAAAGCACCCCTCACATTCTCCTCCTTGCCACCTTCATTCAAACAGTACACAGAGCCTCCATCTCCTGGGCCCAGGGTTATTGTGGTGCTGCCACTCACAACCCAGCACAACTGGCAAACTCTATTAAGCTTCCATCAACTCGTCGTGTTACATTAGAGACCTCAGTCAACCTTTTGACAACAACTGTAAAATGTCTCCAGATGGGTTAACACCGCACATTAAAGTTAGTATTCAAAGGCTTCAGTCAATCTAAGAAATACAGATCTCCCACAGAAGCATGACATCACCCCACAAACCTCAGTTACCAAGGTACCTCTGGAGACTTTTGTAGGGGCTGTAAGGAGGAAGACTTTGGGCACCCAACTGATGAGCAAACACACACACACACACACACACACACACACACACACACACACAATGCTCTTTCTCTCTCCATCTTCTCCAGCAGATGCAGAGCTTCTATTCCCTGAGGATGGAGACACAGTCAGTGGTGAGAGGAGCAAGCGTAGATGTGAGTATCGTGCCTGTTCTTCAGAGCTGGGATCTCCCAACAGAATTCATCTCCCATGTTGCTCCCTTCTCCTCACTGCCATTACTTTACTTCTATTTCTTGACCTCAGTGGAAATATGAGTGGAACCTGGGTTTTCCATGCCACATGCAAGCAAAACAAAAACAGAAACAAACACAAACAAACAAAAAAAACCCACAAAGCTGAAAGTGAAATATTTCACATTCTCCAATTTGTAAGATCTTTAAAATCTGTGCCAGCCAACGGTGGCCAGAAGGGCCAGGTGGGGGCTATTTCATGCCTCTAGGCTCAGGAAGACCATAGGCTGCAGCACGGGCCGGGGACCAAGGTGCAGGATGACATGAGACCTCCATTCTGGGAGTCACAGCCCTACCCATTGACAACATTTAGTAGAACAAATCACTACTGCAGATGTTTTGTTTTTTGTTTTTCTATTTGCACGAAAGCCCTACAAATTTATTTTCAGATGCAGAGCACGTTTCTGCCCTACCTGTGCTCCTTGGCATAAATATTACTGAAAGAAATTGAGGTTGCTTAGAAATACCTGGTGTTTCGTGGGGAAGTGGAGTCTGAGCATTGAGAGAGAGATCTCAGCAAGTGGGAAACATGGTAATCAGTCCAGGAGTGCTGGGGGGCCTTAAGCTTGGAGACCCACTGCAGGGAAACTAAACCCCCGCTAGGGTCTTCTCAAGTTGTTCTGGCTATGTTAAAAGGATCGGATTGTCATGAAATCTTCAGAAGAGGAGATATATATGATTTTCAATCTTGTGTCCCAGATCAAAGCAGCTCATAATAAGAACTGCATTGTCTAGTTAAAGGCATTATTCTGCTGCACTGGGCACAGAACATTTACATGAAACACATACTGACAAAGGTAACACGCCACAGGAATTTTTTTTAACATTGAACACAGTCACTGGGGTAAGGGATACTCAGGCAGAGTGGCATGTGGTACTGAGCAAGCCAGGGGCTGGCCCCTGTGCCCCTCAAGTTTGCACCACCTCTACTCCTCGGCCACAGAGGCCCACTGCCAAGAGTGGTGCTGCAGCATTGCCCTCAGGGCTGGGGATTCCTCCCACGGGCCCTGTACTCCCTGTCTTCTCCCAAGCTAGACAAAAAGGGGCTGAGGCTCTGAAAGTTAAACCCTAGAACACAAGCCTCAAAGTAGCAAAGAATGCCCCCGGATGGTGATTTCCTTCCTCCTTAGCTTTTCTGGCATATCCTGCTGCCCCTAAAACCTGCATGTTTCCAGTGATGTGCTAATGTCGGCCATGCATTTCCAGCCCTATAACGTAGTGCTCACAGGCCTGACAAACGGATCTGGACAAACCACTGCTATGAGAACAGTGGAGGCCATGCACGTAGCAGCTTCCCCTTCCAGCCTCCATGTGGGCAATTTGCACTATCATGCAATCCCTTCTTATTGTACTGCTAGGGCTGAGGTCCAGAGAAGCAATTCAAATTAGACCTCAGGTTTATGGAGATTCTTAACATAGTTATAAATATTCAAATCAGGGCTCGATCTTGGCAGGATTTTTCTAATTAAAATTTCATTCAAATTAAATCAGCCACATTTTGACAGACACAGGAGACAAAAAGCTTTGTGGTTTTGTGAGGGATTTTTTTTTCCCAACTAATCAAAAACACGGCTAATGTAATAAGAGTGGGGAAAGGACTTCGTCCGTGCTGGTGGTGGTTCTGCACGAGCGACGAAGGGAGGCTACAACCAGAAGCCACTGCTTTCCCAAGCGAACATCATTTTAGAATTGCCTATTACTTAAAAATCTAAAAGTCAAGAGCCTCTCCATGGAGGCTGGAGCTGCCACAAGCAGTATTTTTAAAAGTAAAACTTGATAACATCACGAGCAAACTACTCGACATCATTTGCATCTGAGTTCGATCCCAGATTAAGCCTTCAAAACACAGCTGCCAGCCTCAAATTTGCAAATACAGATACAAATTTCCTTTTTATAACAGTCAGACTTGTAAAAGGCAAACAAAATAGACAATGCAGCACTTAGAACATTTCCAGCTAAGAAGGAAAAAAAAAAGCCATTCCAAGATCCAAGGCAAAATACCTACTTTTCATGGTAAAACAGCTTTATTCATTTCCACTTCCTCCACCAAACACAATTTAAACTGCACATAATTTTTGCTATCAACCCCTCTCCTACAGACTGTAACAGCTAAAATGCCAGTCTGTCTCCAACATAATTAAACAAAATGTGCAATCTTCTAAAATCTGTGAATAAACAATATAAGGCAAAATAAAAGACCCAGACAAAAAGAGCATACCGAGATCAATCGCCAAGCTATAATATCCTGACATCCTGCCAAGGAGTACTTACAGAATCCACTGTTGCACGGAAAATAATAATCCGAGAACAGAGAGAGGATGAGGATGAGGATGAGTACAGGTGAAGACACTTGCTGGGAGCACAGAGGGGATGGGCTTTATGCAGCACACTACACCAGGTGGCTCTGATGGCGGCTCCTAAAATTTGCCACCAGGCCTTGAAGGCAGCTCAGAAGTTCCAATGGCCCAGCCTGGACCTATGGGGATGGGACTCAGGACCAAACAGAAGTAACGGATGAGATGTGCAATATGAATGTGCTAATGCTACCAGGAGATAGTACCACAAAAGGAGTGGCTTAAACAACATGAATCCCTTGTCTCACAGTTCTGGAGGCCACAAGTCCAAGACGAAGGTGCCTTTGCAGGTGCCAGGGAAAGGTCTGTTCCAGGCCTCTCTGCTAGCGTCTGCTACATCCTTGGATAGCAGCAACACAACTCTGGTCTTCATATGGCATTCTCCCCGTGTGCATGTCCAGCTCCAACTCTCCCCTTCATATAAGGACAACCATCACACTAGGTCAGGGACCCACCACACTCCAGTATGAGCTCACCTGAACTAATTACATCTACAACGACCCTATTTCCAAGCAAGGTTACATCCAGAGGTATTGGGGAATCCAACAAATGAATTATGGAAGAGACACAATCCAACTTGTAACATGTACGGAGGATACCGTTATCTAATTGGACAGTAAGCGATTGCTAAATCCAACTCACTATCAGCTCTGGGAGGGCAAGGAGTTCTCCCTTTTCATGATATATCTCAAGCCATATGCCTTCCAGAACTCTCCTTTGGGAAGTGGTGGTGGTGGTGGTGGTGGCCAGTGGGTGGGGAATCGGGCGGGGGGGGGAGTGTGAGGGAGGGGGTTTGGGATGCACCACCAAGCACAGTCTTTGCAGCTAGAGAGACCTGGGCCTCAGTTCTCTATGCTTTGCGATACACTGTTTAACCTGTCCCAACACCTGTTTCTTCCCCTGGAAAATGGAGAATACAACATCAACCTGACAGGTTTGTAGTGGGGATTACATGAGATGACATGAATAAAGCAAGTGTCCTATCTTATGGCATGTGGGGCAACCGGCATTAATTCACCTCCCCAGCTCCTCTCTTGAACCCTAAAAGCAAAGCATCTCAAAATCAAGTCACTGAATTTTACTTTTAATTATACTGTGTGGATTTTCTAAGCACAAACACAACAATACAACACCAGCATTGGCTCAAATTACCTGGCCCTGATTTACAGCATAAGTGATTGTTTTCATGCAATTAGCTTTTAGCAGTGTTTGAAGACAAGCTTACTGATTCTTTTCCACCCAAGGGAGCTCTGATTCGTGGATTCCAATGTCTATTCAGTGTAGTATGAAAGAAGAACATCTTCTTTCTTTGCCCTTAGTTTTCTTAGTCTCTCTTTTTTCATAAGCAAATAGGCCGGGGAGACATAAAAATCAAACCCAAAGATGCAGCCAAAAGATGAAAAGGTAAAACACAGCAAAATAAAATGAAACAACAAGACCAAAAGTCACCCTACCCTTCCTGCACTGCCCTGCCCCTTCCCCACAAGATTAGGTCCTCAGAATGCTTCTTCACATTATCTGGGTCCTTGGATATTTTTTTCAAATAGTAGACATAAGGTTGCATACTCATACCCTCTTAACACCTGGGCAGTGCACTTCCTTTTTTTTTAGCCTTTAAAGGTTAGATACGTATTAGACATTTGGTTCAGCAACACCTGTAGAAATATCTCTGTGGAACAAACATTACAGTTTGCAGGGTTAGAATTGTCCTAATTAGAAAGTAAGGACATAATCTGTCCTGCCTGCCTACCAGTTTTCCTGTGGTTTTATTTTTGCTGCCTCATTATTACCCATATGATGCACACTGCTGTCGCAGAAAAACAGAGAGGATGGGCATAGCCAAAGGACGGCAATCCTGTTTTGAGAGTGGGGAGAATTTTAATAGCAGGGAGAAGTTGTTTGACAAAACAAGCCCAAGAGCAAGCTGCTATGAGCCTCACTGGGAAAATGATGGGACTTGGGGGCTGTGGAACTGGTGTGAGGTCTGGAAACCCCCCCCCCCCCGCCCCAAAGTTGGCCATGAAGCACTGAGCAAGTGTTTTTGAGCACAGCCTCCTCTTCTAGGGAAGGACAATGCTAGCAAGTAATCTCCTTCCTACTCTCTGGCTGCTATGAGTTCCCAATGAGATGGCAAATGTTCAAAAGCTTTGGAAAACACCACAAAAATATAAAAAGTTTTCTAGAAAAAAAATACCTTTTGATCTACAAAAGAGGTAAAGGAATAAAGACACTTGGAAATCAGAGAAAGGCTCTTAGACAAAGGTTCTTATTTCATGCGCCTTGGAAAAAAGTCCATCAGACAAACACACTAATGAAACAAGGTTGTGAGAAGTATTTCCCATCCTACTCTGAAACAGCAACGTAAAATGACCAACACCAATGCCTTCATAGAAACAATAGTCCTCTTACACCCAAGAGCACAAAGAAAAATCAAGGAACAAGTGAAAATACATATGTATTTTCTCCTATGTGAAATAAAACAATATATTTTTTAGGAGCTGCCTTGGGTGTATGAGAAGGCAAGTTCCTGTTTTTTCCATGCTAACAGCTTTTCTCTGTGTGTTATTAATGTGGAGCCAATCTGCACCACTGATTTTACACAGGGGAGAGTTCAACCCTAATTGTTCTACCAATAAAGGCAAGTTGAAATGATCTGCTAGCATCATAGCATGGGTAAACAGGTTCATCTAGGTGGCCATTAAACCACGTCAACAATTGTCCCCAGTTTCTGTTTTGGTATATGTTTGGTATCAACTAGGTCAGTCTTGTCCTGGGCTTCCCAAGCTGGTTGTTATTTCTGCAAAGCAATTGGAGATGAGCAAAAGACAAAAAAAAAAAAAAAAAAGAGAGAGAGAGAGAGAGAGAGAGAGGGATAATCTCTGCTTTCCTCTTTAATAGGCGCACGAGCACATTTATATTCTGTTTCCAAGTTCATGCAATAAAGGCCTCTTTAGTATCCCGTAATAACTCCATTAAAAAGCTTATGCTTAATCACACAGTTAACATTTTCCTGTGGAATTGGTTCTGTGGCCTCCCCCCGCATCTGGATTCCCAGCTCCCCACCTCACACAGCTAAACATTTCCCATTGATTAAAAAGTGCTGTTCGTGCAACTTTACTATCATCGGTGGTTAAATATAATTAACTCAGCATTTCAACAAAAGAAACTAGATCAAATTGCTCTGCAATTTTTGGTAAGAAACAGGATTTCTTCCCACTGCGTACAGACTAAACCAGGAGCAGCAGGACAGATCTGAGAACTTAATAACACATATCAAACAGAAGTAGGAGAAAGTGTATTAATTACTAGGTAACAGATATCAACAATGGAACTCACTACAATTACACATGCTTAAGTGACCCAGAGAGTAAACTGATCTCAGAGAACACACACTATCCCTCCTTTTTTTCATAAGACGTGTCATGTAGGCCCGCACTGAACCCAGGGGTGGGCTAGTCGAGGTGGTTGCTGGCGGGGAGGCTGCTGTAGGCAGGGAGGGATTGTCCAAGGTCTATCTCAGAATAACAATTGTGAATTCCAAACCTGTGTTTACCAAAAGCAACAGAAGTGAACTGAGCGAAAGCACAAGAGGCCAAATCAAAATAGGACCCAGACCACAAAGATCTGGGCTCTGAAAATGCAGACTGATGCACTGCGCACACAGCACCTCCGCACAAAGCCGTGTTTTCCAAAGGAAGCCCACCAGGTGAATTTGAATTAACCTGTTTATCTAGCCCAACCTGGAAGAGGCCTTACTTGTCCAATTCAATTTTAAACACAGTTCTGAATTCAATTCCATTTCCTTTTAGATATAGAAAAATGTGTTCTATGAAATTCTGGCTTCATGGTCCCACTACAATCTCGCTTATTTATACCGTTTCTAAAGAAGTTATATAACAGGTGTCTAAAGATCTGGTTCAACTTTTCAGAATGAAGAAAAGCCCAGCTGTTGGATAAACACACATCCTAGTTAGCTATCACGCTAGATTATGGAACCACAGCAAACTGGTCACACTCGATCACTTCCAGGAAAGTCTGCCTGGCACAGTTCCAAGAACTGAGTCCCACTCACATCTGAGTTTGAGTTGTGTGAACCCTGGGCAGAGACTGCTCCCCACATGGTGTGAATGCAGGGAACCAGGCTGGAGAGGGACCCGGCCTCCCTGCCAGGAGCTGCCTGCAGCCCGATGGTTTGACTTCCGCACCCCCAGGGGCCGGGCTCTGGTGGCCAAGTTTGGGATGGAGGCTTTTGAGTAATTGCTGAATGCTGAGAAAGGGTTTGGTGGAAATATTAAGAAAAAAAAATCATTTACCGCTGTGAAATAGCGGGCGGTAGCTGCCATGGTAACGTGGTGCCCACCCCCACAAGCAGGCCTGTGGGGAAGGGGCCTGAGTCACTGTCTGACCAAAGTCAACCCCAGATCAAGAGCACCTGGAGGAGCAGACTTTGGAAGGTGGTTCCCCTCATGGCACCCCAGACTGCAGGGCTTTATAACACTGCTCACAAACCATTTAGAAACACAGTATTTTTCCTAAGAATGTAAGTGAGGAAGCTTAGAAAGACATATATGCATACAAAAAAAAAAAAAAACACAGTTAAGCCTTTTCCAGAAGCGAAGCAAATCTGAGGCCAGTGGTTAATAGGGAGAGCTCGTGGTTCTGGTGTCTTTACATCGATAGGTATGTGTTCTTTGACAGCTCCTCAGAACACAGGAGGATCAAGACTGTGTACTTAGCATGTCCTATATGTTCCCCAACATAGTTATCCAGTATGGATATCCATTTATCCAGTCGAAATCCAGTATGTCAAATACCAAAGAGCCTGAAATCAAATTTGTGTTGACAGAGTAACAAATGGAGTGAGTGAATCCTGTAAGAAGCCATTTTGAAATCTGAAATCTGAGTTAATCCAGCTGAATTTGTTTTACTTAAAAGTACTATAAATGATCATATACCTGTATTTTTTTGCCTATGTGGAGATACGTATTGTGAAGTTCATATACAGTAAGTAGAACAGAATTGACTTTTCTGTCTCATGATTTGCTAGAGGTAGATCTCCAGACTTCCTTCTATGAAAACTTATGGGTCATGAATCTGAGGATCTGAAAGCCTCCTTCATTTTCTTTCTTTTTTTTTTTAAGATTTTATTTATTTTATTTATTCATGTGAGACACACAGAGAGAGGCAGAGACATAGGCAGAGGAAGAAGCAGGCTCCATGCAGGGAGCTCAATGCAGGACTCCATTCCAGGACTCCGGGATCACGACTTGAGCTGAAGGCAGACGCTCAGCCTCTGAGCCACCCAGGTGCCCCAGGCTCTTTCATTTTCTAACAAAGCCATATTTTGTTATCTTCATTTGGTAAAATATGGTCATAATAACAACCCTTCTCAATACACCTGCTTTATAGGTGAATGGAAGTTAAGAAAGATTAAAGTGACCCACCCAAGGTCATACAGCCATTCCACTGGATTTACAACTGGACAGCAGCTCTTCAGCTAACTCCCTGATGTGGAGATACACAGTACCCACTGGTGGGCTCTTTATTCTACTGCTGTGTTTTTGTATGGATTTTCAGGGTCCTGTATCTGCAAATTCCTTCCACATAACTTGTCCTAGCAACCAAGCTGCAAGGCACAGGAAGCCCAGGGCCATGGCTGTGATCCAGGGCCTGTGTTCTGACTCTTTCCTCCTGCTGCTGCCTTTTTGCTATTTTTTTCTGATCATTATCACCTCTCCCAGGGAGAAGGTGGAGAATATGAAAGGGCGTGGAAATGCATCAGTCAATTTTGCTACTTAGGAGTTACAAGAAGCCAGTGGAGTTAATGGTGGTCTTCTCCGTACTAGAGTTGAGTGAGCAACTATGGAGGAATTCAGGCAGCTGGGGCATCTCTCAAGCGGGGAGAAACCAGAGGCTACCTTTAATTCACTCAATGGTGGATGACAAGCTCCTAAAGATGTGGGAAGATACTCCAGGCAATAGCCGGTCAAGGGGGAGAGATGAAGGCTACCCAGATCCCAGCTCTGACCAGATGTCTCCCAGAGGTTTGAAATTCATTCTCTAAAAAGCCGTTTCTAAGATTAACTGCGAGTCTGAAAGTGGTGATTCTCAGTGCTTCCCGGTCTCCATTGTTTGTAAGACACACAGGGAACCTGTGGCTCAATCAAAACAGAGTGAGTCTACTAGGAGCCCAGAGACCACATGTGAGATTTTGATCTTGGCTCTAAAAGGACCCTTAGAAATCAATTTTCTGAACTAGCACTTCTGAGGGCTGCTGGCCCCACCCAAACCCATCAAAGTGGACAGAGGGGGTTCTGCTTCATTTTCTTCTTCTTTCTGTTTTACACAAGGTAAAAGCATCAGTTGCTATTTATTCTAATTTTAATATCTAATTCTTTTTATATTCTTCAGGCTACTGACTCAGGCTTCTCTCCTCTTTTGTACAGTTTTGTTTGTTTTTCTCTCCTTGATGGTAAAATTTAAAACTCACCTCTCTGTTTATACTTAGAGGAAATACATAATGAGGTTATTGGCAGGTAAGATCAAAATGAATCAATGTTGGGAATTAGAAGAGCCAACAGTAAAGAAAGTACTACCTTTTGCATTTATCTCCTGGCCACGGGTAAGTGAAAGGGTACTTTCGTTATGAGGAAATAAGTGTCCCATGTCAGGCCCCAATAATCCCATGTCCTGGGGACAGTTGTAGTCACTGTCCAGCCGGCCTCTGGTGGCACCGCCTCTGGTGTCTTCTTGCTTCACTCTGCGCTATACACATGTGGCATTGGTCTCTAAGAGAAACCATGCTGGTCTTCTATCCAACAACTATCTGCTATCCTCCATGGCCTTCAGGAAATAAATAAGTAAACAAACAAATAAATAAAAATAAAGCAATAGAAGCCCTGCAAATTCCCAAGAGTTTTCCCAATCTGGCTATACTTCCTCTTTCTGACTTGGTTTTCCTACATAAATCCTCCATCTCCAAACTCACAAGACCTCTAAGTGTCTTATTTTTTTCCTCACTGATGAGTCTGTGTTTATGCAATTATTTCCATATACCGCTCTGTCAATCTGACCCTCTTCTTTCTGAGCAATGTTATCTTGTGGAAGGACAGACCCTAGGGGTGCTAAGGGGGGCTGACCATGGTAGGGTATTTTACAGTGGCCGTTTTTCAGCTTCTGTCTTCCCTTCAGACTGACACGCTTGGCCTTGGTTGTCAGTGAGTAAGCCGTGGGTCCCCTTCTCCACCATCACTTCAAGTGTAGGTGCTAAGTACCAACTGCAAATGCAACACATCAGAGGCATCTGGCCTAATGCAATGGTATCTCCATGTCAGGATATGTCATGCTGCATTCAACCTCAAGACATACCCACATTCATTCTGTGTACCTGGATCCTGAGGTTTACTGTAGCCACTCTCAGGTTCACGATGGTGTCAGGGTGCAGTGGGGGAGCTCTATTACCCTATCTAGCAGCCACATGACAACATACCAGTGAGAGGGTCCTACAGATGTCTCTTCCCGTAGCCCCCTGCACTTCCCTTTGGAAACACGTCTCAAATTTTTTTGCCTTATGACCTGACCTCTCTGCCTGACCATATACTCTAGGATGCCAAGGTCAGCAAATGTTTGCACAGCTTTATATTCTCAGCAACTGGCCAGTGCCTGGCGTATTAATAAAACTTATGACTTCAGGGCAACTGAACCCTGACATCCTCTTCCTTAAATCTTAGCTAGATCTGAGCAAAATCTTCCTTGACTCTACTCTAGATTCTCACTTCTCATCTAGCCTGTGGCCCTCAACAGGCAGAGTAATCAAAATCTGGCCTTTCTTTGGGGCACTTGGGTAGCTCAGTCAGTTAAGCATCTGCCTTTGGCTCAAATCATGATCCCAGGGTCATGGAACTGAACCCCATGCTAGGCTCCCTGCTCAAAGGGGAACCTACTACTTCCTCTCCCTCTGCTGCTCCCCCTTGGGCGCTCTCACGCTTTCTCTCTCTCAAATAAATAAATAAATAAACAAACAAAATCTTGAAAAAATATATGGCCTACCTACCTGGAAAGCAAGGGGCATGCTGCCGACTGGCCTCTCCAGGCCAGGACTGGGCACATCCTTCCTTTCAGAATACCACCTCTTCTATGAGAAGCGCTTTGTCTCTGACAAGTTACCTCCCATCATGCTCTTGACAACTGCCAAGAGCAGAACCCCAGACCCGGCTCTGAATCCTCTGGCTCTGAGGACCAGTTCAAGAGAAACCCACAGAGGTCAAAACCACAGCATGCTATTTTCCTGAGGGTCACATAAAGGTTCTAGCGGAAACAAAAGCAGTAAGTCTGCATGGTTGCCCAGGCTGCTGAGCCAGTACCACTACAAAAACACCAGCAAGAGTGATTTTTTTTTTCAGTGTTCCAGACTTTTTGTGGTATTCGCTTTACAGAAAGATAAAGATTTGCCACAAAAAAGAAAAAAAAAAGATTTGCCACAAACTAAGAAAATTACATCCCTGACTCTAAACCCCAAGAATCCCTTTTGCTTTTCTACTGGGAGGGCAAGAAGTCTTCTCTCCAGCAAGAGAATGAGGGCAGGGGTGTGAGGTCATGGATGGGGCTTGCATGCAAGCTCTCCCTAAGCTGGGGCGCTTTGCCCTGGCTGCAGATCAAACCACACGGGGAGCGGGAAGGTAGGGCCACGTGGGCCTGCCTCTGGCCCGCGGAATCTGAGTGTAATGGTTCATGTTCCAGGGGGTTCTCACATGCAGCCCGGGGTAAGCGCATCTCTCCCAGGGAGCCAAGGCAAGGAGCCGAACACCCACTTCAGATCTACGCATGGACTGTGCGCTCCAGTGGCCACTAGGGTGGCGTGTTGAATCATTAATGAGATGGGTTCACCGTTGCCTTGGCCTTGCACGCTGCCAGCAGAGGAGATGTCCTGTGGCTGTGACAACAAAGGGAGAACAAACAGGGGAGAATCCAATAACATTCCTGGTGGAGACAAACATTTGGACAGCCCCGGATTCATTTTCTTCTTTCCACATCACATTACGGCGACCTCTACACGGCCATTCATCTTTATTTCGAAAAGCCATTAAAAACAATTTTTTCCCCAGTGTTACTTGTCCAAGGAGGAGTATTGTCATGGGCTCACTTTCTCTGTAATTTAGAAGAGAAAAGATGGATTCTCCCTTTTTCGGCCTCGGTGGTAGCTACTGGGCCAGGACAGGGCACCGGGGAAGCGAAATCCATGGACCCTGGAGAGCGCCTTAGTCTCGCTGCCTCCCCGTGAGCAGCCAGCGAGGGCCGCTTGTCATGCACGCACCTCCGCTCCTGTGTGCAGCACAGGGCCATCCAGCCTGTGCTGGGATTTTGTTTTTTAACAAATACATGACAAAACAAGGGATATGCTTCAAATGACTGGAAACCAAGTAGATAAAGCGGTTGCTGTAATATCGTGTTTTGGTATTTTTAGCTCTGTTTGCAAAGGCTAAATTACAGTAGGAATCTGGACCCATTTCCTTTAGCAATTGCCTCGTAACACACCACAACCATCTCAGGCTGCTCCTCCTCCCTGAGGAGCTACAACTCACAATCACAGATAGCACTGAAAATAAAACCCCACAACTGCTTGTTTGTTTGTTTGACTTAGATGATCCTGACTTCCTAGCATAACACTCTTGATTTCTGAAAATATCTCGAACAGCAGTTTACCTGGCATACATGCAGATTACACGTCGTTTGCAGGAAGTGATCCAAGCCAAGGTTTCAGGGAAAAGATCAGTTCAGGGGAAGGATAATGTGACCAGCTGGTCCCTGGCGCAGAGGACTGAAGAAGCCGGGCTCCTATATGGAGCCCAACCCCATGGCTTGCCTCTCCACCCTCTTCCCCCGTTGGTTCAGCCACAAGCTGACTAACATCAAGAGACTCCAGTTTCTGCTGAAGGATGGGGCAGGAGAGGAGGGGGAAAGTCAAACAAATGGTTTCTTTTGCTACATTCTCATGCTTAACTGGGAAGCATGGTGACCTTCTTTATGAGTCTACCATACATACCACACTCAGTAGGTAGATACATTTTATGCATGTTTATCTATTGATAAATGCACTAAATGTTTTTTTTAAAAGGGCTTTAAACTCATTACAACATTGCTCAGTCTCAGAAATGAGCTGTCCAAAGAGGATAACAGAATTAAGATAAGGAAACCTAGATATTTTTGATAACTCAACTGCATGCTTGGCAGTGGGAACACACTCCAGCATGGGCTTTAGCAGTAACAGCAAGAAAAACAAGGGATTCTGACTCTACGACATGATGCCCCCAACTTTAAAATGCCATATAGGGATAGGGGAAGGAATAAACATTCCGAAGCAAGAAATAAAACATTTTGAATTAAGAGTTTAAAAATTGACAAAGAGAGCCCCTAGAATGTATATAGTCTTCACTTTAGAAGATCAAAATGTCTATTTGGGGGCTCCCTGCCCTCTTTTCTCATAGATTTTTATTTTCTAACACAGACTGTGCGTAAAGACCAAGATCAAGTGTAATTAGCCAATCTTGCCCTTTAGCTGCTTGTCTGTGAGATGAAAGTCAAGGCAGAAGACACCTGCTGGACTACCTGTGTGTTCCCGCCATGGAACTTGTGCAGGTACATACGTAAGACACGAGAGTCAGGTAACCTAATGGCTAAGAACGTATAGCTTAATCCAAACTTTCAGAAAAGCCCTTAAGAGGAACAGTCCTGGAAGCAGACAATGCCCAGACAGAATTTATGGTTGATTTAACCTTGTAAAAATTCCCTGGGTCAGCAAAGTCTAGTGTGCTTCATGGTACAATCCGTAGGGCATTCCTTCCAGAAACCGCCCTATATAAGCAGAACCCTCCGTGACCCTCTTTGTTTGGAGCTGGGACAGCCATCTGCAACTGCAAAAGCAATCATTTTAAGTGCTCATGATGAGCACCTAGGGCAACCACTGGCACAATAACACAAGCCTTTTCCAACAAAAAAAAATTCCGAATGCCAAGTGGGTTGAGGCTTTGCATCGGCTGCTGTTGGCAGAAAATAAAACCAACTCAGGAGCAGAAATGTCTGGAGTTTCTCTGCATTGAAGATCACTAACACCAGTTGTGTCTGATTCTTTCATAATTCCTGCAACCCTCTATGGTTCCAAGTTCACGCTCACTGTGCAAGATTTGGGATACTGTACCAGTGCCAGGAAGATTGAACCACATAAAAGGGGCCCTCAGACTTCATGTCTTACAACTGGAACAGTCCCATGGAAACTGAGGCAGTTGGTAATCCAGGGTGCAAGAGAACTAAAGAGGAGGTGAGATCTTATTCTCTGAAACACAATTTAGCTCCATCCATGACCACATTCACCTTTCAACTCCAATGTGGTAAGAAATTGTCCAAGGCTGAGTTACTAAGCTGGGTGTTCTAAGACTGCCTGAAGGAACTCAGCAGAGTCTACCCCCATGCGTGACCGCAGGGGCTGATAGAAATAACATCAGCTGCAAACCAGAGCCTTCTCACTGACCACAGTGTCTCCAGGCATTGGGTACTCATGACTCTGTCTCATGGTCTTAGCCACTATAGGTGGGGTGTGTGTCTTGCATGGTGGGAAGGAGGAAGTAACATGCAGTAATGAATTACAAATGATGACTGTTACCGGGCATTTGAAATATCTTAAAAATCAGATTACTAAAAGCGTCAACCAGATTTTTTCTTTTGAAGTACATTCAGTAAAAATAACTCTACATAACAGATATTTTTACATATACAGAGAAAGTCTGAAAGAACAGTTAAGTTATTAACCGTAAAGGTCACACCGCACACTGTTCTGTTTTCTTCACAGCATCAAGTACATTTCACCCAGATGTAAGGTAGATGCTCAGGGGTATGGTACTGGATGGGTGAGTGAAAATAGACACTATGCTTCTGTAATTGTATATTTTCCAATCATTAAGCATTATGTTATTTCTAATTGATGCCTTACACACCTAAGAAGTTAACTTTTAGATAAACGTTTAAGAAATATATCACATTTAAATATATGAAACATAGATTATAACTTTTATCTGTAAACTGCCAACATTCCTGACCACCAATTTGAGAAAATATACTAAAGCAAGTTTTTAAGTTACCCTGTTACATTTTACAAATAAGCTGCATCAATCCATTGATTATATGAGAGCCTTAATCTTATGGGGCTCCCACTGGCTTCTATACATCATTTGGAAAAATTAAATAAATATCACTCTATTCAATAAAGACCCATGCTTTACCTAAAAAAAAAAAAATATCCCAACTTACATTAAAGGAGTTGGTGAGTTTTAGTTTTCAACTGGTGGCTTTGGTCTCCAGAGGTAACTATTGTTAAAAATGGTGTGTTGCTAGTTATTATTGAAGAAACATACTCCAAATACAAACTTGCTCTTTGAGATAAATAAAACCATTAAGACGTTTACTATTTTGGGTGATGGTACTCGTCCTGTTAATTCAATTCAGCAGAAATATGCCCTGAATGACCATAATTAACTCAATGAACAGGAGAGGCTCTCATCACTTTCATTCATCTCATGTCCACTCAACAGTCATGTTTCTGTTCACCTAACACATCTAGGCACAAAAGGCTAAGTACTAAGAAGTAATCAAAAGCCTGACCTATGGGCCCCTGGAGGATTCTAATTCGGCCAGTAGAACCATAACTTAAAGAGATTTTTTTCTTAAGATTGTATTTATTTATCTGAGAGAGAGACAGACACAGAGAGCCGAGAGAGCACAAGATGGGCAGGGGGAGGAGCAAACTCTCTGCTGAGCTGGGAGCCAGAGGCGGGGCTCCATCCCAGGACCCCAGGATCATGACCCGAGCCAAAGGCAGACGCTTAACCGACTGAGCCACCCAGGCACCCCTAAAGAGATCATTTTAAGAAGCAATCAAGGTAATATAGAATACACATGGATTGCCTTACCATAGTAGGGATATAGCTAGGGACAAGGGAAAGAGGAATGAAACAGCACTACACATCTTAATATTCTGTGTACAAAATGGCAAATAGGTATAGGGTACCTCTGCTGGATACCAAGGTGATGGTTGCTTGAGGAAAAAACATTTGCACAAATCCGCTGTGAGCTCAACTACCCTATTTTTCATGGATCATCATTTTTACTTGAAATTAGTATTGACAGACAAACTAAGGCTACTTGGACTTGGGTATTTGGAAGGCTTCTCTCGAAAATAAATGAAGTAAGGGACACTGGGGTGGCTCAGCCGGTCGAGTGTCCTACTCATGATTTCGGCTCAGGTCATGATGTCAGGGTTCTGAGACTGAGCTCTGCGCTCAGCAGAGAGTCTGTTTCAAATTCTCCTCCCACTTCCTTGCCCCTCCCCAATCCATATGCACTCTCTAAAGTAAAATAAATAAATAAATAAATAAATAAATAAATAAATAAATAAATCTTTTATAAAGATAAATGAAGTGAGCCTGTTATTTTATGAATATATTTGGCAGTATTTGTGGCCAATGATAAAATTCAAGCTTTCAAGTGAAAATTAGCATTTTAGAAACCTGTATCCACTAAGGTAAGTTAGCAGCTTTCCAATACTAAAGACTCTTCTGATGAAATCCTGGTGATATCATCATAAGTAATTTTAAAGTATTATATAATAAAATGTGTCAATATTTGGAAGGTCTGCATAACTCAGTGAGCCAGCATCTTTTAAATGCCCAAAAGATATTACAAAATCATGCATGAGTAAATGATATACTCAAAGTGCCAGACAAACCAATGGATTTTAATGCAATAGGGTGAAAAAACTAATTTGATATGATTTCATATTCCACATTGCAATGAACTTTAAGAAGCTGCCGCTTGTCAAGTTTTGATATAATGTTAAAGAATATCCACAAATATCCCAGAAATCTATCAAAAATATTCCTCTATATATCTGTGTGAAGCTAGATTTTCTTCATATACTTCAAACGAGAACAGTATATACAACAGATTAACACAGCTATGAGAATCCAGCTGTCTTTCGTTAAGGCAGATCTTAAAGAGATTTGCAAAAATGTCAAACAATGCTGGTCTTCTCATTTTTTATGTGTGTGTGGAAAAATTAGTGATCTTCATGTAACATATTCCTTATGATAATGCATAAAGACTTATGTCTGCTACTTTTAAGGGAGTTAATAAATAAATATTTAATTTTTAAATCTAGGCTTTATTACCATGAGTATTGATTCATACAGCCAAGATAAATAAAAAGAGCTTCAGGGAGTGTAGTAATTTTCAGAAGTGTCAAGGAGCTGGAGCCCTAAGAGATTAAGAGCTGATGAGCCAGACAGCAGTTTTTATTTTATTTAGATTTTTAAGTTTTTAAAAAATTCCAGTTAGTTAACAGATAGTATCATATTAGTTTCGAGTGTATAAAGACGGTGTTTGGGGATTTTTTTGTTCTTTGTTTTTGTTGTTGTTAAGATTTTATCTATTTATCAGAAAGAGAGAGAGAGAGAGCATGAACGAGGGAAGAGGCAAAGGGAGAGGGAGAAGCAGACTCCCCGCTGGGCAGGAAGCCCCATGTGGGGCTTGATCCCAAGACCTAGGATCATGACCTGAGCTGAAGGCAGCCGCTTAACCGACTGAGCCACCCAGGTTTAGAAGCAGACTTCCAAACAAAGCAACGGCTCTACATGTCTGACTAGCAGGAGTATTGCAAACCAACAAACGGGGTCAACAAGAGGATGGAAGCACGCACTGGCAACTGCTCCAAACAGAATCAACGTGAACACAACATTATCATTTATTTGGTTTGTTTGCCGTGAATCTAAAACTGGGAACATTTTCAGATTGGTTGTGGACATCTGCTCGGCAATCAAGTGTCAGCTGAGTTTTGATGCTAAGGTGACCTGGCCCTATTGCTCGCCAGGACCCGACAGCTTAAATTCAAGGGCTGTATGCTTCAGGTTCCTAAGCAGGATATACAAGTGGGTCATATTCTTTTTGTTTTCTTGATCAGGGGATTCTCTTGTCATTCAGTCTTCATCATTTCTCTATGGGGTAACCTTGCCATGTGTCTTCTAATCTGGACTGATGACAGGTGAAAAGGGGTTCCATATGCAGGGACACCAGGCACAAGTCATGAGAGTCTTGGACAAAAAAGGGCCTGTGGTGGTCCTGCTTCTGCCCAGGCCCTCCCCCCCACATCCGACCGATGCCCCTTCCCACTCCCGGGCGTCTGCTCCACACCTTCCATCTATCTCTGGAGGAGCGGTTTCTGTCTTACTGAAGACCCTGTGCCACCATGTTCCTCTACCCTAACATCTCCCCCTTCGCCATGTATTCCTTGTTCTCTTCCGTCTGCTCTTATTCTCAGGGGACAATGATGCAGGCTGTGCTGTCTTTGACCTCTGCCCAATCCAACAGGCAGTTCTTTGCTTGTGATCTCTCTTTCTCTCCTATTTTCTCCTTCCACTGAGCCATGAGCAGTCTAGTCTTTCCTTCCTCCAGAGTCTTCCCTAGACCTCAAGACACTGCCCTCTCTCCCTTTCTCTGTCTTGCCTTCTCCCACTCACTTCAGGGGGACTGTCTGTTTCCAGGGCCTCTTCCCCTCACCCAAACACACGGGGGTCCCCGAGGGTTAGTTCTCATCGTGGCCCTCCTCCCTCCCTGCTTGTTCCCAGTTGGGATGATCTTCCTCTCCTTAGTGAGTCATCCACACAGCTCACTGTCATGAACTCTCAAATATGTTTTTCTAACACGTTTCTCTCTTTCTTTTTTTTTTAATTTTTATTTATTTATGGTAGTCACAGAGAGAGAGAGAGAGAGAGGCGCAGAGACATAGGCAGAGGGAGAAACAGGCTCCATGCACCGGGAGCCCGATGTGGGATTCGATCCTGGGTCTCCAGGATCGCGCCCTGGGCCAAAGGCAGGCGCCAAACTGCTGCGCCACCCAGGGATCCCTCTCTCTTTCTTTAAAGCACCATTTTAAATTTCTACCTATGTTTTACACATCTCGTCTGAATGGGCAGCTGGCAACCTAAACCCAGTAAGCTCCACACAGAGGCATTATCTCCCTCTCCTTCACCCCTACGTCCTCTCTTCCTGTTCCTGTCTACCCCTCAGGAAGCCTCAGCATTTCAATCATCCTTTATCCTGTTTCCATCTCCTTTGTACATGTTACTCCCAGTTGCTGGCTGCTGTTGACTTTCGTCCTAAGCTCTGAAATAACTCTCCACATCTATCCCTATTCCCACCACCGCGTCCCTATTTCAGGCCCGTGTGTCACGATTACCCTGCCAGGGAGTGACTCTGATGGTGGAGGTGGAGACAGTCCAGAGGAATCTTAAGGGAACATGTCCACTGGTAGGCTGGGAGCAGAGAGGGGGAGCCAGGAGAGGGATTGTGGGGAAGGAGAATGAGGAGGAGGCATGCCAGACACCTACCACGGATGGAGCATGAGGAAGGTGGTGGTCAGCAGTGAAGAATGCTAAGAGCGGTCAAAAATTTGGAGACTGGAGAAAGGGGCATTTAACTTGGCAATGAAAGACCACAGTGCCCTTGGAGGAAGATGTTTCAGTTCATTAGTGTTGGGGAGGACCAGCCTCCATGATCTGACCATCATCTCCGTTCTCCTTCAGCAACTCCTTATCTACGTCACAAGCTAAGTCTGTTTTTCTTCTGAAGATTGTGATTCCAATACATGGCTGCCTAATGACCTCTTTCTATCCTTCTTCCAGTTCCTCTGCACTGCCAATACCCACTACGCTCACCCTTGGATCTTACGGAGCCATCTGGTGTAACCCTTCGTCTGGTTCTACCAAGCTCCGACTTCCCTGTTTGGCCCAACCCTGTGGTCCAGCACCTCACTTACTGTCCTGCTAGCACCCTTCCCTCTCTCACTGCTTGTTGTTACACCACAGCCACACAGCCAACCACAAAGGCTGACACGAGCCAGGACAGAGGTAAATGGGGCTTGCTGGAGGACATGCCCCAGCTCTGTCTAGAACACATGCCCTCCAACCTTCACGGGATCCTCAGCATCATTCAGCGATCCCTCTCTGGATCAATTTTCTTCTTTCTTTCATTCCTATAGAGGCCACATTAACCATTTTTCCTCATGACCTCTGACCCATCTCTCAGCAGATGCCTTACCTCCTTCTCACAAAGAGAAGTAAGGCCAACAGGGTTGAACTTCAACTTCCCTCCTCGATCCCCACCATTAAAACTTTTACTTGTGTGCACAGCAGGGACAGACATAGACACGTGTGCATCTACAAGTATATGATAAACATTCATGTGTATGTACACATGTTCACAGACATACTCAACACGATGGCTGAAGTGCCCAGCATGTGTTGCCACCATGCCAAGCATTTGGTAATCCATTACCTCATTTAATCCTCTTTCCATGCTTCTCTTGCAGGTTTCTTCCCCTCTCCCAATCTCCTGATAGACCCCTCTCCCTATTTCCTATAACTTCATCCTCTCTACCAGGTCCTTCCACTTGGCTTGTCAAGACGGTCATGTCATCCATGTTGAAAACCCCAAACTTTTCTTCAACAACTAATTTTCTCTATACGTCATCCTCTAAATTATGAGTTCTCTGAACAAACTTTTGAAATGGCAATCTTTGTTCATTACTGCCAATTTCTCACCTCTCACTTGTTTCTCAACTCACTGGAAACTGGAGACTATTGGCATCATTCCATGAAAAGTGTAACACACACTATTACTCCTGGTGCTGTGGAGGACCTGTTCTGTGTTACATCTTTGGGCCAGCTTCTTAAATTCATGATCTCATGCCATTCTTCTCCATATTTACCCTAAAAATTATTCAGGCAACTGTTCATGTAACATCTGCACCCCCTATGAAAGAAAGGGCTGCAGGTTAGCTCAGCACATGCACCATGTCTGTTTTCTTCGCATTTGTATTCTAAGGTCCAAACACATGGTAGGAACTCAATAAATATTTGTTGAATTAATAGTTTATAAATTGTTCCCATTTAATGTGTGAGAAAGTAAGCTCAATGTGGTTAAACAACTTTCCCAATGTCGCATGGCTAGCACATAGCCAGCACTCAACCCACTGTCACCTGTGTTTTTTCCACTCTATTCTGTGATCATCACCCTCTGTTACCCTCCCTGCCACCTGCACACTCAAGACACACCCCTAAATGTACATGCTGAGCTCAGGCCCTTCTTCTTAGCCCCAGACTCACACATACCTCTGAGCACTTTAAATTTCCACCTCAAAGTCCATCTCTAACCAAACTCATTAGCTTTCACAGACCTACTTTTTCACTCATACGCTTAATGATGTCATCATCTACTCAGATGTCCCAGCCAGAATCCCAAGAGACCTCTTCTCGGTCACACCCATCACACACATACACGCGTGCACACACACACACAGCCTCCCACCCCAGCAAATGCATCCTGTCACTTCTCCTTAAACATCTCTCCCATCTAACCTTTCCTCCAAATCACTCTACTGCTGGAGTTTGGGCTCTTGCAGAGCTCACCAGGAGGACCAGCAACTGAATCTCCCTGGTTTCCCTGCTTCTGGCTCGACTCTTTATAAATCATTCTTCTCACTTCTATCAGAGTCATCTTCATAAAGCATGAATCTGATGGTGCCCCTTCCTTTCTTAACACTTTGCAATGGTTTGCTATCCCAACTAATGCCACTGCCAAGCAAAAGCTCCTAATATGGGCTATAGGGCCTTGATGAGTTCGTTGTGCCTCTGTCCCCAATCACTGCACATGCACGAGCCCTGTCCTGGGCACGCTGAGTTGCTTACAGCTCCCTCCCTCGCACCGTGCTGCTTCAGATCACTGCTGCCTCTGCACACACGCTTTCCTTACTTGCAGTCTTCCTCACGAGCTCCTAGACTGCAAAATGTACTCTCCACAACAAATTCCTCCCAGATCCTTAAAATCCTCTTTCAAGCTCCTACTGAGCATGATGGTTTCCATCTAGACTATGTCACACTACATGTCAATTATTTGTTTATTTGCCTGTCTCCTTGCTATATTGTAAATTCCTCAAGGGAGTGACCAACACTTTTTTAATCTTTTCTGTTCAGTACCTAGTAGCAATGGTGTCCAATACAGTTTGTTTGGTTGCATGAATAAATAGAAGCTGCAAATGTTCCATGTCACTATAACTAAGAGCCAGTGTCACAAACAACACAGGCTAAAGCAAATCCACTTGGCTGCAGATGGGTCTGGTACATGAAGAGCAAAATCATGTACAGGTAAGTGCTTGCCTGCCAAGGCAAAGTGCTCTGGCGGAGAGCACGTTGCAAATATGCATTTCTGGCTGTTACATGAATATTTTTAGAACATGTTACACTGACTTGTTTCATATGTTAGCTTGGAGAAGAGAAGATGCCAAAGGCATGTGTGGCAGTTACAGTTCCCCTTTGTTAAAAAAAGAAATGGAAACCATAATGCCAACAGCAAAGATGCACAAGTGCAGTACGGTGGCAGCGCAGCCTGTCCACACCAAGATTTCTGCAGCCTTTACACTTGGATTTTATTTGCCAAGCAGGACCCGCCCGCCACCCCACATGTGGGATACGTCAAGCAGGAACATCTGAGCTCTGACCCTGAACCTCAGATAGCAACTTTGCTGTCTTCAGTCACAAGAGAAGGATGCTTCCCTACAGCTAAGTTAGAAGGTTCCAAAATTTCTGGCTGCTTCCAACAATGTCTTCTCTTTCTGTTCAACCCACTCCAAATCTGCATTTAGATGATCTACTTTTAGTGTGTACCTCCACTGGAAGGCAGCATCTTCCAGGAGTCTTTTGCCCAGAGTTAGGGGTGCCCAAATACCCAGTGCATGCATCTCCTCTGTCCCCCTCACTTCCCACTCCCTGAGCCTGCAGCCCTGCTGAGGATCCTTATGCTTTATGGTTGCCTTCCAACATCCAGTTTCCATCCTTCGCAAGTCAGCTGCTGAGCCCAATAAGGCTCCAGGCTGGCAGGCTCATGGGATCTAGTTGCACACTCACTGCTCCCTGGGGATAAGAATAGATCACCGTGACCAATGAGAGTGACAGAGCTGAGTAAACTAACGGCTGCCAGTGTGGGCTTGCATCTTCCAGCAAAACCTTGCGCCTGCATAAAGAGCTTGCCATGAACACTGATGGCAGAAGTGGAAGACAATGATATAGATTTCCTTTTTTCCCATTATTTCAACTTTATTCAAGAGTAGGCTGAGTGTGGGGGGTCTCAGAAACTGTGCCCCAGTCAGGTAATTCTATGACTTTTTCTCCCCACTGCCACGCTGGCTTAAAAATGAAAAATTCACTGAATTTGTCAAGCAGTGGAACGTCTCCTAACCGTATCCAATCGACGAGTCACTTTCGGCCTCCCCAGCAGAGAGTACATCCTCATTTACAAGGAATGTTTTCAGGATCATGAAGATGGTCAATTCGATTTGGCTATATTTTCGCTATATTTTCTTTCTCTGGGGCTCCCACATGTACTGCCTGACTGGGCCATGGCTTTTGCAAATTGTTAAGGGGTCCTCAGCTGTGGTCTACCTTTTATAAGAGTTTCTCACTTGGACTCTATATTTCTTTCAATTTGGTTTCAGTTGGCTTTTCAGGCTAAGTCCATTAGCCTTTGTATATTTAAGATTTGGGTCTTTGATTTAGGAGCCAGCTAGAGGCATATCATAGCCTTTATTCTTGAGCCTTCATCTCAGAAAGTCCATGTGGCCGGTGATGTCTCAGTGAGGAGCACCAGTACCCTACCTGGCTTTGCTTCCACACCTAAGTACCAACAGTTTGTGAACAGAGCATTCTTTATCCCTTATGTGCTCTAACTGACTTACGTGTGTCAGTCCTGTTCCCTCAACTGAATGACAGATTTCTGAATGGCAGGGAAAGAGTCTTATGCTTCTTAATCTTCCCCAAGCTTAGAATGGTACTGGCCTACAGAGATGCTTCATAAACACCTGCCGAGTTGTCACCAATGTAGCAACTTGGGTTCTAAATGATACTCTCAACAAGAAATAGCAAGTGAGCAGGCCGGTATCCTAGCTCATGAACTCCCCAGTAACTCATTCAGCTTCCCTCCAGACAGGGCCACACATGCCACCGTTCATTTGCTGCAGCCAAATCGATTGATTTTAAATCAATTGAAACTACTACATATAACTCAATCCATTTTCCCCTCGAGTATATTTACATTGCTTGAGATCTTAATTCATATTTTCACAACTTGAGATATATTCATTCAAATTGCTCCTTTCTGAAACAGTGATTTACTTTCACATTTTTTCAATTAATTTTTACCATAGCAAAGTTGATTCAGCTTCACATTTTTTTTATTTTAAATGAAACAGACCTTGTATTGTCTTTCAGTACTAAAGTAGCTGAACAAATGGTGTACACTGCTGCCTCAAGCTTTCCCACTCCCTACTTTCAATCATGCCCATCCTTTTAAATTCTGACTTGTATGCAAACGAGTCCCAAATATGTACTTCTCAACCTCACCTTTCCTCTGAGACTTGGTTCCACATCTACTACCAGAATATCTCCTTTTCAAATAAAATGCAATAAAAGAAATCTGCAACTCTGTCTGCCTTCCAAAATTCTATTTGCAAGGCTGTTTGAAATTTATAATTCATTTTCCATAGAAACTGCATTATAAATAGTAATTCAGTTAGTTCTCTGGCTGAGAAACAAAGCTTAGCTAATCCATCTGCAATGGAAAGTAGCAGAAAGCAATATGGTAACGATATGAGTAATTAAATGAAGCACTATAAAGCGAATATACAAAAAATAAGTCTATCTCAGTTGCTAATATGTGAAGTACAGCACTTTTACTGAGAGTAGGGCAGGGCAGAGATCGTGGAGATCCAGAGGACTTCTAAGTTACATTACAGACACCCGGTTCCAAACCCTTGCAGCAGACTTCGCATCTCCTCAATCTAGTTACCATGTCCATGGATCCATCTTCTTCCATTCCCTGGGGCCCTGTCCTCAATCTGACATTATCCTCCCTCACCTTAACTATTTTCATGGTCTTCTAGTTGATTTCTCAAAGTCCAATCTCCTCCTTAAAATCGACCTTGCTTATGGCATTCAGAGTCATCCTTCCTGGACAAGATCTTTCACTGTGTCACTGTTCTGTGCAGCAGCACACTGGCCGCCCCCACCGAAGCAGGAGGGCATATCTCTGGCTAAACTGTGGGGCTGCACACCCGTGGTCTTGGAAAAGAGCTCCCACCTTGGCAGGGCCTATGTGGCATCCGGTGGACATCCTGGCTCCCATCTAAAGTAATCCAGACACTCAAAAAGACTTCTGGGATTCTTGATCAGGAGACAGTACAGGCTCAGTCCCTGAGTGGCCCATCTGCTCTTGAAGACCAGAAAGTGATGCCTCAATTTGGTTATTACATGGTTCTCTTAGAAAGGAGCTAGAATGCTGAGGCTCTCAGCCAAAAGTGGAGATGAGATGGTCAACCTCTGGCTTCTTCTGTTTGAACTCATTTACCAAGAATCTCTTTGAACAGAAGGAACGGACCCATCGATACGACTGCACAGGGAAGCAGCACAGGAGTCAAAGAGCCCTTGCACTGGGGCAAAGCACCTTTTCAGTGACTTCGCAGTGTCTTCATTTTGTACATAGGCAAATGGATGCCCTCCACCCACAGCTGCTGTGAGGATCAAGGGAGCATGCTCAAAAAAAAGGACCTACAAAGGTGCCTGATAAAAACATACATGCGGGCAGGTATGCATTAATGAAGTTGGAGATCGGGAGATACACAAACGCATTTGGTCAGAGCCTCCATCTCCTGGCCAACCCCTGGCAAATATTTTCATTCAGATGAATGCCCCCTTCATGATCCTTGGGCTGGAATTCAAGCAGAGTCTTGCTTGGTGTTCTATACTCTATCCTGTCTTGCTAAGAGGAACTATCTGGGCAGAGGAGAATTGCTGGTTTACAAATCAGATCCAAGAAATATTCAGGAATTAAGACAATGGCAAATCCAAAGGAGACATGGAATGTGGTCTGGTTAATCAAAACAAAGTGAAACAAAACAAGAAAACCTCCGAAACAAAAGCCAAACCAACCAACAAAAAAGAAGCAGGCCAGCGCTGGCCCCGGCTCTGGATCTGGCCAGCGGGAGCAGAGTGGCTGCCTGTTGTCATGGAGACGCGGGCACAGTGATCCAGGCCCCGCCGCCCAAGATTGCTGTGGCGGTGGCAGAGGAGAGCCGCACCCAGGGCTCCGTGGTCCCTACCTTAGGCTCCTCCTCTCAGATTCCAGCAAGGAAAACGATAGGAGGGTTCAAAGATGTTTATTTCTTCCATTCTCTGCGTGGTACTCACAGAAATAAATACTTAGGTCTAAGGATTACGAGGCATTATATGTGTAGAAGATTTATCCATTTTCAAAGCATTTCCACAGACACAATTCTCCCAGTGGCACAGGTAGGTACGATGGTGTTATTCTCATTTTGTAGATGATGGAGCCTAGAGAGATGGCCACAGGACAGGACACTTCAACCCTCCCGATCCGTGGATTTTCCTTTGGCATAGCATGGATAACGTGACTTACCCCGACTACGTGAAACTGTACATGACATAGGTTTAAATGTCACTATGTGAACTCCTGGCCAGTGTTGTTCCCATTCACCCCCCATCTCTGCTCCTAAGAAGCAGCACCAAACAGTGTCAGGCACTGGGATGATAATAGATAAAGGACATGTCCTATCTAGCTGTTTAGAATTTGTAGAGGAGCTGTCCCCATTTCTAGTTCCTTGGGCTGTTTGGAAACTATGGGAGCTATCTGGAAACAAAGACTGTAATTGCAATCTGCATTTCCGAATCTCCCATTAGCAGAGTCATCCCACCTACTGTGCGGAGAGGTGACCTCATTAGAGAGGAGGAACCAGCAGTAGAAAACTCAAAGCCTCCGGAACCCTCTGGCAGTTGGGCCCGTGCTCAGGAGAGGCGTCCAGCAGCTGCTGCTGACAATGGGCTTCTGTACCCCATTCCTGCAAAAGCTTTTCTCTGCAGGCCTTTGCTCCTCCCATGAGCTAGCTGGTTTTGTTTTGTTTTATCCTCAAGCAAGATGGCTGCTGATTGCAATGAGCTCAGAATAGCAGAGAGTAATTAAAAATTCATTTTAAAATCTATCGCACAGTTTAACATCTACATTAAGAACACTGCTGGGGTAAATAAGCTGGCATCATCTTTAGTAAAGCAAGAAAAAAGAAGCCAGACTGTCTGTTGCACATGGTTTCAGTAGATAAAATGAACTGTATTTCAGCTGGCCTTTGTACAAGCTTTGTAGGCCTTTTCCTGAAAATGCAAGCGGTCATGACAGCAACCAGCATTTTCCAAGAGGTATGGTAGGTAGAATCTGATGGCTCAACTAGGAAACTTGTTGACTGAGACATAGCTTCAGGAAAAGGGATCTCATGTTTTCTAGGAGCAGTTCTCTTTAGAGGCCAGTGACAAATGGTAGTAGAGAGCTGACATTTTAAATCTATTTACATACTTATTTTTTAGCAGGTATTGGAGCAGAGGGAGAGAGAGAGAGACTCTCAAGCAGGCTCCACATCCAGTCTGGAGCCCAATGCAGGACCTGAGCTGAAATCAAGAGTCAGACGCTTAAGTGACAGAACCACCCAAGTGCCCCTGGAGAGTTGACATTGTAATAAGCGCTTTTTTTTTTAATGATACAAGCCTGACATTTATCACATTATATTACGAACCCTACTGCATAGATTATTTAGAGATTAAACCAGACCTTGAGTTGCCAAGGAAGGAAGAGTGGTGCCTCTGGACTCCTGGCTTTCCTCTGTCCCACCAAGCTTTCATGGCACCTCATCCAGTCCAACATCTGCCTGGACCCACCAAACATTGCCACCAACCCCATCACTGCCCTGTCCCCAAATCTCAATATCATTACCAATAAGAAGCAAATTCTAGTGAATAATGGACAGATACTCTCAGCAAGGAAGTCCCACGTTCAAAGAGGTTTTTCTGAGAGTTGTTTTTTAACTCCAGCAGAAGTGATACCAAGAGCATACTAATGACAAGAAGTTAACTTTCATTCAGTGATCTGTATTTTCACCAGTGGTCTGTGTTTTCTGGGTCCCAACGTCACTTTCTATCAATTTCGAAGGGTGTCTAGGTGGCAATAGGAATCTGATGATGAATATAATAAAATGGGTTCATTTAGCAATTGAATTACATTATTATCATGACCACATTACCCATTTTATTCTCAAATTTATGTTCATTTTCAGAACCAACAACCCATTCCGCTCACTGCATTCAAAGGCAGCACACATATTTTATGTTTAAAGTAACTTGTCGCACTCCAACCTAGGAAATAAATACCAAATCAATTTACTTTCTCCTTCTTCCCCCAACACTGAAAGCAAATGTCAAGTGTTATAAAGCTCCCCAATGATGTCAATAATTTTATTAAAAATTGAGATTTAATACCTCTTCTCATATTCTTGATAGAGGCATTGAAGTAGGTAGGGCTATAAAACTAATAACCTATTTTTCACAGCAAATATTTTCATTCACCTGGGGCAGAGTAAACCAAGGCCTTTATGGCATCGTTAAACCAGATTATGAGAATTTTGATTAAAACCAAAGACACTGACATTTTCCAACCAAAAAAGGATTGTCACCAGAGTCAATGTTTTTGCCCATGCTTGTGTCTGGATGAATCCTAAAGCTGGTGCAGAACATACTGCCTCCAGAGGGCTGTGGGCCACTGTGTTTCCTTATATGTGTGCCTAAATTAACCACAAACTCTTACCACTTCTAGGCCTGATTCTAAGAGGGTGGAGGTGGGGAGTGGGGATGGGGTGAGGGGGTGGGACTCTATGCTCCTAGTCACAAAAGGGTAATGCCATTTTGACCTCAATTAACATACACATGAAGCAAACATAGAGACCTTTCTTTATGTGGACTTGGAAAATATTAAAAGCTAGCCTTTTTCCATTTGTAAAGCAATTAAGAAGACAATGGGCAGACAGGTCTTTAAAAAGAAGGGAAGGGAACCAACGGAGTAATGATGTTCACACTTCTACTCTCAGTGTTGGAGTTGTCTTCAATAACATAGTTAAGGACATTTACAAGTTTCTAGGAGGAAAAAATTGAGTTGAAGAGTCCAGTTCTTTTTCTCTCAACTATTACAGAAACAAATGCTAAATCACTTAACATCTTTTGTAAAATTAGAAGTGATTATATTGTAATGTTAGTCTTGGGCATGATTCCTGAATTTTATCAGGTTTTTGCCATTTATAGTGTTTATGGTTAGGGAAATACACTTTGATGTGGCCCATGTTCAAATATAAAGAATAATCACCACATTTTATAGTAAAGGTCTGTTTTGTGGATTCTTTGTTCATGATAATTATATGTTTACCTCTGAAGCTAAGGGAACTACTATTGGTGTTCCTGGGGCCAGGAAAATGAAGAGTTGATGAATGAGTTTCAATCTTTCCTTGACAGAATATTCATGGAGCTTTAGTATTCATATTTTTGACAATAAAGAAGGTATCTACCTTTCTTGGGTTTTGAGTTAGATAGTGAAATGTCACAAAGTCAATCCAATGTTGTGAGACAAAGATGATAGACATCATGTCATAAGTCTTGTTCTTCATCGAGCACATGGGTTGGAGGACCCTCTACTTGAAAGGAAATTGCTAGGGACTCAGTGATATTACAATGTCTATGGTCATTAACGTGTCAATACCTGTTACACAGTAGACACTACACCTACACAATTTCTTTCAATTCTTACTACTCTTTGACATAAGCACTATTTCTATTTTATGGAGGATGAAACATAGCTTAAAAGTTCTAAGAAATTGTTAAAGGTTGTATAAGACATACTCTGCTGACCTGGTAAAATACAAACACTGAACCAATCTTTAAAATGCAACACAACAAGGGCACCTCACTGGCTCCATCAGAAAAGCATGTGACTCTTGATCTTGGAGTTGGGAGTTCATGTTCCACATTAGGTGTAGAGATTACTTAAACAATAAATGAATAAACTTTAAAAACCATGCAATACAACATTGCCTTGGGTGATGAGTGAGGTCGGTTCTTTAACTCTTAGGTTGCTGAATTATTGTGAATTTTGGATTATTAAGCAATAACTGTATTGTATTAGTGGTTCTACCATTTTTCAACATGTAAATATTTTTCTAATTACAACAAAATCCATCTTATTCTACATGGACCCAGAATGGACTATTCTATTAATTAAACATTCTAGCTAATTAAGTGTTAGGGGAAGACTACTCATCTGTAAGAGGTGAAACAGAATCACACATATTTAATATAACCTAAGGACACCTTTTGATAATTCAGGAAACATGTAGGAGACTACAATGCTATAGAGCCATCATGACAAAGGCCAGTTAAAATTATACAGGGAAGCAGAATGACACTACTTTTAATAGAGATTTCAAGCTATTAGACTCTGAGATGTGAAGAGCTAGAAGGCACCTCAGAGATCCTCCATCCAAGCCTTTTATTTACAGATGAGCCACTGGAGACACAGACAAATGGCAGGCTAAGTGATTGGCCTAAGGCCACCCAGGAGTCCAGTGGTAGCCACATAGTGACCAGAATACATGGTAACCAGTTTTATATGCTAACCTAATTCATCAAAGTCATACTGACCCTACTCAACTCACCACAATTTAGGAAAAGACAAGAAAGATGTGTTGTCATCTGCTTTCTTTCTAAATCTGTTGATTTCCACCCAACCATGGATCTACTTTTTAATGTGTGGATCTTCATTTTTCTCACCATGGCTTCCATAGCACAATGAACATACAATGACATCATGTTGCAAATAAGACCCAGCAAGGGTCTTGCCCTTTTTCCAGATAGTTTCTGACTTTTCTCTCTTCTTTAATACAAGTTTAATCTGGTTTGAAAGGAGAGGAGCTTCTACCAAGCATTCAATTCCAGCCTTGCAATTTAACCTGCCAGATTTAACTGGGGGATGATTAATCAATTATTTACTTAGCTGGCACCATTTTCCTGTCACTTAAATCATATTTAATTTCAATCTATTAAAATCCATTTTCAGTGCTGAGTCAAAACCCTAGATGCACTATTTGCTTACGAGATGGTTTCACACATACAGCATCAAAGTACTAAGTGTCTCATGTACATTTCCAGATGACAGACTGCCTCTGTTAAGATGTGGTTCATGTGCACACTTTAGAGATTTCTATATTTTACAACTTTAACATATCCGGTGCCATTTACTACCAAGTGAAAAACCACCGGAACAACCCAATCAATAGTCTATTTAATCTAAAAGTCACTGTTCATGTAAAATAGGACTTAAACATATTTTTAAAAATCATCCAGATCTTTTATTCCTGTCTGTTTCACAACAAAAAGTCTAAACTCTAAAACTATCTAGATATAAAGGCCAAACACGATATATGAAACTTAATTGAATTCTAGTTTGGGGAAAGAAATGTAGAATACATTTTGGAAGGATAATTGCACTGGGTATTACATGATACTAGAGAATTAGTGTTAATTTTCTTATGTGTGAAAATGGCACAGCAGTTATGTTAGATAATGACCTTATTTTAGGGATAACATCCTTATTTTTAAGAGATGCAGTAAGGACGTATTCAGGAATAGGGCATCAAGATGCCTGCAACTCTTGTTAGAAGCAAATACGGCAAATTATTAGTTTGAATTAAAGTGGTTGAAATATAGGTATCCATTGTACTATATTTTCAATTTTTTTGGTTTGTTTGAAAATTTACAGTAAAAGTTGGAAATTACTAAAAGATAACTTCAGAAAAATAACTTTAAATTCCTTAATTTATATACTTAGCACCACTCCCCAGAGTGGAGAATGCTGTTTGGGGCAGGAGGTAGGTAACAGGTGTCAAAAAAAAAAACATCTGCTTCCTAGAATGATTCTTCATCCAGCAAGGTCAATGCAGAGAAAAGAAGACAAAGCAGAGACAGGTGAGGTTATAATAAGAAGGCATCTGAATTCTTTAAACAGGCCCTGGCAACTTCCACCTGGTTGTTCCAGAACCATGCATGCGTAACTGTGGACAAGCTGGCATCCAGCTCCTGGGAACTGGGCAAAGGGAAGAGGGAGGCACTGGGACACTACAGATGTGCCGATGTCCCAATTTTTGAAAGGGGGTAAAGTGTTACACACTTAAAAGAACAGCAGTGGAAAACTCATGCTTCCACATCCTCTGAAACCACTTTGTTGTTCACTCTAGAGGAGTATGTGGGAGACACACCCAAGTGCGTTTTCCTAATGGCAAATGCTGATGTCAAAAAGCCTGCCTTTTGCCTACTTAGAGGTGCCCTCAACTTTAACCCTTTTGCATCTCTCAGCTTCCTACTTTGTAAGATAGGAAATAGAAATCCTATCTCATAGGTTTCTCATGGGAATCAAAGAAAATGACATTTGTAAAGAGCATAGTATGGAGCCCGCCACTGAGAAGAGACCCAGTAAGTGGTATCATGTGGGTAGCTGGAATCAAAACACTCAACAGTGTCTTGTGGTAGTCTTCTGGCCAACGTGGAAAAATCAGAGCCATGTTGTAAAACATTTAGGCTTTTTCCTATCTAGTTTAAAACCTGTATTTTAGGATGCCTGGGTGGTCCAGTGTTTGAGTGTCTGCCTTTGGCTCAGGTCATGATCCCAGGGTCCCAGGATCTAGTCCCGCATCAGGCTCTCCAGCCTGCTTCTCCCTCTGCCTATAGCTCTGCCTCTCTCTGTATCTCTCATGAATAAATCTTAAAAAAAAAGAAGAAAGAAACCTGTACTTTAAGAGGGTTGATTAATGGAACTATTATCAACTTAGAGAGAGGTCTTAAGTGTTGCTAGAACTTCATCGTTTTTCTACTTTTATGTAAGACTGGGATGAACACCTACAGATGAGCTATCAAAAATATGCAATTTTAGAGAGACAACTGATAGACCAGAGAGATCATAAAAGTAGGATGAGGATAGCCCCGGGTAGTATGTGAGATGGTCCACTGGGTTGTGGGAAGACAAGATCAGAGCTATTTCTCACGGAGACCTCACTAATATTTTAAATGCACTGAGTGACAGTGATATTGTCATGGTCCGTATTGAGAGGATGGCTTGATGACCTGTCAGGTATATAAGAAGCCTGAGAGCTTCTGAAACCACAGGTAACCAAAGGTCCTTCTTGCATCTGCTTTTTCTCTTTCACTGCATTAACACAACCATTTTAGCAGAGCTCTGTTCAGTGGATTTATGGATTACATCCTCTAGTTCCAACTAAACCAATCTTACTGAAATGGACAGCTGGCTTAAGGGGGAAAAATGTTCCCACAAAGGAACTGCAGATTAAAGATAATACTAATAAAGAAAGCACAGGTGAACAACAAGAAAATTGTAGAGTGGATTGTTCTTCCATTCTGGTGTAAGCAGTATGGTGGCCACAGGATACAGATAAAACAATCTGATGAGATCTGCTTGGAAACCAATAAAAAAACCTAAAATCATGAGAACGATTTCGAAATATGGATTTGCATCACTAGCTGAACCTTCCCCTAAGTATGTATTATGGCTTGAGATATTAGCTCACATGTATTTAATTTATAAAATATGAAATAATACCTATATGGAAAGTGAATACTCAAAAGTTGTTTATGGGTGAAGCAATCGATCAAAAAGGTTTAGGGAAAATAATCTGGAACTCAAATTTCAAAATGAGCTGCAACAGGGGACAGTTTTAACCATAATGAAATACAAATGAGAGGAATGAAAAAAAATAGTCCTACATTTTGGGTCAAAAAATCTAATACACAATTACAGGATGTGGGAAATGCGGCTCGAAGCGATCCATGGTACAGACAGAAGACTGAGGTTTGCAGGTGATCACCAGCTTCACGGCAGATAACAGGGTGCTACGGCTAACAAAAGACACCCAATCTCAGGCTGCCTCCCCTGGGGCAGCTCTGGTGTCTAGAAACGGGGAGACAATGGTGTCTTTATTGGTCCATATGTGGAAGACTGTTCAGTTTTACCTGAAACACACAGGTTTCCCCAGAGAACCTTCTGGCACTGGTAGGAGGCTAGACCAGAAAGCCTTGAAGGTAACCCAAACTCTGAACTCCCACGTTTCAGAAGACACAGAAACAGGATCTAGGTAACAGGAGCAACAGATATGAAACAGTTTAGCTTGCTAGGCAGTCCGCTCAAATGTAATTCCATGACAGTAGGAACTGTTATCCTGACTTAGTTCTGGGCAGTGCTGCATCCCAACACCCAGGACGGTGCCTGGCTCCTAATCTGCCTTCAGTACATGTTAGTCATCAGAGCAAGGAACGTCTCATTACTTGAGGTACCCATGAAGAAGCTGCATGGGATTTTATTACCAAAGAAGTGCCAACTCTAAGACACTACAATTTTATATTTGCATATTACAACCTTTTCCTGGACAGATTAAAATCTCTCTGGCCTTTTAAACAAGGTTTTAATTGAACATTCCACATTTCTAAGGGTGATTCTCTATTCAGATCAACTTTGATTTCTTTTCCCCAAATAATTTGGTATTTTTTTTAATCTTTTTTTTCTTTCCGACTATCTCTTTTCCGACTGAAAACATACAGTGAGATTACTGAAGCCAAATCTGCCAGGAATTTGTAAACAATAATACTTTGTCCTCTCTTTCTACTCAAGGGCAGCAAATGAATACAAAAAAACAAATGTAGTGTAAGAAACCTCAAAATATTTTAGGTAAGGTTTAGGGAGAGAAAAATAATTAAGTGCCATGAAGGTACACGTGCATGCAGAGACGGTAAAGCCGTATACCAGACTAATGAGAGAACAGGTTCAGTATCTGATGTTTCCTGCAACCTGACAGGACAATAACGAATAATTCCTTAAACCACTTCAGCTTATTAGAAATTAGATTCTTAAAAAAAGGAAACTTCAAGTGGAAACAAATGAAAGAGGAAACCACTGCCCAAATTATGAATATGAAAAATAAACATGAAAAAAATATGAGCTAAATAGCTCAGTGCTAATACCCTAAAATAGCACTGAACAACTGTGCTATAGCTAAACTTAAAACAATTTTGCCCGTCTCCTTTAAAATAAATATCAAACAAAAATCTGATTTCCTGCCTGCCAGCACTGATCAGTCAGTATTTTCTGTAGAACATTTTAAAATGATCCAAGTAATTGTGATTTTATTTTGAAGATAAGATCGGTCCAAGCAAACCCCTAAGAAAGATGGAAGTCTGACCAATCTTTCAAGAAAGTCTTGGAGAAATAGCAACCCTCCCTAATATCCCAGAAAGGTAGGCTAAGCATTTCTGGGGCCATGCCCCAACTAGGGGAGTGCTGAGAGAGAGCATCTGCCATTTGTCTGGTTATTATCACGGCGAAGCTCAGCAACCCCAAGATAGAAGCTGGGTGGTCTGTGATGGGGGAGGCAGAGCATGGATTCATCCTCCACTGGAACAGTCGAGAGGATCATCCCTACAGGTTAGGCCTAACCCTGAAACTCTACGATGTCAGGAAATGCTGCGAACCGTGGGTCTGCTGGATGATTAAATTTCACAGAGATTTCGGGAGTGTGCGGAAAATACATTGTTCCTTCAAGACTTAATCTAAAGGGCAAGAAAGCAGGTCATTTTTTTTATCGCCGGCTTCCATCAGCAAGATTAAAATACGACAACAAAAAAAAAACACATTTGAGAATCAGAGTCTTATTATCAAGTTAAGGAGCTACTGTAGAAAGAGCCCAGATAATGCAGTAGCCAAATTCAAGGTGGAGGAAAAGAGGAAGTATCAGAATGCAGCACAAAGAAATACCGTGCTCAACTCTGCCAGGTTCTGCTAATAGCGACGGGCTCCTCATTCTTGCTGTTTGCTATTCAGCTGAGGCTCTGAGCTGTCAGGAGACACAGGCCACAGTGTGGATCCCCAGGCCTGGGATGACAGAGGCCCGGGAGTCCTGCTCAGTGACAGATGCTGGACTGAGATAACCAGAAAGAATAGGAAATGTGTGCAACAGCAGCTGGGCCAGACAAATTCAACTTCCCACCTGCTGTTGATTTACACATTCATCTCTCAAACTCCATCCCTGTCCATGTAGAAATCTGCCAGCACGTCGAAAAATTAATCAATTTGGGGAAAGGAGGGAGTTATCCATGGTCGATTTTATATTCTTTCTGTAAACACATTTGTGTAGCATCGAGGCAGCTGAGCTCGACAGCATGGCTTTTTCTGCTCTCTGCTGTAATCACCCATACACCTGGGACTCACACAGCTCTCACTGCTGTTTTCTTAGATGAGATTTTTTTTTTCCTAGGGTAAAGCTGGCTTTGGAAACTAATTATATATGTCTATGTTTTTTTGTTGGGCTTCCGAGGACACCACGGACATCTGATTTGCATTTCTGTCTTGTCCCTCCCTCAATGCCTTTGTTGCTTTTCCTTTTGTCTGCATGGAAAACAAGAGCAATTTTCAAACCCGGCTGGTCAAACATGTTACCCTTTAGAGCGCGTGTCTATATACGTATGTAAAATTCAAGTGCCTCGTTTGCTGCAAAACAATCTTTATTCTGAAGAACATTTCAGCTCAAGGAAATGCTCTTTAAAATGTCTAATTCCCCACTGTGATTTCCTTTAAAGTTCTAATTAGTTGTGCACAGTAATGAATTCTGTAAATTGCAGTGTTTCGTTTAAAGCATTTAAGGTACAGAAGGCTCTAATAATGAGTTTTGCCACAATCAGTCTTTGAAGAAAGTAATTTTGAAATTCAGGTTTCATATTTTTGGAGATGTCATACATCTTAGAAACAATCACAATGTTGAGTCTCAAATTAATATTTGTTGCTTAATGCCATCAAAATGTCAGATTAATGAGTAATTAACGATGTGTGTACATAATGTTATTTCCTTCTCTCTGAGGAGGCCAAATGCATAATGGAGAATTCAAGATATGAAACATCTTTCAACAAATGTATTTTCAGAGTTTCCATTTTAAATAACTTACTACCAGGTCTGTAACGGTCTGTCTTTAATGGTCAGCAAACAGCTGGGTTTCTAGATAACACAGCGAACATAAAATATTCATGTTATTTAAGCTACTTCTACATTTTACTAATAGTCTTTGATTTGCTGGTTTTGAAGGGGAAAAGGAACCATCACCACTGCCAGCCACCCTTGCCCCCCGCCCCGACACACCCACCCACACAGACTTTTTTTTAAAAAAAAAAAAAGATTTATTTGCACCAACAACCTCTTTCAGCTATGCTCTGTTTTAGAACAACTAAGCTACTTTTTATCCTATATCAGCTTTCCAATCTTCCCTTCTCTTCTTGGACTTAATTGAAACTTGACCCTCTCTGAGTACTCTTCCTACTTTCTCAGCTTCTCGGGGGCGGTCAGGGAGCTGTCTCCTGCCTGGTCAGCATAAGCTCTTCGCTTGGCATCCTCCCTCCATGACCCTCCACGAAGGACTCACGTCCTCAGGCTGACCGCTCCCCCAGAGCCCTTTGGCCACTCAACGGCATGAGGTCTGTTATCCCCCTCTCATCTACACTGGCCCCTCTCCTTCCTTCCAAGACTTGGGGTTGATGATTTGCAAACTGCCCTCTCCCATGGTCCAGACTCCCTTGCTGCTCTGACATCCCCTACACCCCTCCAGTGAATATCCCCAGCCCTGGACGATCCCCACTATTCATTCTGCCCATTACTGCCACCGAGTCGCCAATCCTCATACACCTGGTTTGGTACAGATTCAAACGTGGTCAACCCGAGAGGTACGGATGCTGCGGCAGACACCCTGGGGAACTATTCCAGCCCCTTCCCTAGCTGCCGAGGCTCCCAGCTTGTCCTCAGCCGCCTGCCTGGCTTCGGTGGAGAACCCGGCCACCAGACTCAGAGCAGGCCAAGCCCTCTGGGGGGTATGCCACATGTCTCCCCCCATTCTTCCCTAAAGCAACAAGGTCCTCTCTTGCTCTCCGCCCCGTGAATTCTAGTTCACACCCAGCCCACTCTTAATGATATCTCGTCCTGCATTTATCCTCTCCTTCTTCTGAGCAGTTTTGCTGACACTTTATCTTTTAAAACAAAAACAAAACCCTTTATTTGACCCTGCTCTTATTCCTCTTTCTCTTCAATCACATCTTCCGTTTTCGTGCCAAGTCCCTTGATTACAGGCTCCCCACCCGTGGGTCCCCGCTGTTCATTCATTCCTCTCTTAACCTTCCAGAGTCTAGGCTCCTTCTAGCTTCATGATATTACTGATAATGATACTGAAGGTTCACCATGCACCTGCCTCTCAACAAATTCATTAGCATTTCTCTTTCCTTCCCTCTTGATCAGCAGCTCTTGAAACTACCTGGGCACAAGGACCATTTATGAAACCTTTAAAAAATATAACGTTCAGACTGGGTCTCCCACCTGGAGAAATTTCAATTTCATTACCTTGGAGTGGGGCTCAGACACTGGCATCTTTTGAAAAGTGCCCTAGGTGACTCTAGCGTGTACCAGGGTGGAGCCCCATCCTTGACATGATCACAGTACCCACGGGGAAAGCCTGGGCTCTGTTCTGGGCACAGTCCCTCTTCTCTGCTCATCCAAACTCCTTTCGGCGTCATTCTGCTTCTTGTTCTTTAGCTGTACTGTACCCCGTGCATTTTTCCCAAAGGATATCCCTCCCCCCACCCTACCTGTTCCTTTTCCCCCCTCACAGGTCATTTATAATTCATAGGAATCATGTTCAGATCTTATCTCTCACTAAAACCCAGAACTCAGACCCTCAATAGAACTGCTGTGCATTTCTAGTTTGTGCTGCCTGGTGTGTGATCTGATGACAATGATCTAAGACCATCTCCCTTCTCATCGGTCCCACCCCATATCACTAGTACTACTGTGTGTGTGTGTGTGTGTGTTTATTTCAATTTAAACTGCACTCAAATAAAAATCCTGAAAAATGTCCACTGTCAAGCCTCGCTTATTTCCAAATTCATGTGGAAGTAAATCAAACCACAAGGGAGACTCATTGTATTCTATCAATTATATTAATTTCTGGACAATAAAGAAAAAGAAGTACTCTCCACACCCATATAAGATGCAAGAAAACCTGCTTTTAAATCTCCTCATTACTGATCGTCAAGAAACGGTTGGCCCTGGGATTTCTATCAGACACGCTGATCGTTGAGCTGACCTGGGTGTCATGTGGCCTTGCCCCCATGGCACAACTTGCTTGCTCTGAGGCCCTCTGCATAATCCCACACGCCCTGATTTTCCATGAGGAGCACCGAAAAGCATACACAAAACATGCGGTAAGAGAAATGGTTCCAACCTGCCCTCAGAGGCTCAAGTGCCAATGACACACAACATCCTGAATCAGGAGGCCTCAGGGTAGTATGGCACCTGCCGGTGCATTTTATGTCACCACACAGAGTTCATCCATCTTGCTCTGGGGCCGCAAGGTCTCCCATTCTTTCTCCAAAGACCCTGTTGCCCAAGTTTGCTTTCTGTCTCAAGAACCGAGTCTAGAATGCACGCTCAAAACCATGAGGACTGCTATTTAATCACACCCATTCACTTATCTTCTTAAGCAACGAAAAGGACACCACAGGTCATGAAAATCACATTAAAAATATCATTGAAATTAAAGCATATTCTTACTGTTTTCTTACAGACATAATATTTGTTTTTAACAAACCAGAGGATGTTTTTTTTTTTTTTTTCCTCAATTTGTCTATCCAAAGGTGAGTCCTACTTCTGCCTATTGGGGCCATTCCTGTAGACCAGAGCCCTACAGAAAAGTGACATTCACCATAGCCTGACCCAATGTGCCCCAGTAGGGAACTGCTAGGAAAAGCAGACCAGCTGCCCTATAAAAGACCCGCCCAGCACCCCCTCTCCTTGTACGGACTACTGCAACAGAATGAGCATCTTTCACATCTGATTTCATAACTAGTCCTCAGCTCACATCGTATCACATCCAGGAGATGGTATATGTTACCAGGAAAACCACTGCAACCATATGTTACAAGAGGCAACCATCTCAGGGTGGGGGTGATGGGGACTGTGGGCGAATATGTGCCTCCACAGCCTTCCCTGACTTTATAGGAAAAGGAAACAGGGAAGAGAATTTAGTGCTGGATTACAGGGTAGGAGATATGTACCTGACGATACTAAGCTTCAGATGAATGTTCAGTCCGAGGAGTCACTGATGCTAGAAGGCTTGGCTCTGCTAAAAATTTAATACTATAAGAGACAGTGAGAATTCACTGGAAGTGGGGTTAGCAGAACTCATTCAAAAACATAAGTATCAAAAAGATACGCTGGCACATTTATACACCCATGTTCATGGCAGTGCTATTCATTTAGCGAAGAAGTGAAAGAAACCCAATCAACAGATGAACAGATAATCAAAATATCTGTTGTCCATCAACAGATAAATAGATAATCAAAATGTGGGATACAGATAATAGATACACAATGGAGTATAATTCAGTCTTAAAGAGAGAAGAAGTCCTGCCCAACGCTACAACATGGCTGAACCTTGAGAATATTATGCTGAGTCAAACAAGCAAGTCACGAAAAGACAAGGACGGTGTGTGAGTCCACTTACATGATGTGTCTAGGGTAGTCAAAGTCATAAAAATAGAGAGTAGAACAGTAGTTGTCAAGGGCTGGGGAGAGGCGAAAAGGGGAAGCTATTGTTTAATGGGCGCAGAAGTTTCCATTTTGCAAGATGGAGATTGGTTGCACGGCAATGTCAATGTACTTACTGAATTCTACACTTAAAAATGATTAAGGTGGTAAGTGTTAGGTTATGTGGTTTTAACCACAATAAACAAAATCTATAGACAGATAGATGATAGATGATAGATAGATAGATAGATAGATAGATAGATAGATAGATAGATAGATAGAGTTTTGCAGCTGTAAAACTCTTAAGTTTTCCCACTGGCAGAGAACGCAAAAAAAGTCTCTCCCCTATCATCCCTCAAGGTTAATAAAACCCCAATAAACTGAACTCATGGTTGGTTGGATTAATTTTGCTTCAAAGTGTGAAGACACAGTAACATTAACACTCCTCTCACCACCTTTTCACTTAATATTCCAGTCTTTATAGAGCTTAGCTGTGAAATGCCTATGGACTGCGCCCCTGTTTGTGAGCCATGGACAAAAGCCCAAAAAGACTACACACACACACACGTACGTGCCTTGCTCAACACCAGGCCCCAGGAAAGATGAACTCAGGGAGCCAAACACTGATTCTAGAATGGAGGGCCTCATAATCAATCACTTCTTTAAAAAAAAAATTTTCCATGATCAAAACATCAGTTGCAGCTGCTTCAGCAAATTAACACTGTTTGCAATTCCTTACCTTTTTGTGTTGATGTGAAAGAGGTGAAGGAATTTCATGGCAACGGAACACAGTGGCACATCACCAGGTTGGGAAGCAAAGCAATGAAGAAAAGGAAAGAGAAAACTGTTAGTTTACGTCCTTGGGAAAAAAAAGGACAAAGTATGCTCGTGCTATTGCATGAAGAACACAGCAACAACACAACACAGAGATATTTTGAAACACAGTGACACACTCCATAACCGCTACCTCTCCTGCCATCATAATTAGAAATCCATTGCTTCTGGCACAAAGAACAAAGAGAAAAAACTCTTCGGCATCTTCCCAAGGACTTCCTCCCTGAGCCTGGCTTTTCCTAGGCAGTTGATTCTGTTACTAACCACCCAAGGGATGTGATCCTTCCCTCTACACTACAGGACTTTGGGGCTATTAGGCACAGATTTCTCTCCTTGCAACATCTTCTCTTGAACCCAAGAAGAGAACTCTGCTCTCTAAAACCTCTATTTAACCCACACTGGCACCAACACTTGTATACTCCCAACATTACTATGATTGGGAAGTGATTGGAAAATATTCAGGACACGTGGCCCCCACACAAGAAGCCTCCAGTGCCTCAGGTGTGGAAGGCGGCCTGATAGGCATAGGGCAGCCCTCTACAGAGTGGGTCAGGATCATGGTCTCTCTCATCCCTGGGATAGCTGTGCTATCCCCAACCCTGCCGTGAAATGGACAGTAGTGTGCCCTCCCTAGCAGAGCCTAAAGCCACCCCCCCTCACGCATGTACATGCACACGCATACACATGGTCATATGCCTAATCCCAAACTCATCTGCACTCTCGAGCTGTGTGGCTGAGCCTAGGGGCAGTAAACTGTGCTCACTGCTAACCTGGGAAGAAATACACTGTACAAACAATGGCAGGAGAGACAGAGAAGCCTTTCCGCCCTTGGGGATTAAGGAACACACATCACCTAGCGCTAATACAGAACTAAACCAATATGATTTGGGAAAATCATCTTTTTCTTGTTAAAAAAGGCAAATTCTCACAGCCTGGCTTCAAAATTTAGGTCAGAGTCTCCTGAGAGAACTTTTTTTTTTTTTACATATTTTACAGACATTATTTCATTGCCTATTGTTAGCTATCTGAGGTGAGCTCTGCACAGAATATGCTTACAGTTTGGTTGACCTTTTATTTTGGGGCAAAGTGCAAGAGGACCATGATTGATGGGCCTTGCTGCATGCTAGCCTGACGCCTCTTCCGGCCAGCTGAACCAATGTCCACCCGACAGCCTACGGGACTCATGGGAGATTCCAGCAGATGTGCATTTCCTCTCTCCTGCAGCACCTTCTCATCAGAACAGTATCTAGCACAGAAGGACACACAGCTCTCTGTCGAGCCAATGACCTGGCTGACCTGGTTCCAGATGGATCTGGAGCTCGTGGTTGTGTCAGAGCTTAATAACGGTCCTCCAGGCCCATTTCCCATTCCTTCTGGGCATGAGGCTAGGCTGCACTTCTCAGTGGCCCTCAGAGTAAGCCATGGCTGTATGGCTGGGTTCTAGCCAACAGACTGTGGGTGGAAGTGATCTGTGCCACTTCCAAGGCGGGCCCATCAAACCACCTGTTCAGCCCTCTACTCTCCCTCCCATCCCCTTCTGCTGGACACCCAGTGTCCACGGCCAGGAGAGCAGAGTGCCATCATCCTGGGGCCCCCAATGACTGTGTGGAGCACAGCTTCCCTTGCCCAGGAACTGAAGCTTCTGAGCACGAGAAATAAATTTCTGCACCAGCCTTGCTGATGGAGATGTAGAAGTTCATTTAATACATACAATATGTGTGACACTGGAATCGATGCTGTAGGGGAAGCCTGGACTTACCATGTAGAAGTCCTATCTTCAATTGCTTACAAACTACTACTAAAGGCAGAGCAGAAGGATCAGAGGTATAATAACATAACGAGAGGACAATGATGTCACAAAGATGCCCAAGGCCCAAACAGAGTTCAGCCTATTGTTTGAATCCAATTGGTTTTTCAAACCCAGGTGCTAATTTGCCAACACCTCTGTTCCCTGGAGCCCCCAGTCCTGGTTGCCCTGTCCGATGTATTTCCCCCATAATATGTATCACTTTGCACCATGCTACTGAATTGACTCTGATGTATCTGCCAAGCTTCACTAAGGCCGGGCTTCCTGTTTTGTTCTCCCTTAAACCCCAGAACCTCACTCACGGCTCTTGCAAGTAGATGCAGAATAAATATTCATCAAACAAATGAAAACCACTCCCAGTTTCTAAATAGTGAAGCTGACAATAAACAATCACTGTGCTCTTAAAAACCTTCTTCAGCTCCACAGGAACATCCCAGTGTCTTTAGACTCTCTTACGACAGTCACTGGAGCCTCCCAGCCTGCTCACCGACAGGAAAGACAGAGCGAGGCTACAAACTGGTGGGACCCTTGAGTGTCAAACACAAGATACTGGTATTCAGAAGGTCTAGCAAGCAGAAGCTGTGTTTCACACAGCTATCTTGTTATTTGAATTAGTAATGGCACAACCAGGAGGGTGACCTTTAGTCACCTACATGTCCAGAGGGCTATTAGAGCTATTAGTGCCATTAAAAATATGGCAATAACATAAAAAAGGCAAGAATGTATGCCTTGCAGAAAATGCATGTGCTAATACAACAAAACCTGGAGCTACCAGGAGCATTATGCTAAATCCCTGGCCTATTTACTTAGCTGGCAAAGGGCTGAAAAGAACCCTAGGGACAGAATGAATTTCGGCTCTTCACCCCGGCTACCTAATACATCTTCTTTATTCCAGATGCCCACGGTATCGTGCGGGCTCATAAGGAATCTCAAAACCCACATTCCTGCCTCTCTCCTAGCAATCTCGGTGCCAGGTATTTATTTTACATTCTGTGCTCTTACGGCATTGCATGGGGAAAACCTGATTTGAAGGAGTTCCTCCAGATTCGCGCTGTATTTAATCACCCAATGAAATGAACAGGACGTGGCCTCGCGGACTCCCACGCCCATCTCGCAGCTGTGACCGAGCGGGCATTTCAGGGAGCCAGTGATCGATGCTCACGCGTCTCACTCACTGTCACTGGCACATAGAATACAGACCCTTGTCTACACAGTGCTCAGGAAACAAACCAAAAAAGAATCTCATTATAGTGACGACGAAGCCAACAGATCTGTACAGTGCCAGCCCTACATGCACAAAGAATCACACAGAAACCAATCTGCCAGGACAAGAGTTTAATTTCCAAATGCAAAACTTGGCCCCAAGATACCACGCTAAGAATAGATTTTTATTGAAAGTATCTTCATGGGTCAAAGGGGGTCCTCTTTGGGAAGTGAGAGGCCCTCCCGTTCAGCAGAACTCAAAGGGGAAGGATGTCATTTGAGGTGGAGTCCCGCGCTGAGATTTAGTCTAATGGGAAAACAAAAGGAGTCCCTCAAACTGCGTGGCTCCCAGACAGAGAACTGGTTGAAGGATCATGACCCTCCTTTCTGCTGTCCATCATCTCCCTTGAGATTTAATTTTTAATAAATTGAGTGTGTGTGAGTACTGGAGTGCACGTGAGGGAATGCATGACTATCAACTGTCCAGTTGCTGGTTGCATGGGGCCAGTGGTCACGGACTACAAGCCCTGCGTTACGGACCCTCATTCTTCACTCACTCCTTCCTCTTTGGAGCCCATGCCGACTCTGCTGAAAAGAAGCCTTACTAAAACAGGGGGTACAAAGACAATTTTTTGGCTTGTAAGGCCAGGCAGCAGAGAGCAAATCATCTCTAAGAATAAAGCAGTCCAAGGGAGTCCATGCCCTCCGCAGAGGACAGAGGATAAAAGGCATTGGCCCAGAAAGGGAAAAAGCAGAGGTCTCTGTCACTGTTTTCATGATGGGGTGTACCACCTCATATTGTGACTTTTCTTCTCACACAAACGTCTTTCTCACTAGGCTGTGAATGCTCTGCGGGAAGGGACCGTTTATCCCTGACTCTTGTATCCAAAGCTCCTGGGGAAGAATCTATGTGCAAGAGATATACTTGTTCATATACTTTATTACACTGGTTGAAACTCATGGGTTGCTTTTATTCCCATTTCACAGAAGAACAGATTGAGGTACGGAGGTCAGAAGTTGCTTTGCCCAAGCTCACAGAGCTAGTAAGTGACAGATGTAGGCTAAGTCTGCCTGATTTCCAATCCTTTCTGTTACACCACTCTGCTCCTGCACGAAGAACTGTGTAATGAACAGTTACCCAATAAATGGGCAATGCTGTGAGTACTAGATGCTGTTGGAAGCGGTGCCGATGCCGAAAGTTTGGGGTGAATGGTGCAGAGATTAAGCAATGGAGCAGAAAGCAGCTGAGCAAAGGTGCAAAACCATCCCAGTGACAGAGAGGCCACACTCCAGTGCCAGGCAGGTGGGTGGCATGCCATGGGGCATCCATGGGAGACATGAGAGCCCGGCCACACCTGGTGTGATGAGCACCGGGCATCCCCACCGAGATCACCTCTGCCCAGCCCTTTGTGACACAGGTACCTGGCACAAAGATGAAGCTACTTCATATCCAAGAGCAAGGGTGCTGTAAATTCTAAACAATCAACAAACACCTGACCTGCTGAGATACCACCCATCGTTACATTGAGAGGTGCCCAAATCTTTCTCTCTGCTCTTCCGAAGTGATTGACGCTGCTGATCACCTGCTTGGTTTTTGTTATTGGGCACTAATCACTTAGCTTTTTATTATCATAATTACTTTTCCTCTGGGTAGAGATTGAATTACAACATGTCAATGCCTTGCAACTCTCACTATTGATATTTTTTATTTCCAGCGCCTGTCACTACTTAACCGTCCCCAGCTTTGCTAAAAGCAATGGAATTTTTAAGGCACTATCTTTAGAAGACACCTCCTGACTAAAAAGATGCTGTATTTATACTTGCATTATAATCTTCAGTCCCTTCTTTTTCCGTGAGCAATTAGAACAGCAGCGACGCAGGCTTTGTCTCCAGTGGCTCCTGGAGGAAAAGACGAAGCACTTCTCTGCGCACGTGCCTTGCAGCTCCCCGTGGCACACACAGGTGGACACAGCGGTTTTGCTACAGCCCCGCTAAGTCCTATTTATTGCAGATTCCACTTATTATTCTGAGGCAGTAGAATTATATTTGGGTAATAACAGAATTACCTGAAGAGCTTTCGTAAAAACGATTCCTAAACACCATCCCTGGAGATTCTGGGATGAAGCCCTGGAATGTGTATTTAACAAGTATTCAGGTGAGTCTGTGGGGTATGACGGTCATGGAATAGAAAAAATGTGTAGTTCATACAGCCTTCAAAAAATCGCCACCTCCTTTGAGTTTGACGCTGGTAGAAAGGTACTTACCAGGCATCTAGCTTGCACCAGGTGCCACCGGGGAGGGTGGGAGGGAGACATAGAGAGCATGCAGAGGGGAGGCTTTCTTCTCTGAGGAGGGTATGCCTGGCCTGGTCACTGGCACTAAGAACTTTCTGACTGGTCTGGGGTAAGCTGCACACTGCGAGGAAGTGTGGTGGGTGCCCTGGGATACAGGACACGGTTGCAGGTGTGAGCTGTGGGGTAGATGAAGCTCTCCCTGGGGAATCTGTTTATCCCCTACACTGTGGGGGCGAATTTGCATTGTGTTTGCAGTGGGGGCTGTGTACTCGAGCAGCTTCTTATTTAGGAAATAACAACGATGGCTTCTTTGAGAGAAATTTTCATCTAAAATGCATTTCAGAAATATGTAAGAATGTAAGGGAGACAAGAGAAGCTCGATAACTTGTCAATTGCTTCACCTGAAAATACAATTATGAGAAAAATGGACTGCGGCGATACATAGATCTTTTTGTGTTAACTTAAAAACTAAGCCATAAAAGAGTAGGGTGATAAGCAGAGCGTAAAGAATATGGCTATAAACACATCTGAATTAGCTTCATGTGAGTGATGCTCACCCCATCTTCAGCTCTGACTTGGGGTGAAGGCAGCATCTTGTGCTGGTGGGTTCAAATCTTGACCTCACCACTGGGATGAGCTGTCCGACCTTGAGGAAACCTTGAATAACCTGACCTCATATAAGCTCTCTCTTAAGAGTGGTGTAAACAGTAGAATTAATATTGGAAAGCACAGGGTTTGTCCCATGGCAGGCACTGGATACATGGAAGCAATTTACTGTTATTACGTGTTGTTTAAAGTTGTTTATGGAAGGAGAGATTCAGAAAGATTGAGGATCAAACTTTGCAATGGAGGACGAACCTCACCACGCCTCATAGATTACTTCAATGTACATTTTAACTTTGAAGGAGAGGTTGGGCCATTTGAAGCTCTACTCCCACATCTACCTGGTGACCAGGCGGCTCACAGGCTGTCCATCTCTGCCTGACTCAGACAGCAGTTTCTTTTCCTTTTTCTTCCTTTTTAAAGAGAGACATAAAGAGAGAGGCAGAGACACAGGCAGAGAAAGAAGCAGGTTCCCTGTGGGGAGCCCGATGCAGGACTCAATCCCAGGACCCCGGGATCAAGCCCTGAGCCGAAGGCAGATGCTTGACCCCTGAGCCACCCAGGCGCCCCCAGATAGCAGTTTCTAGACCAAAGTGGCATAGATGGTTCTACCTGCTCAAACCCAGGGCAAAGGGCCACAATTTGGCCACCACCCCCGGCCAAAGTCTCTGGTGTGATTTTGCTAAGGAAAATGAACACTTGATCCAGTTTAGTCCCTTCCATTAATAAAGATAGTTGAGACGTCCCTTGATTTGTTTACAACAATTTTTCCACTCTGGAATATGCTGTCATTTTTCAGCATGACATAGTGATGGGGATTAGGATTTTTAAGATGCTACAATAATCATTACAGATGAAATGTGGTCTATTAGAGGATAGGTGTAACAGTGAAAACCAGCGTTGCCTGGAATCTTCAGAGGACCCAGGGAAAGCTTGCTCTACTAGATTTCTCCTTCAAATATTGAACTAAGCACTTAGGCAACAAAGTCATCCATTCAGGGAAAAACATTACCAAAAAGTTATTACCCAATTAAGTGCTTCAGACATCTGAGGGTTGCATTCTGTTTTGCTCTAATCATATTACTTAAAATTTTATAAGTTGTCTGATTAGAAGGCTGATTTAATTAGAGCACTAATAGGAATGACAAATATTACATATGCTCATCTAGAACCTTTTTCAATTCTATTTGAGGTATCACAAGTGTGATGGCTCACGCCAGGCAGCCAGGCCTTTAATGACAGAAGGCCTTGAGCAATCCGTATGTACTTTTATGACACACACTAAATATACATTCAAAGCACCGCCGAGGAATTTCACAGAAGTGTCAATTCATGCTCTTTTGCCAGATTCCAAGTAATCCAGCTGTCAGTAAATGTACCTTATGCTGGACTTTAATGCTGCAGTGAAAGCCAGATGAACACTCACAGGAATAATAGGATTTTTTTTTAATTTCAAGGTATTATATACCTTATCACTCTGGTGTCTTCAGGTAAGTGACTCTCCAAGGAAAGTTCTTCAAAAATAAATTACCATCTGAAGCTATACTGAAGAAATGCAATAAACCACTATCTCTCATATAGAATGAGCTTTAAGGAAGGAAGACTAAAAACAAATAAAGGATTTTGAAATGTCTTGTGGCTCTACAGTTTGCAATCTGAAGAACATACCACAGCTGTGGTGCACAGACGGACACCTCGCCCCCGGTGAGCAGAAGACTCAGGGAAGAGGTGGGGGCTATTCACTGAGCAGAAGAATGCTGAGTGCAGCTTGTGTGGCTGACCCATCCTGGTAACCAAGGAAGGAAAACCAAGGTTAGTGATGGTCCAGTGTTCTCCATTCTGAAGAGCACAAATGGCTGGGAAGAGACCCCTCCCTGTGAGGCTAGCCAACCTCACTCCCCACATGCCCATTCCCCATCCTCCCACAGCCTAGAGAAGACAGAGGCAAAGAAAGGAGGGGGAGTCATTGCATCTTCCGCCTACCCAGTGAGAGCAGTGATGGCTTCTCCTTCCCTCCCTCTGGAATCACTCTCCTCTCTCTCTCCTTTAAAGACAGGGGAGGTGACTACCCAAGAGAATTCCTTTGGAAAGGCCTGTATGAAAGGGTACCTGGCATCCTGGTCCCCAGCCAGGTGACTGCTAGGTCAGCAGACTTGCTGATCTCCTCTGAGCCTACCCAAGCAGGTGAAAAGAGGATCAGAAGGAAATGGCAGGGCAAAGACGAGGTGGCGGTCACTTGGGGGAGGCAAGGATGTGAGAGCTGTCTGATGGGTCAAGTGGGCCCTAAGTTTCCCTAGCAGGACCCTTGCAAGATAGTGGTCTCAGAGAAAGGGACCTCAGGAAAAAAGATGGTAGGTTATAGCATTAGGTGGCTAGATGGAGTAGCGCTGACACTGGACATCCACACCAGGGAACCATGAAATGGAGAGCCCCTGAAAGGGGTTCTGCGGAACACTCCCTTGGGTAGGACAGGAGGACAGTACTGTCCGCTCCCGAATGGCAGGCACCCACATTCAGCCAGGGATACTGGAGCCACACCTACAGAAAGAAGACTGCAGCCACGACCTGTGATGTGAGGGACACCTGTTTCTCCCCTCGATCCTAAAATACAGTTAGAGATGGAGAATAAAATAGGGTAGGAAGAGGAACATGAAGGAGTCATCCTGCCTCTGCCCCACTCCAGGTCTCTGAAGCCCCAAGAGGGCAAGTGCTGGAGGGAAGGAGGAAAGGTGGGCTTACAAAAGATAAAGGACTGGGGCTTTAAACTGGATGATCCTGAGTTTACTTCTAAGTAATGAGAACAGGGATTCCACCAGAGATGTCCAATTTAGAAAATCTTTTCTGAGGTTCTACTCTGTGCCAGGTTCTATTTTAGGTACTAGGCTGACAATGTCACCAGCGAACGTAACAGACAAGATCCCTGTCCTTTCTGCTACTAGTAGGGGAAGGACATTTAGCACAGCACACTTGACCACAGTGAGCAAGGGAAAATAAAACCAGTGAACCTCTACCTGGTGCATGCCCGTCCATAAACCAGTTCCAACAGCTTTCAAAGCAATTTCTGTGGGGAAGTTTTGTTTTCGGGAAAAACCATGCATTCTGCAAAAGCGCCCAGGGATGGAAGATTTACCCTATGGGGAGGCGAGGAGGGCTGATGGTAGACGTCATGATAAAATAATGTACGTGTATACAGAAACGGAAGGATCTCAGTGTTCTCGGGGAAGGCCATGCGGGGTGTCGCAGACTGAGACAGAGGCTATCATGATGATGGGTGTCTGACCCCATGTCTTCTGTGGGGAGGGGACTGGGAGGCAAACTGGTGACAGCCAGGAAACTATGGGCACTCAGGATCAGAAACAGACCAGAAGGACCCAGATAAGGATTTAAAATCTACTTTAAATTATACCACAGTGAGCACAGCTATGTGGGCGGAAGACTTCCTCTTAGAGGGCAAGTCACTCTTTACATAGGCCACATTCATGAACAACTAAAAAATCTTTGAAAAGGCACCCGAGGCCTCTTCTCTCCCTTCTCTTCCCTTTCTTTCCTGTCCCTTTCTAGCTTCTGAGTTGATTCAACCTTCCCCCGGGAAGGAGTCTGTTCCCCTAGAAACCAGGGGGTCACATCTGAGAGATTTGGCAGGCGTGGGACTCATGGAGCCCGACGGAGACCAGGAGCCCCTGGGGGTCTTCAGGGCGGCGACTCTGAATCCCACAGTGGATTTATCTTCCCCTTCTCCTTGCTGAAGCAGATGTGGCTGGTCTCCTCAAAAACCACCTTCTGAGGCAGGGTGTCTCTTCGTCTTATAAGATTAGTGTTTACTTCCTTCTCTGATGCCATCCACGGTGCAGCTCCCTCTGGGCCAAGCTTTATGTCCTCAGGATAATAACACCGGCCTGAGGAGTGAGTGGTACAGGGCATGAAGACAGCAATGTCGCAGGAGGCCTGTGGTGTTTCTAATGAGTTTTGTGTAATGGTTGATTATTACCCTGAATGAAGCTAAAGGTTGTCCACTAAGGCCTCAATTCTAGGCTGTTTGCAAGGCGCCGTGGTACAGATGACAGCAGTTCCTTGTAAACAGTTGAGTACTAAAAAAGAGAAGGATGTTTCTACCCTGAAACCTTCCAACTTTCCAAAATGAGTTCACTCCTAGCACTGCCTGCAGATAATGTCAGCCCACAGGGTGTTAATGGCCCGGAGAAGCTCCTTGGAGCAAACACAGGCTTAACACCACAAATTCTTCACCAGGGAAACCAAAGTGCCAGCATAGCTCAAAATCCTTCAATGTGGTTTTCTATAAAATGCCTTTTCTTAATAAGCCAGTAAATTTTCCAACCTGGCGCGGTCAAGGCTGGCTAATTCTTTTAAGACGACTGAGAGAATATTCTAGATTGAATTCTTTTAGGAAACTGTGGGACCCAATTAAGTCCAGCAGCCAGAGTCCTCCATGCAAATCTTCATCCTCCAGTCATTTGGGCAGCAAACCTACTTTCCTTCTTCTTGTGTTCTAAGTGTTTTGTCATCATGAATTGAGAATAATAATAAGATGACCCTGGTAAACGTGACTCCACACAGGGTACTGAGTTGTATGTCGATCTCTGGTGCTGACATTAATAAAATTCTGTTTATCTCTAATACATTAAAATAGTATTTTATAGGAAAATTTCAATGTGTGCCACAGAGAGGAGACATGCTGAACCCATTGACATTTAACTAACAGAATTTTTAATAGAATTGAGCTGGCCTAGGAAGGAAGAAAAATAGGAAAGAAATGCCAACCAGACGACTCCCGAGAGAATAATTCATTTGGGTTTTATGTGACATTAAATATCACTTCCTCCACCAAGGTTAGAGCCTGTATTAGTCTTACCAAAGCAAATTTTGCCCAACCAAAAACTCCATCACGAGGACCCCTAGATGGGTCCCAGGGTCCAGGGCACTGCTACCAGCCATTCTAACAAAAACAAGACCATTCAATGGGAATGGCACCATTTTCCACTTGACTGTGCAGATGATGGGAGGGCCTCCAGATCGCAAGTGCCCATGGCTTAGGAATCACCGTTTGGAGCCTCTGTCCTTTTGGCTGAGTCCAAGTGCTGGCTGAGTCATCTGGTCTGGCTGTCATCAGCTATTGCTTTGGACGGAGCCTCTCTGTTCTGACAGCAGGTGTCTTTGCACGGGGCACGTCCAGAGCCCCAAGCCCAGTGGCTGCTCACTGAGGAGTATTTCACAGAGGAAGGAGAACTCTCTCCAACCCCACACGCAACCAGCATCTTCACAGGATCTTTTTTTCCTTCCCTTCTCTCTTAGTGGTACCACATTTCCTTGTTCCCTTCTCTCCCCACTCTCTTCTCCTATCTACCTGCCAACCTGTCTCCTCTTCTCTTTCCTCTTCTTTTGAAACTGGCCATAAAGAGATATCTTTGCCTTTGTCCAATGTTTTCACATTCTCCTCTTAATTTTAAGGAGATCTGAACGTCATATGTTTCTTTCTAAAAAAAAATTTTAGAGGAACTAAGCTAAACTGATTTTCATTTGTGCTCTGTTAGCATGAGGTTTTTTGATATGCTCAACTCGCTTTAAATATAAAAATCTTTTTTTTCTTTTTTTAAATTTCTGGTTTTTTAACAGCCCACTTTCATTCTATATGATTCAAATGGACACTAAAATTCAGTAAGTAAGTCTCCAGGTTGGCTTATTGTTTTTTGTTTTCCTTGCAGACTCCTTTTACTTCCATAGATTCAAAAGTTGTGTGCTTCAGTTCTGGACTCAAATTCCCATTCAGCAGAACTTTTTTACTGATCACCTACATAAGCCAGGAAGAGGGCCAGGCACTGGGGATCCATCGTTCAACAAGACAATCAGCTTACCATCCAGAAGGGTGAGGAAGACAGTAAGGAAGTAAAGGGATAAATACATAAAATGATCAGATGATGTGTGCTACCAGGCAAATGACTTCCATGCTATGAGATCCTAAGCATCATCTCTGAGATACATGATCAGAGAAGGCCTCTCCCCGGAGCTGATTTTGAAGAGAGCCTGCTGTGCAAAGAGGGGGGTGGGGATTGGTGGGGGGGAGGATTCAAACACAGAAGCTCTGAGGCAGGAGGAGCATGGATTTTCTAGGATCTTGGAAAGAATGTATGTGTGACTAGGGCCCAGCAAAAGGGAAGAAAGTGACAGAGGACAAGGTTGTAGACACCAGGGACCATAGTTTGTAGGATGCTTCTGAGGAACTTGGATTATATTCTTTCTTTGTTTTTTGTTTTTGTTTTGGATTATAGTCTTAAAGATACTAAGAAGTCATGGAAAGGTTTAAAATAGGGCAATGGCATGATCTAATTTTTTTTAATAACAAATTTATTTTTTATTGGTGTTCAATTTGCCAACATACAGAATAACACCCAGTGCTCATCCGTCAAGTGGCCCCCTCAGTACCCGTCACCCATTCACCCCCACCCCCCGCCCTCCTCCCTTTCTACCACCCCTAGTTCGTTTCCCAGAGTTAGGAGTCTTTATGTTCTGTCTCCCTTTCTGATGGATAAAGAAGATGTGGTTTATGTATACAATGGAATATTACTCAGCCATTAGAAATGATCTAATTTTTAAGATACTTTTCACATCGATGTAGGAGGATTTTAACTACTGACTTTTGACTCCAGGCCCGAAGCACTTTCCAGAGCATTTCCAAGACCAAATTACTAGTTACATCCTCAAAACACACCTACATACTAAATCTACCCCCAAAGTGAACACCACTAGAAAGAAGATAGGTCAATATGTGCCTTTACGAACTCAGAAGAGTTGCGATGGCATATAACGAGCACAATTGTGAAATGACAGATCTACCTCGTTTCCAAAACTTAAGATTCACAGCTTCCAGCTTGGACATGTCTGTTTCTGTTTCTGTTTTCTCTGTGGTTTCCTTAAAATTTACTAATGAGAATTTTATTATTTTTTAATTTATTTTTTTAGGGTTTTATTTATTTGAGAGAGAGAGACAGAATGAGCGCATGAGCAGGGGGAGAGGCAGAGGGAGAAGGAGAAGCAAACTCTCCTTTGAGCAGGGAACCTGATGCGGGACTCGATCCCAGGACCCTAAGATCATGACTTGAGCCGAAGGCAAATACTTAACCGACTGAGCCACCCAGGTGCGCCACTAATGAGAATTTTAAAATAATAAAATATGTGCAGTAGTTTCCCAAAATATTTCACTGAAGCAATAAAGCAGCTTAAAAAAACACACACAACCCAAAGAACACATTCTAAAAATGAGAAGCACATGAGGCATAAGTAGTGACTAATGAGCACACGTGTAAGATCAGTGTATCTATTGAATTTCAGGTGATAAGTAAGGAGGAGACGAAAACAAAGTGGATCTGCCTTGGGAAACAATCTGCAAGGTAAACCTCCCCTTACTTGCCTTTCATCTGATTGAACCAATCACACATTTATAAGAAGTGCCTGCTCGTACGTGTTATGAATCACGCCATCCACCCCAACACGGATGTCATCCACCACTTTTCCTGCCACTGTGCCTTGATGCTAATGCTCCACCTCTGCCTGCCTGCCTGTCTGCTTCTTCTCTGTCAAGCTCAGCCTTCCCCCGAGCCCTTGTCCCTCAGCAAGGGCTCTGGAGTGGAGCGGCCCAGGTGTTCTGAAAGCAATGAAGGCTGTAAATGAGGCCCTGTCAGCACACAGAACACATCGGGCCCAGCAAAAACTTTCTTCCTACACCCGAGAAAATCCATCTCGGCAAAGGAGGTGAGTGGTCTTCTCTGAGACAGTTAAAAGGTGTACTTGTTAATTACATGAGCATCATTTGGGCTCATTTAGGTTTTTCATCTACCCATTAGGGCTAAAATAACAGCCGAACAAAAAAGCAAGATTCCTCTCCAACGCTGACACAGCTGAAGAACAAATGCTTAAGAAATAAGATTAATGTCCTCTGAGAGCACAAAGGGAGTGAAAAGATTTAGCAACTTATTTTTAGATTCTAAGTACCTAGATACGAATGATAAAAAAGAAACCTCAAAGAAAGAAAGACTCAGTTGGGCAGATATGACAGTCTTCTTTGCAGTGGGCTATTTAAAGAATAACACTAAGTATCATTGTAACCTCATGATACCAAAATTGAAAATAACACATGATAATGCACTTTAAAAAATATCTTCTTACAATCCTTGCTATTCATCACTCTTGGTCTAAGTAGCCAGGATCTGTGGATGTGGAACCAACAACAGCCTGAGATGTCTATTTATAATATTCTGTGTATGTAAAACCCTGTCGTCTTTCCCATCTCCATCAAAAAAATTATTAGACAATGTCACGTAGTTCACTGTGATGATAAAAAGATGCATAATTACTTGACTTTCATAGGTCAGCTTATTTGTATTCCATTCCGACTATAAAAGCTAAGAAGTCTCACACATTTATAACTGGTGTGAAACTTACCAGGATTTAGGTTGTTTTTGCCAATTTAAATTCTTATACACAATTTGGTTTTTTCCTTCAATACAGCTGGACAAAGTTTCTGAGGAAAAAATCATTATGTTTCATTACTCCCTGAAGACTCAAATCCACAGAAAGAAATTTCTGGAAGGTCCCCAAAATTTTTGCAGCCATTTTGATTGGTTCCAAAGCAGAAAGGCCAGTGATACCTCTGAAGTGACAAGTAGATGGTCTGGGCTGGGGGCGCTGTGGGAGGAGGGAAGGTAGGAGTTTGAAAGTGCAGGTACTGTACCCCAAGCAGAAAGCCAGGGGTAGAGGAGGGTTTTGTTCATCAGTAACAGTGTAACTTACCTGAAGGGAGGACATCACATTTGTCAATCAGGTTTCCTAGAAACTGAAGATTCCTTATAAAGGAAAGGACTCTGAGTTGATAACAATTTAGATCTGAACACTGAATACATCTTGGGTTTTGCCTCTAGCGTATCAGCTTACTCCCTCAAGTTTTTGCTAGCCACCCAGTGGTTTCTGAGAGGACAACAAAATACAAAAAAAAAAAAAAAAAAAAAACCCAAAAAAACAAAAAAAACAAAATCCAAAACTGTAGAGAGCATTAGGAAAAACATACATTATACTACTGCCCTAATTTTGTGACATTTTCTTGGCATGTGAAATATTGAAAACCAATCTGCGAAGAGAAACATATAATTTATATATTTTCCACTCATTCTCAAAAGGACTTGAGGCAGAAGACACAGACTCCATTTTACAGGGAGGGCCCGCTTGAACTCCCCACATACAGAAAACGTAATATGTATTCAGAGGAGGCGTATTTTATAAACACTTCTCCCTGAAATCTCACATTGTTTAAAAGGTTCTAATCAAAATACTAGATTTTAATCTGCTTTTTGGGCCCTTTCCCCAAAACACAATAGTACCGTTTCAAAAAAAAAAAAAAAAAAAAAAAGGCCAGGAAAGCCATAAAACAAGACCCTAAATGAAGAATTTCAAGGTGCATTGCCAAATGCGGGGAGAAGAGACGTGAACTGCCACGCGCTTCAGCAGCCTTGTCTGGGGTCAGCTTCCCTGGCATCTTCTGGAATAATATCTTTATCGATTGGTCTAGGTCTTTGAAATGAACAGACAAACATCTGACAGGCTGAACCCAGAGGGAAAACCTGCCATTCTCTCCCTGCGTCAATAAGTTTAAATAACTCCAAGCTAAAATGATCACAATCACTTGATGCCAATGGAAGTTTTGTTTTGGACTCACTTGAAAATAGGTGCCAGCTGCCCCGGCCTGGCTCTGCCTGAAGGCACACCATCGCTGCTGGGCTGTCATCTCTGCCATTTGGTGGCTCTGCAGGGCTCTGAGAGGTTCCTGGGGGACAGGCTGCAGTCTGGGGCCCTGCTGGGGTCTATCACCTGTACCCCACCCCCCATCACGGGACACAGAGGGGCACAATTCCAGGGTAGTTGCACTGAATGGATAAAAGATATTTACCAAAAAAAAAAAAAGTAACACTCAAGCAACACACAATTTTTAAGCATCTCCAAGTAAAGCAGTGGTAAGCGCTACAAAGGAAGTGACTTCCTGTCAGAAAACACACCACCTAGAAGGGGAAGGGAATGATTCGATAGCAACCACATACAACAAGATATTTATTATGCCTGGCAATGTTTCCAGAAGCTATCAATTCCCAGTGTGCCACTAGGTTACTGTGCTTGCATCAGAGACATGTCTTCCCGGGAATTAGAGAAGTCAGTTGAAACCTGGAAGAGTCACCTTTTATTGTCTCAGCAGTGTCACTCCTTTTTGAGAGAGATCCACGTGCTAAGCTGTACACTTAAATACGCAGGGACACAACGGGCCTGGTGCTCACGGGGAGGCTGCTTGAGTTTCTCTCTCTCCCTCCCCCTCTACCTCTTCCCCCTTTCACATGTTCTCTCTCTCTCTCTCTACACAACCATTGCAAAGATGGTCAGTTTTGTGATGAGATAGTGATGGGTAAGTGGTCTCTCTCCTCACTGCTAGCACGTCCTCAGGCTGTTTTCTCACATCCTGGCTGCCTCCACTCTTGCTCTTCATCCACTGGTTAGGTGGACAGGACTTCTGAGCCCGAGCTCTGCCAGGTTTTTGTTCCTGTTCTTTGTTGTTGCTGTTATGTGTTTATGTATTTATGCAAGCGTCTATGTATTTATCCCTAGCCTTATTGAGGTACAACTGACAAGTAATAAAATCTGTACACAGCTAGGTTACGCAAGGCGATTTCTAAAAGGTGTACAAGGTAATGATTTCTTATACGTACGTACTATGTGCATGTTGTGAACTGATTACCATAATCAAGTGAATTTACATATCCATCGCCTCCTACATTTATGCAGACTACAAGAAGCTTCTGTTCAGCAAAGGACACCATCGACAAAATGAAAAGGAAAATTACCGAGTAAAGTACTTGCAAACCACGGGCCTGCTCAGAGGCAAATAACCAACATATACAAGGGAAGTATACAACTCATTTGCACATGGGCACAGACACACACACACAACCCACTTAAAAAATGGCCAAAGGATCTGAATAAACCTTTTTCCAAAGAAAATATACAAACAACTAACAGGTATATGAAAAGATGCTTGACATCACTCATCATCAGGGAACTGCAAATCAAACCCACCCTGAGATACCATCTCAGAATGGCTCTTCCCAAAAGGACCAGGGTAAATGCTGGGAAGGGTCCAGAGAAGAGGGAATCCTCAGGCACCACTGGTGGGAGTTTAAATTGGTGCAGCCACCGTGGAAAACAGTATGAAGGTTCCTTGAGAAATTAAAAATCAAACTACCATGTTGCCATTTGTGTTAAACAGAAACTTGTTTCTCAACTAGTACCTGCAAATAAAACAGTATCCAGCCCTGAGTGTGTGTAACAGGGATCTTATTGTTGTTTCTCTACTCTTCTGCTCTCCTTTCTAGAACAACCTGGAAACTCATTTTGTTAGCTGGCTAGTGAACAAAATCCATTAGTCCTGATCTTCACTGTGTCCTTACAGAATCTAAGACATTCCTGGCCATCTTGAGAGTGAAGTGAGGGGCTATTTTCTTTCTTGATTCTCTGTGTGATGCTCAGAAACTATAAAAACCAAAGCCGATAGTTGGCCTTACGTTAACAGAGACTTGGGGATTAGCTCACACTTGCTATCAACTCCTTGCTTGCATATTTTGAGCCTTTTCCAGGAATGTGCAGGCAAAATATGTTGGTCCAACTTTTAGCTTTCCATTGATAATATAATAAAAATAAAGCTTTATTTGCATGGCACATATTTCCGAGCTGTTTCATATGTTTTACAATGAACACCTGGATTCAAGTAACTTTTTTTGCACTTGCTCTGAATATACTTCCATCAGGTGGTGGGAGCTATGAACAAAATACCCGAGATAATGGCAACTCAGAAACTCAGAAAATATACAAAGTGGACCTTTGGCAGCTTTGCCCCAACCAATTCTCTCCCAGGATTACGCTGACCACATAGGGATCCTCTCTCCCTCTACAAATTTATTTTTTATGACTCTTGAATAATGCCCTAAGTTTATAACTATCTGCTATGGTCTGAATGTCTGGGCCTCCTCGACATTCATATATTATAAAATTCTCGTCCCTGAGGTCATGACATTAGGAGGCGAGACCCCTAGGGAGATTTGGGTCATGAGTGTAGAACTCTCAGCATAGGATTACTGCCCTTACACAAGAGACCCTGGAGATCTCCCTCACCCCTTCTGACCTGTGAGGTTCCAGTAAGAAGATGGCCGTTACCCAATATACACCTTGACCTTGGACTTCCCAGCTTTAAAAACTGTGAGAAATAAATGTTTATTGTTTAGAAGTCAGCCAGCCTCTGCTATTTGGTTACAACAGGCTGCACAGACTAGGAAGCTGTTTTTCCCAAATTTCTGACTTCCTTCACTCAAAACAGAGTCACTGGTGGGTTGGGTCCACCAAGTTCTGCAAGACTTTCCTCCTCCTCCTCTTCCTCCTCCTCCTCCTCCTCCCCCTCCCCCGCCTTCTTCTTCTTCTTCCTTCATTAAGAAAAAGGGAACTTGTCTTCACTTGTTTCTTGGTACTTGCACCACAGATACACCCTTCTAATGCACCACTAAAATAGCTCCATGAAGCAGGGACTTGGCTTCATTTCTGTTGATTCTGCTGCCTTGATGGGTCAGCAAATACCTGACTGAATGGTATGATTTCAAAACTGAAAGCTGAGTAATCTGAGTGCACTTCCTAGCCAGGATCTTTTGGGTCAGAAGTGAGGGGCTCTCTGAGCACTGTGGACCAGGTCTTCCACCAGAGGGAGCAGGGCTGCCACCACACTGCAGAGGACAGCTGGTGCAAAACCACAGAGGTGCCGGAAGATCAGAAGGTCCCCAGGCACCGCAAGAAAGAATTTAAATCAGAGACAAAGTGAAAAAGAATAAATCTTGGGGTCCATGTAAATAAATGCAATGACTAGATAAAGCCTCAGCAGACCTTCCTTTTCTCCTGCTGCTTAACTGTCTGCAGCTCGTTAGGGAGGTGGGGCTGTGTCTTCTACAGTTGTCTATCTCCTGGTTCCTAATGTGGATGGAGTTAGCCTTGGCACAATGCATCCTGTCTTAAAGCAGAAAGGAGAATGACCACGGCTAAACCGCTCTGAAATTCCACCACTGCAGAGCTCTGAAACTGTTCTATTTGTATCTGACTCCGGGGAAAAGATCAGTTAGATGGCTTGTTTGGGGCCTGGCACAAGTGGCTGGGATGACTTCATTCCAAACTCTGGGCTGTGATTCCACCTAAGAACAATAATTCTCCACAAAACCGCCTTCGAATCACATAAATGGCAACAGAAGTTTAATAATCAAGGTCTGCACTTTCTTCTTCAGACACACTTAAACCTAAAAAGGGCAAGAGTTTGAAGCACTGGCCATCCAAACACACACTGATTTAAGAGCAGACCGCTAGCCCTGTCTGAGCCTTGCAGCACGGGAGACAAGGTGACCAGCCGGGGGTTCAAAAGACCGACGTGGGTGACCAGTCTGCCTCCTGGATCATTGTCCATATTCCACAAGACTGTAAGGTCAGTTTCTGAGCCCTCCACCATCTGAAAGGGAGGACACTCCAAGAGGGATCGATCTAAGCTGCGTTGTGATTTCGAGAAAAAGACTCATGTCCAAGTAAAGTAGCAAGACTTGTTTCATTTAGCTCATAAAGCTTTGGAGAGTCAATTATTCATCCATGGTTGCTGCAACAAGCAACAGCAACCATAGACACCCTCCCACTTCCTGAGCGTTTCCACCGTCTCAAACCCTAGGTGGAACCTGCCAGTGCACACATACCCAATTCAGGACGTTCCAGGCAGCCCACAGATGGGATGTCCTTGCTGAGGAATTGCAACACACTACATTCCAAAGAAGGAATGTGATCCTGTTTTAGGTTTCTTTTAAGGAAAACATATAAAAAACATATAGAAAATTGTATACAAGAGAGAAAAAATTCAAATGAACAGTGACACGTTCCTACAGGGCAAGATGCTGGTGTCTTTCCTTACACTGGTTGGTCTATAGCAAGTGGTCAACAGGGGACTTCTGATTATCTAATTTAAAAAAAATTCTATGGACATATCTAAAAAGAAACCAGAGGCTCAGGTCCCTTCTAAGAAACTATCATTACACCAGGGGATGGCAATGTTAGATACAGAAGGATAGGAAGGATAGGAAGCTAATCAAACCCTTTGAGAGTCTGTAAATTTTTTAAAAGATTTATTTGAGGAGAGGGGAGAGGGCACAAGCGGGAGGGGCAGAGGGAGAGGAAGAGAGAATCTGAAGTTGACTCTATGCTCAGTGTGGAGCCTAAGCCCGACATGGAGCCTGACGTGGGAATTGACCCAAATAGCAAGACCCTGAGATCATGACCTGAGCCGGGATCAGGAGTTGGATGCTTAAATGACTGCATCACCAAAGAACTCTAAACTTTTCGAGAGTCTAAAATGCTTTCCAAAGTTGGGAGATCCTGCATACGAAGAAGGTGGCTTCTGTTCTAATCCTACTTCTCTATGCTAGAAAGGCTTTCATAAAACATATGCTTTCATAAAATCTGCAAGGGAGGGGAAGAGGCAGGGAGTGTGTGAAGTCTCAGGGGGGAAAGAGAAGGCTGGCCACACAGAGTAAGACCCACGGAGAAGCTCTTGGAATGTCTGTGGAGAGCTTTTTCTCTATGTAATGGTGAACAATGAGTCTTGTCAATTTTTTCTTATTTTTCATTATAGGAAACGTTAAATGTCACAATACTTCAGGCATGTGGCGTGAATGGAAAACAGGATGGCACAGTGACTTCACGACAATGGTAAATCAAATGTTCTGTCTGGCAGGAAAAGTGTCATTAGCTTGCGAGGTGATCTAGCTGATGTCATTTTTGAAACAGAAGTAATATGTCTATCTGAATTTATGAGGAAAACAATCGATTTTATTTTCATCCATTTACTTTTAGAGGTCAGGAGGAAAATATTTATTGTACCTTTTAAAAGAAATAACATTCATTATACTCCCCAAAAAAGCAAGTTCCACGTAGAGTAAATATTTCCACTGGCAAAACATAGAAGGCGGAAGTTCATTTTTTAAAAGTCAGTTTATGAAAGATGAACACCAGCCCCAAATGGAGCAGGAAGGTAAAAATAGCTGATCATTTCTGCTCACTCACACAGGTTGGTTCTGCTTTAGCTGTATTTCCATGGCAAGGTCAAGGAAAATGTACTGAAAAGTAGACTCCTCAACAACCTGCTAAGGAGCAGGCTAGCCACAGACAGAGTGTCCCCAAAGAGGTTATCTAGGCAATTCACCGATTTTGCTATTTTTCAGTCCAAGCAATTGTTTTTGGGGAAAAAAGAGGGTCTTTTCCACACAGGATACATTAACAGTAGAGCTTAGGAGCAAGATCTGCTATAAGAAAATTTGGATGAAAACCAATTTAAATAATCAGAAAGTTTATTCAAACAATCATGCTCATTGTTCATGATTATGATGAATTGTTATTGATGATAAAGGATACTTTTGATATATTTTTGAGTGAAAAATAGGTTTTAAGACAGAGTGTGACCTGTTTTAAAAACATACTTTTATAATTAGGATGCATAAGAAAATGAGTGGAAGGATATGCAGCGAGGTGTTAATATTGGCTGTGTTTTCAGTCATGTTTACTAATGAATAATTTACATATGGTGAAATTTGCTATTTTTGTATACAGTTCTAGGAGTTTTGACAAAGGCATACAATCATATAACTGTCATCCCAATAAGGATATGGAACATTTTCATCTTTCCAGAAAGTCCTTCTGTGTGTGTCCTTCTGTAGTCCATCCTTCTTCCCACCCCAGACCCTAGCCATCTATAATCTGCTGCCTTTCCCTTATCACATTGCTTATTCTAGAAAACCGTACAAATGGAATCATACAGTAGGTAGCCTTTTGAACCCTGGTAGGGGTTTTTTTTCTACAATATGAGATTGTAGATGATGATTTCTTGATTCTTGCTATTTTGTTTTTCTCTGTTTATTTTCTCTGTTTTCTAATTTTTCATTAAAAACAATTGTTTTTCCAATTTAGGAAAATGAAAGTAAAAGTGATAAACTGTGATAGACTTTATGATAAGTACATAAAGCCACGGAAAGCACCTGTGAGAACAGATTTGGTAGAAGATATCAAAAATGTGGAATTACCAAAAAGTTAACTTTGAGAGCCAACAGAGAATCAGCCAGAGCTCAGCAAAAATCCTACAGACTAGCTGTGTGATTTTGGGCAGTTTACTTATCACCTTTTAGCTTCAGTGTCAAAGTAGGGATTCAAATTGTGCCTCTCTCACGAAGCTGTAACAAGGACTAGATGAGACTGTGCATGCAGGCTACTGGCACTTGGTAATCTTTAGTACTAAAATTGCATTTATGATTTATTTGGCTATTATCACTATTATTACCATTAAGGAGACTTTGGGAGTGTTTCAATATGAAAGGACATTCTAAACCCAGGAGATGAGCCAGAGCATAGAGAATGACAAGCAGGGGCACAGGGAAGGGAGCTGGGTCATAGGCTCAATATTTTATTTTATTTTATTTTATTTTATTTTTATTTATTTTTATTTTATTTTATTTTATTTTTATTATTTTTTATTTTATTTTATTTTATTTTATTTTATTATTTTACAAGATTTATTTAGTTGAGAGAGAGAGAGAACACATGAGCGAGGGGAGGGGCAGAGGGAGAGAGAGAGAGAATTCTCAGCAGATTCCCCACTGAGCAGAGAGCTCGATGCAGGGCTCAATCCCAGAACTGAAGAGATCAGGACCTGAGCTGAAATGAGGGTGGGATACTTAACAGACTGAGCCACCCAGTCACCCCTCAATATTTTAAACCTTAAAACTAAATTCTAGATGTTTCACTTCAGAAAATGTAAAACCGCTGATTTTTCTAAACAAAGTTAATATCCTTATTTTATTATGACTTCTGAATGAATTCATCCACCTGTGATCTTCCATTCTTGAAATTTTAAAAGCAAAGGCTCATTATTCAAGGCACCTTGGAAAAATGCAATATTAATAGTAAAAGGCCAGCCACCCTTAGAACTTTAATTCATATTTATTTACTATTTAGAACCCAGGGATTATTCAGTGAACACATATATTTGTATCTGTCTGATTCTCCCTCCACCCCATATGAATGGCCCAAACCCTCTGACCTTCCTCTGTCCATTGCATGAGATCAATTTAGGGAAGATAAAGATAGCTAATTATAATACAGTTAGTAGTCTGAACATGAACATGACATCTCAGATCAGTGCACAATGAGACCAAGCAATTCTAGATGTTCATTTTTGTAAGGTTTTTAGTTGTCAGAGACTCTGGGGTGAGAATGAGTTCATAAAAACCAAATATGATCCACCTTTATCTTCCCAAGACTACAATGCATGCCAGGAAGTGAGTAAGTCTGTCTCTACTGGAAAGCTCCCAAATGTTTTGATTGAAATAGAACATCTCATTTAATTCTGATCCTTGGGATGAATTCCTAATTCATGAACTGATCTGGGCTTTTCGTAATAGATGGCAATTGAATTAAAAACATGTCTGCTGTCTCTGGCCAAATACACACATATATTAAAAGCAGAACTATTGGCTTCAAGCATCTTGGCCAAAAGACAACTATAATTACATTTCAGCTAAATTCATATACATAACATTCCTCTGTGTATGTCTCTTTGTGTTTGCCTGTGTGTGTCTGTACATAAAATGTTCATGGAAGGTACATTATTGTGAAATCTCATAGGCCAAGGAATGACCCCCCTCCCCCACTAAGTCCAGGCCAACTCTATCAGATGCCTGTTTAACAACAGGAAATGGTTCTTTTGACTAGAAAACAGACCATCTCCCTATCCTACCTGTCACTCAAGACACAGCTCAAGTGCCACTTCTTCATCAAGCCCTTCCTAGTTTCCCTATGCCAGATGCAATAACCGCCTCCTTTCTTTTTTTTTTTTTTTTTTTTAACCGCCTCCTTTCTACTTTGGATTATTTATATACACGTTTTCTCCTCACAACAAAACAAGAAGCTCCTTGAAAGCAGGGCCATGGATAATTCATATTTGCATTCTCCCCTTCCCATCAGTGCCTAGCACAGCACTTTGTGCAAAACGGGCTCAATATAAATTTTCTGAATCAAATGAGTAATTCTGACACAATGATCAATGTTGATTCTCATAAGATAAGTAATTGCTGAACAGTCCAGAAAATACGACATGGGAATACAACTTTGATAGTACTGTAATTTCTAATTCCTGACAATTCCTGGCTCCTCTTTAAACCCTGTTAATATTTCAGTGGACATATCAGATTTGTCCATCCATGGATCTCTGGGCCCAATTCCAGTAACACAAAAACAATTTGAGTATTGAGGGGTTAAGAGAAGAGACTTTTTTGGATAGTAGAGAGTATTGGATTGGGATGCTGAGGGCATGAGGAAATGATTTATCTTCCATATGTAAGCAGGGTAACAAAGAACTTTTTACCCAAACTTATACACTAATCACAGGTAGCTTCGGTGTTTTAATCAATTAAATGACCCACATAAGAGATGAGTCAAAGAGAGAGAGAGAGAGAGAGAGAGAGAGAGAGAGAGAGAGAACGCATGTTTACCATCTTATCAAAATCAAGTAGGATGCTAGAGGGCTAACTTTCTCCCCAAATACGATAAAACAATTATCCAGAAAGTCAGAGAGCTTGGAACAATATTGATCTCAGTCTGGCATCTCTTTATTCTTTTCCAAAGTGTCAAAAATTTAAAAGCCAGGGAACAAATATGGCATCTTACAACATGAAGCTCAGAGAAAAGTAACATTCGATGACTACCTACCTGATGTGTGGCTTTGTTTGCCCTGTCTTCAGAACAAGGTGAGTTCCCATTTAGCCTATTTGACAGATGACAATACTGAGGCTCATGTTATTAAAAATTATGCATACACTAGAGTCCATAGAGCAGAAAACATTAAAGTCAGAGCTCACTTCCCAGAAGTTAATCTTTAAAGTCCGATATTAAAATTTGGAGATTTACAGACAACGTTGGTCAATTCATTTTCAATTGACTCAGATGAACACAACCCGTTTCCTCACTGCCAAAGAGTCTAGGGGGAGCTTATCTCCAAAGGGTTGTAGGATTTCCAGAAAATTCTGAATTTCACTAGGAGTTTACAATAGTTTCTGAGCAAAGGACAATGCAAGTTTAAGAACACAAAAGTTGGGATCCCTGGGTGGCGCAGCGGTTTGGCGCCTGCCTTTGGCCCAGGGCGTGATCCTGGAGACCCGGGATCGAATCCCACATCAGGCTCCCGGTGCATGGAGCCTGCTTCTCCCTCTGCCTAGGTCTCTGCCTCTCTCTCTCTCTCTCTCTCTGTGTGAAAATCATAAATAAATAAAAATTAAAAAAGAAAAGAACACAAAAGTTGCAGCTCATCTGTGGACTTCTACTGGGTTTTGCTCCCAGGATGGCTCCATAGGACTCCATTTCCTGGACATGTGCCATTTGGTCAACATGACACGTACAGCATCTCTAGGAGTGGTCTTTTCTTTCTTAAAGTTAAACCTCCATAGCATTTATTGAGTGCTTATTAAAAAATATTGGAACTTTGCACATTTCATTCCAGTTAATTCTCACTACCTGATGAAATTAGGACTTTGAGCCCCTTGAGAACCCTCAACGACCATCCAGGGAGGTTAAGCTGCTGGGTTATGCACACACAGCTCTTAAGAGGTGGAGCCAGAAAGGGAACTCAGATACTCCTAACTTCAAAGCTCAGGCTTTTTCAACTCTACCATAGAAACCACACTCCTCGCCAACCCTCAAGGATTTCTGCCTTCTGCACCTCAGAGCCCAGCTCCTTCTCAGGATTCGATCATTTTCTTAATGCTCCTCTTCATCATCAAATAATTCACCAAAAGGAACTACAAGTTGTGAATACTCTTAAAAAAAAATCACTGAGTTAAACACACAGAATTCTGATTCCAGCTCAGTTACTTCGGGACCGGGAGGGAGAAAGCATGAGCCACTGCCACCACTCTGCCTGCCATCCTTACATTTTTCTCGGGACTGTTTTAGAAACAGATGGGCTAGTGACTGGAGTATTACCAGTTCCAATCTATGCAGCTGGAGCATCCCAGAATTGCAGAAATAGCAACCTTCTGAATAATTTTTCCTGCCACAAACAACTGCTGCTTCTGTTATAATAATCCCCTTCGCAGGCCCAGGGGCCATTCTTCCCATCCCAGAGCCATGGTTCAGTTTATTTTCAACCACAATGGTCTTTTGTATTTCAGCTAAGAAATGCTTCAAATATGTGTACCACCTACCACCTGATCTTTGTTTTGTCTTTTCTAAGGCAGATATACCAGATAATAACATTTGGGTGCAAGGACATTTTATCTTCAGCTATCATAAAAAAAAAATAGAAAGAAAAGAAAGAAATCTAAGATGGGAGGCAACTTAACTGTTGTTTTTTTCTTCTTTCTCATCAAAACGGGAGCCTGCCTGTGGACAGCATCACGATGAACTGCCCAAGTTAGGACACCAACACTTAGGCTCCCAAAAGGCCAATTATGTACAAAGCACAAACCTTGACGGCCATATTTTAACCATGATGCCACGCAGCCAGAAGCATCCAGTTAAGATGTTAGTGCTATGAGGGGTAGGGGGAGGAAAAGCTATATCTCTATTTTCTCTTTCATTTGAGGGTTTTGCAACCACAAACTACTCATCTGAACAAATGGGACCTGATGCTGTTTGGAAATAACTGAAATCACAGTACAGAATCATAAACTTGATTTGTCATCCATGGAATAAGACTTGGTTTTTCAGATAATCTTTCTCCCCCAGGGGCAGAGACTGTGCCAACTGGTCAAATAAATGCATAAGTACATAACTGTTAAAACTATTAAAAATTTTTAAAAGTTATACAAACTGTGTAACTCTGAAGAATCTGGTTAGTTTTCCATGATGACAAAGTTATATAAACATATAATTTCTCTATTTTCAAATGCACTGTTTTTGGTTTTTAAGATTTCGTTTATCTATTTATGTGTGAGAGAGTGAGAGAGCATGAGCAGGGGGAGAAACAGAGGGAGAGACACAAGCAGACTCCATGCTCAGCACAGAGCCCGACGGAGGACTAAATCTCACAACCCTGTCGCGATCATGACGTGAGCCGAAATCAAGAGTCATACTTAATTGACTGAGCCACTCAGGCACCCCTAAATGCATCATTTTTATAAGTTTTATTGAGCTATAACTCACACCAAATAATTCAGCCTTTTAAAGTACAGTGATTTTTTTCAGTATATTCAAAGGATTCTGCACGTTTGAATCACCAGTATCTAATTTTAGAATATTTTCATCACCCCAAAACATACCAATTAGCAGTTACTCCCCCTAGCCCCTAGCAATCACTAATCAACTTCCTGCCTATTTAGCTTTGCCTTTTGTGGACATTTCTTATAAATGGAGTCACACGTGGTCTTCTGTGTCAGCTTCTTGCACTTAGCATCATGTTTTCAAGGCTTACCAGGTTTTAGCACGTATCTGTACTTTATTCTTTTTTTTAAGATTTTATTTATTTATTTATTCATGAGAGACACACAGAGAGAGAGAGAGAGAGGCAGAGACCCAGGCAGAGGGAGAAGCAGGCTCCATGCAGGGAGCCTGACGTGGGACTCAATCCCGGGTCTCCAGGATCACGCCCTGGGCTGCAGGCAGCGCTAAACCGCTGAGCCACCAGGGCTGCCCTACTTTATTCTTTTTAATAGCCAAGTAATATTTCACTGTACGAACGTACACCTTTCTTTTATCCATTAATAAATTGATGGATACTTGGTTTGTTTCCACCTTTTCACTATTTTAAGGAATGTTATGAATATTTTTTGTGTGGATATATGTCAAGTATCTAATTTTTAATGAAAGAAAGAAGTGTGAGTTATTTTATGCCAGTGAATGGAAAGATTTTCACAGGAAGAAGTGAGAGCAAGCTAGGTTGGAACAGCCTGAGGAAAGCTCATGTGGAAATGCAGCACATGGCCTGTCCCCAAAGGCCCTGTCCTGCCATACGGCAGCAAACAACAGCTGTGTCTCTGTGGGTTTCCCCGCGTGCTGTTGGGATCACCATCCTCCAGCCTCAACCGTACATAGCCACATACCCAAGGGTGACAAAGCTTGCCCATCGCTGCCCCCCACCACCCCATAATCCTCAAAACCCATAGTCATTTCCTGGATTGTGAAGTGGAGCTAAACCTCCATGACATTCCTCTACAACAGATGCTGATAGAGACCAAAATGACCTAAAAAAGGTTTGCTCACTAATGACTGAAGCAAGTCAATAGGCAAATCAGATTTTTATTAACAGTTCCCTTCCACTATGATGCACTGACTCATCCAAATGAAAAGAGCTCATTCAAATAAACAGATAAGTTAATAAAAGAGTAACTTAACCTACTCAGTTAAAATATTCCTACACAGTTTCAGGCTACTTTTGTTTCTGTGTTGATTAAATATCAAAGGCGTTCTCCAAGTGTCTGAAGTACTAACCAAAGAAGGTATACATTAACTTCCTCACCCTTAAGTAAAATATTATTGCAGGACTCAAGTGCATAAGACTCAATTTATTCCACAACTAGAGGTTCAAAAGATCAGTAATTACGAAGCTATGTAGGACAAAGGGATGTTTTGCATCCTCCAAATTATCAGAGGTAGTTTGCTAACTAGTGCCTGTGGACAATGAGCAATGACCCCCAATTCGGCTTTGTTCTCATTAGAAAGGACTTCAACCAAGCTGAAAGGCAGCCGGGTCCAGTAATACCTCAGTCAAGCCCTGTTGTGTTTTCACAATTGGATCTGCAATTTTTTAAGGAATAAAAAAAAAAAATAGACCAGTGTCACATGCAATACACTCATCACATCATGGTCATTTCCCCCAGCAAAATTACAGCATCTGAATTTCTTGTAGTTAAAAAAAAAAAAAAAAAAAAAAAGTCAAGAAGCAGCATCCAATTCTATGCGCCTAAACTATTAAGCCTAAATTTTAGTGGGGCAGTATAAATCACTACTGCCCTTCTCCCCACTCCTACAAACAAAAGAGGCTCACCCATCCCTCTTCCCATCCACCACAGGGAACAAAACAAAACAAAAACCTAGTGGGGCCTCCAGTCATAGTACCCACCATGGAAAGATCCTGGGGGCAGTGGTGGGTCTGCATTTAGAAAGCTGAAAAGAAAAGAGATCTGAAGGAGAGACACACAGGACAAAAGAAGTGTCTAACCCAGGGGTTAGCAAACTATGGTTCCTCGGCCAGATCTTTACCCACTGCCTCTTGGTAAAAGCCCTGAGCTACAGATAAATTCTATTGTAAAATTATATTTGAATTATTAGAAGAAAGTAAAAAATAAAATAGTGTTTAATACATGTGAAAATTACACAAAAAACCTGATTTCGGTGTCTATGAATAAAGTTTTATTGGAACATATCCCTGCTCATTCATTTACATATTGCATAAGGTTCTTCGTGGGCTACAAAGGCTGAATTGAGCTGCCCTAGCAGAGACCAGATGGCTTGCAAAGGCCATAACGAATTATGATTGAGCCTTTTATAGGAAAAGTTTGTAGACTCCTTGCCTAAACAAGCCAAAGGGTACATTCCATCCCAAATCTCTAAAATGGATCTCATGAAAGAGAACAAATTCTAAACCACCCATTGTCACCAAGTGGGTAGGTAGGCCGTGCATTTGCAGAAGGAGGCAGCTTAGATGAGATTCCTGTTCCACAGAAGCACAGAAAATCATTAGACACACTGACTTCACTGGGTTGAGAGTTTCTGCCGACAAACGACTTGTCTCTTTTTATAAATTTGTTTCAAGCAACACAGCTTATCAGTGAACACAAGAACACATTAGCGGCCCACAAATTAGCATTTAGTACAATTATCTACAAAAGGGACAAGGAATCCATTTACATTTCAAATCTTCTTCACTCCATTTAGCCTGAAACTTTTTTCAAGTAACAAACACATTCAGGAACACTAGATAACTACTTCTTATCAATTTGGACGCCATTTTAATCCACCCTTAATAATGCTGCTGTTGTGTGAAGGTGGAGGAAGGAAGCAACTAGGCAAACAGAATAACTAATGAAGAGAAATTGGAAGCCTGGCAAGCTCACTGACAATAGCCAGTGTTGTGATGTCAAAGTTTCATTAATTGGATGTGTTAATGAACCACTCCCTATGTACTCACGTTTCCTTAGCTGGGTCCTGTCCTTATCAAAGAATGCAATGCTCTTTCTTTTGCCTAATTCAAAAATAACACGCAAAAAGATGTCTGTGAGCAAATTGCATAATCTGAACATCAGCCACTTTTTTGTGTGTCTAATAATCAAGCAGATATGTTTCTGTTCTTCTGTGAGAATAAAGAAGTAACCAAAATGGAAGATTCTAAATGCTTTCAAATCCTGGAATGGGAATTAAAAGACTTTTAGTAGTTGACCTGGTCTTAAAGATTTTGCTCCACAAGTCTCAGCTGTACTCTTCACCTTCCCCGTGAAACTGCTAACATGTGGCTTGCCTTCCGTGGCTCATTTATGCACAATAGTAGCATGACGGTCTAATTTTTAATCAAAATTTGTTTGTGCTGCAACTCTCTAGTTCTTTTTAAAAATTTTTTTAATCATTCAAAGTAAATAAGTAAATACCAAGTTGCAGAGAGGCACAGATGGCTGGGCAATCTATGGGAAGCCCAGATGGTCTATCAACATGCCCATGAGCCAGTCGTCCCGTTTGTGGCTTCCAATCGGATGATGGCTGGGATTAATATCACCTCCACAGTTTCCATGCCAGCTGAGGAGCATACAAGACTGGTGTTTGGGCCAGAAAAGATCTGACTAAAGGCATTCAAGGTCTCACCTCGCTGTCTGCAGTAAATGTGACTCCATGTTTCATATGAACTGAAAAGGCTGTTATAGGTGAACTGTGCTTCTAACACCACATGCATGCTTGTGTGTGGCAACATGCATGCCCAGGTGTGTTCTCATACGGATTTGAACCTCCACTTTTTCTTTTTTTTTTTTTTCAATTTTTCTTTAAGACAATCCCTATCATATTTATAATTTATGTTTCAAGGTTAAAAAATTCTCTTGAAAAAAAATACAGAGGGAATACTATTCCTTAAGGAATATTCCCTAAGTCCCGAAGTAACTTTTTCACATGACTAAAAAAGCGCAATTATTATTTCCGACATTATACAATGGTAGAGTTTATTACAGTCTTCTGAACAAATAATGAGTTTGCAGAATTAGGAAATGACCACATTTCCCTCCATTTTTATCAGGTACAAATCTATACTAACGGGAAAATAAGAACAAACATCCCAGTGTTCTTAATCAATTTGTAGAAAGGACTAGCAGAACACCATGTAAATAGGCTAATGTGTGCAAACAGAAGAAAAATGCTTGGTGTTTGGAAATCAGATTACTCATGTTATAAAATAATACAAATTATTTAGGAAGCATATGCTGGGAAATAGCAAATCCATAATCCACAAGTTATATAACCCCTGGGCCTCAGTTTCCTAACAAGGAAAATGATGTCAAAGAGTAGACTATGGTCATGAAAATGAGCTAATACACTACAGCGCCTGGCATGCTGTAAGTGTTTGAAGGTGTTAACTATTACTACTTAACTGTTAACATTATTCCTCAAGTGTCAATCACATTTGCTTCCAAAGAACCTTACTTTTTTTGATACATAACAAGATAAGAAGAGGTCATTGACTGAGCATAAGTGTGAGCAAAACAATAGGGAAATTAATAAGCAAATAACAGGGAAGAAAGAGGAGAAAGTATAACACCAGGATTTATAATGGAAGGGCAATACACCATGCAACCATCATTTAGAAGAGATCATAGAGGAACATAGTTAAATATGGAAAGAAGTAGAGTATGAAAGTAACCAAGGAAAATAATGATGCTATTAAAAACAAGGTCACACCTTTAGTGGTGCTAACGGCCAATGTGGGAATTGGAGCCATTATGGAAGAATCTACTGGCTCTTTTATATCTCATTTTAAAGCTTTTAATAATTATTCAAACTTCCTGGCACTACCACATAGTGGAAACCATAGGAACCCTGGGATGGTCACCAAGGAACATTCTAGAAGTAGGTAAGTGAGCCAACACAGAGCAACAGCAATTATATTGCGCTATTTCCAGGTCAAAGGCAAACCTGGTAAATCTTATCTTAAATCTCCCAAGAAAGTGTAGGTTCACTCCTCCAGGTACAAATAAGCTGGATCCTACTAATTTGAATACCATCATGTTCCTTCTTGGGACAAAGGGAATAAGGCAGAAAAGAAGTACATGATCTCTTTTCACACATTCTCTTTTATTACCTGGAGGCAGGGTCAAAGACCCGGATGGATAGTTCAGGAACATTCATAGGAAAACCAGATTAGAGTTGCCATGGCAACCCCCCAGGATGAGTCTAGAGATTGAAATGCCAGGAGAGGCACTGCTGGGTGGCTTCCACTGGGCACAATAGGCAAAATTCGAAATTCTCAGCCTGTTAGGCTCTGGTTGATGAGAAGTTGGGATTCTTCCATGGACAGGACTTCAAATAACCTGTCTGTTCTCTAAAAATAAAAATCGCTTCAAGCAAGCATCCTATAATCAGTCAGTGAACCCAGTGCTTTCACTCTTTGCTGATGTGGGTTTGGTGGCCCTTGGCTTCTTCGGTTGCTCATTTTTTTCAACTCCTTTTGTCCTTTCTGGTTTGTTTGTTCATTCACATTGTTCTGTTAGTTGAAGAAGTTATTTTAAACACAATTAAAGTATGCTAGCTACCGGTCCAGGAAAGCATATGGTGAATGTGACAGGACCACAGTTATCAGCAGTCACGCAGTGGTGAATTCAAGAGACATAAATCAGATTAGAGTGCCCCACCCACTTCTTAGCAGGCGATGAATCTCTCACTTTACTCAATGCCCTCCCATCTTCAGTATGCTCTCTATTCCTCTCCTCCAGATTTCTTCAAGGTCTTCTTTACTCTCTCCTGATGGACTGTCCATGAGGTAGCATGATATCATAGTTAAGATCACAGACTCCAAAACCAAGCCATTTACGTTTGCCTTCAAGCTCCACTAAATAAGTGTGATCTTGGGAAAAGTAATCTCTCTGGGGCCTTGGTGTTCTTCCCTGCAAAATGGGAGGAAAATAATAGTGCCACCCTTCTAATGTTGTTTCAAGAATTAAATGAGTTTCTATCCATAAGGGGCTTGGAGGTATGCCTCACTGGCACTTAGCATTGTGTGGCTATGCACCAGGAAAGGGAAGCAACTTCCATGATGGTAATTCGAAGCAAAGGTCCTGTTCAGTGGTTTTAATGACCTCCAAACCAGAAGGCTGTTTAATCTTGGTCTCCAACATCATCATTCTCCCTGTTCCTGTTTCCCAGGCCTAGCTGTCTGCCCAGCTTATATTCTCAAAGTCCTCATGAGCCCTTCAAACCCAACCAACTGGGACACCTGGGCGGCTCAGGAGTTGAGCGTCTGCCTTCAATTCAGGTCGAGATCCTGGGGTCCGGGATCCTTCCCGGAAGGAGCCTCCTTCTCCCACTGCCTGTGTCTCTGCCTCTCTCTCAGTTTCTCATGAATAAATAAAAAAATCTTCAAAGAAAACCCCAAAAAACAACCCAACCAACTAACTCAAATGGGAATACACTAGGTCCCTCTCATGCCAGAGCCTTTGTGCTCCTCCAGTTCTTCAAATAGCTGTCATTATTCTGGTCTCAGGCCACAGGTCACCTTCCCAATGAAGCCTCACCTGATCAGCCCATGTGGAAGGGCCTTCTTCATCCCTGCAAATGGTTCCCTATCTTAGTATCCTCTTGTAGTTTATTCACAGTTCTGATTGCTGTATCTGAGATGACCTTTCTCACTGATTTGTCTACTTATTGATATACGTCCTCTCTACTAGAATAAGGCTCAATGAGACCTGCCATCTTGTATTGCTCACTGTTACATCCCTGGAAGCTAGAACGATAGCTTGTGCTTAATACATGCCCAGTGTTGACAAAATGGATTTGTTGAATAAATTCCGTATCATAAATTTCATGACACTGCATAAATTTCAGAAATTTTCTCTCTCATATATTTGCTTAAGAAATACTTCCATCAATTATGTCTAAGATAAAAAGCCTTGGCACTTTGTAGAAGCTTTCAGCCATCTGAAATACTGAGATATTTATTTCGTGAAACAGGAAATAAATGAAGTTTCTCGTTTTCTTTCTTGTACACTTAACACTTCTACACTTAACTCAGAAGTTTACACAAGTTCAATTTAAATGCGTCTTGATGATAATTGTGATCCTACTGTGATTTTAGGTATTTATGTCAAAACAGATGTCCATAAATAACCAGTAAATTTATTTTGACATAAATGCCTCCTGTCCTTTAACAAACAACTCAATTGTTTTCACTAACAGCTATTCTAAAATGTGTTCTCAAAAAAAAAAAAAAAAAAAAAACCCAGCTACTAGCCTTAGGACAAAGAGTAAAAACAAGCCCAATTCATCCCTTAGCCAGTTTCAATAAATGACAAGTTGATATGCTAAGAGCTCCCAGTGAAACTGGCAGTCATCTGACAAGTACCCAGACCATTCAGCCAACAGGAGAAAATATTTGTTGACTCCTAATTTGATTACCACTCTTTATATTTGCCAGGTGACTGCATCCATTGTGGTTGAACTGAACAAATGTTTACTAAATTTCTACCTTGTGTCCCACCTTTCAGTTAAGTCCTGGACAGAATACAAATGGTAAGACACAGAACCTGCCCTCAGATGAGTTAATATTTGTACAGGTGCCTGGCATACAGTGGATGCCCAATAAACGTATGTCGAATGCGCTAAAGCAGAAAATAACATTAGATAACAGCATTAGAAAGATTGACAACATGCCCTGGGGCTTGTGGGCTGAAGAAGGAGAGGGACCTGAAAACCCAACTCTACTGAAATCCCAACTCTGAGGCTTCCTAGCTGTATGATCTCCGCTTCATAACCCATTTAAAGCTCAATTTGATTCCATGAAAACTGGGGATTGCAAGTCCTACACCTTGCAGGATTTGCTCTTGGGGCATTAGATATGATATTTGTAAAGCACTGGGTTTGGCACAGGGCAGGGGCTCAACAAACGGCAAACAGGATCTGGCATGGAAGGGAGATGATGGGGAGTGGGCTGTGCTCTGAACCAAACCTTCAATGGGAGAGACTGATGACGCCTTCCAGGTAGACGATATGTTGTAAGCAGAACCTGGAGGAGAACCACGTGTGGCTTATCTGTCTGGAGGCAGTGAATTACTCTGTAGCCATGTTAGAATGGCCAAGACATAAGACAGCAAAATGGAAGGTAAGACAGAGGCATGGGCTGAGGGCTCTGAATCCCAAACCCAGGACTTTGTAAATCTGTGCGGCCAGTTAAACAGAGATCCTCTGAGAGTCTGGGGCTGGGAGTATACAAACTGCTAGAAAAATCAAACAACATGTTTAGAAATTCAGCAAAAGCACAGAGCTAGAAGGGAGGGCTGATCTGGTCCAATGGCCATATTTTTAGAGATCAGGAAGTTAATACTCAAAGTGCACAGGAAAGAGCTCAGAATCCCAGACAAGCTAGTACCTACCAGTGTCCAGACTGGAATCCCAGCCTCCTCACTGTTAACCTAGCACTTTCCCACCAATGCCACCAAAATACGGGGTGTATTGGCACCCAAACGCAGCATTTTATATATGTGTGTGCATACACACTCACAAAAATGTATCATGCTTATGTGAAAATACCATCAGTGTAGATACTGGGGTGACAGGGAATGACTTTCTCTGGGGCAGAGAAGCAGACAGCTGCAGTAAGCTCTCCCAAGCCATCCCCCCCTCTTTCCAGAATGGGCACAATCTCTCCCTCCATCCTGGCTCCCCTTCCACTCTCAGACCTACTCAGCCCCACCCCCGCCCCCCAATGCCCTGCCAATCCCGTCTCTTACAAACATTCATCAAAGTTACACTGTAAGGAAGCAAAGAGATAAAGCAAGAGTGAGGCTTCCTACAGGACAGGTCTAAGAAACTGATGCAAGGCAATGGCATGAAAACTAAAAAGCAGGGCTCTGCTTTATAGTAAAAAGAGAGTATGAGACATACCAACCAAATGTAACATGTAAGCCTTGCTACCATCTTGACTTAAAGAAAAAAAAATACGGTAGTTGTAAGAAGAAAGATCCAAGATAGAGAAATGGGAATGAGGACTGGAGATTAGATGATACGCACGAACGACATGGGTAATGTCCCACGTGACAGGGACATGTCAATCTTTTTAGAGATGCCTACTAAAGTACGTAGAGGCAAAATTACAAGATGTTTGAAATTTGCTTAAGGTACTTTGGGCCAGTAATGAGCGGAGGCAAAATCTTGATAATTGTTGAATCTGGATAATGGGTATGTGGCGGTTTGCTGTGCTATTCCGCTCTGAGTATGTCTGAACTTTTCTTGCTAAAAAAAAAAATCAAACCAAACAAACAAGAAACGCTTCATTACAGCTCCCCTTCAAACGCTGTCCCAGTCTCGTACTCCGCCACCTGAACTCCCGGTTCATCCCATCGCACTTGAACACCGGACCCTTTCTGAGCCCTTCTCACCCTCCTTCGTTTCTCTGAGTCTGCTCACCTGCATCCCTGCCTTCAGGAAGCACCCAAAACGGTCCCCATCGTCCCGGCTCTGACATCTGTTGACCCACCTACACATTCACCGGAGCACAACACACACTCCTGTGTGCACACTCATTGGATCGAACACACCAACCCCTTCTCTCACGAGAATCGTCCTCCTTTATCTTGCTTCCTAGGGAAGAGCCCCACCACCAATCCTCCCTCTCCCACCCTGATGTCAATTCCTCCCTGTCCGCATTCCCCACTTCTGACTGAGGGCACGTTTCGTCGATTCTATTCCAGGAAGGCACCTCAAATTCATCCCAACCTCGTCACCCCACGGCCTGAGGCCCAGCTCAACTCCGCAATCCTGCAGCAAGGGTCTGCTTCTCCCCCAGCCGGCAGGCATCCCCAAGCCAGGCCATCCTCCTCTCTGCTACCCTGTGCTCTTCCTGACATCAGACTGGCCTTTGCCAGAGCTGTTTCCAGACCTCCCCTAACTGCTCACTCCTTCAGAGCCCGACCGGTCTGCATCTGAACTCCTGTGGTTCTAAGAGCAATAATCAGTATAATAAAAACACTGAATATTTACTCTGTGTCATGCATTCTACTAAGGTACTTCATTTGCATCGCTTTATTTAGGTTTTACAGATTTTTTAAAATTTAAATTCAATTACAACAGATTAAAAAAAACTACTATTATCCATTCTACAGATAAAGAAACTGAGGCACAGACAGACAAACAGTCATTTGCTCAGGGTCACACAGTAAGTAGCAAGGCACAGATTGTGAACCTAGATGGTCTAAGTTCTAAAGCACGGGGACCCTCCCAGAAGGCTAACCTAGCCAAGTCCCTAACGTGAAGTTAGCATCCCTGAGACTCAGTTTTCTTCATCTGTAAAATGGGATTAGTAACATCTGCCTCTTAAAATTGTTAGGATTCAGTGAAATAAGAACTCAAAAAAAAAAAAAAACCAACCAGCTTCTGCTATGAATTGGACTATTTCCAGTGTTTCTGAGATGGGTTTTAGAGAATCTCAGCTTAGTGTGGGTCCCCTCACAGTTTCCCTGGTGTTTCAGGACTCCCTGGAAGAAGCCGGGGACTTATCACAGAGTCAGCCTGGGTGTGGCGGGCTCCCCATGTTAACAGAACCATATCCGGACCATCATTCATCATTTAACTGTGCTCAGCACTGACTGAGTGTCCTCCACCGTGCTGTGAGCACTATGTAAACTGGGTAAGATCCCTAATCTTAAATATCAGTCTGTGGGTAAGATAGACACAAACAAAAAAATTACATCATAGCCAGGTGAGTGCTCAGAGGACAGTACCCAGAGGAAAGTAACGCTGGGAATGTAGTCATTAGCTTTGCCTGGGGGAAACCAGAGACAAGGCCCAAATCTATCATGAGCACTTAGCAAACACTAATTTATGGTGGATCTGCTATACTGTTCTTCAAACACATTCCCTTTACAAAATTACTGAGTTTTGATAAGACCTCAGCTAAATATCAGAGTTTAGTCTCTTTCTGTGCTCAAGGTCATCAAGAAATCTTAACTGCAAAACCTCAAAGGTCCCATTTACTGAAAGCGACCTTGCATCTCAAAGAATATAAAACATATTTCATTTTTAAAAAAAATGCTTATATTATTTAATAATTCAAAGACAGATACTATTTTCCTTTTATATGAAAATACTGTATAAAAACATAGCTATGGCTTTCTGCATATAAATATGATTTAATTTTAAAGACTCCCCCCTCCACGGGGGCACCTGGGTGGCTAGTGCTTGAGTGTCTGCCTTTGGCTCAGGTCGTGATCCCCGGGGTTCTGGGATCGAGTCCCGCATCGGGCTCCCCGCGGGGAGCCTGCTTCTCCCTCTGCCTGTGTCTCTGCCTCTCTCTCTGTGTCTTTCATGAATAAATAAATAAATAAAATCTTTAATTAAAAAAAAAGGTTTCCCTCCACGTTTCTCTTTATTTACAAAACGTACTTGATGTTCTTGTCCTTATGACTTAGAAAAGACTAGATCATAGCCAGTGGAGTTGGTCTGAAACAAAATCTATCTGCAGTCCCTTTATTCCAGTTCAAGTGGCCCAGACACCCTCACTGAGCTGCCGGTCGCCAGCCCATGGGCCCTGGGAGAGGCAGAGTCATTAGGGCTGAAAGAAGCCATCCAGTGAACCGCAGGCCTGAGTTGCTCATGCCCAAAAGTGGGCCCCCAAGAATCTGTTGCCATAGGGGTGCAGGGGGTGAGAGAGCTCTGGCTCTGGCTCTCCCATGTGCATCTAGATCATGGAAGCCCAGCCAATGAGAACCACTCCACACTGTGACGATAAGGAAGGCAGAGGGGACCGTGTGGGGGGGCTCTGAGGCTGAAGCAGCCCAGTGCATGGCGATTCATCCATCACTGGACAGCTGAAGATACCAGAACACAATCTCCATCACCTCTAGGATGATGTTAGCAAACCTATCCGGCTGGCTTCTGTCGCTGATCAAAATGGTGCCAAGTGGTAGGACTCCTCTCCTGACTCTAGCATCCAAAGACATTTAGCCTTTCATGCCCTTGATAGTGTCCTCATTCAAACTACCCGACTGGTCCTCCACTAGCTACCGCCAAATGGTCAGCAGCTGAAGCATTAGTCTCTCTCTGTCATCCATCATCCCTCTTTGTTTCTGGAGCTGTTGCTTTCACTGCCTAAGGAGGGCTCTGTTTTCCTCTCTGTGTCTGAAGCAGCATGATAGTACTTATTTGCTATTGATTGCTTTATCTGTTAAGCCCCGCAAGGTAGCAGCAATTGCGGCAGCTTGCAGGTGTGTGTGTGTGTGTTGGGGGGTTATCCCCCGCCGAGCAGCACAGCACATGGCAGGTTCCCACTGGGCAGCAAGATTGTGGATGGGGGAGGACCCGTGGGAGAAGAGAATGACTTCATGGCCCACTGAGGTGGGGGGGGGGCATCCGGAGTGCTTCCACCCACCTGCAGGGTGTCCTTCACCATCGCCTGCTTGCTCCAGTCCGTCTGCTTCTTTGCTTTTAAGTAAAAGGCTGTGAAACATTCACTCCCGTCAGAAACAGAATGACTCTGTGTACCTGATTGTGTTGGGGAGATGCTGAGCGAGGGTGCCTCATTCCATAAAAGTCTGCCGCTAGCGTTCCTATCTAGAGAAAAGAGACTGGGCGTTTTTTTTTTTGACTTTCAAAGGGAAGCCTTCCAAAGACTTAAGAATAAAGAATCTCTCTCCAGCTGTGCACCATAAGACCATAAATCTAAGGCCGCAGAGCCTTTAGCACAGAGCTTCATGCATTACAGTTATAGGGTGGTAGGCAGGGACAAGGACCAAGACATAAACTCCGTTTGAGAATAAAAGGTGAAAATTTTTCTCCAGTTCCACTTGGTGCAATGAAAGAGCTCAGATTCTCCAAGGCCCATGGAGCATTTTTCTGTTTTTCTCTGAAACAAGCTGTCGCCAAGTGGGCCTTCTCCATGCTCAACTAGACACCAGAAAGAAAAGCCACGAGGGGAGTGTGTGATCGGTTTCCCATCCTGCTCCAGACCCGCAGCTTGGATGAAGGGACCTCCATCCAGAAATCAAGGCTCCGTGTCCAGACACCAAATCATGGTAATCTGTGTGTTATGGAGGCTAGAGATCACTGGTATCTACAAAAACACAACTGGAGTGGACCAGCTACAAAGTATTCCGTATTTGTTATTCATTTATGTTGTTACTCATTAAGAAGCCAGGCTCCAAGGGCTCAAGAAAAATGGATAATAAAGAAACACTTAACCGAGTTGATTCTATTCATATTAGTCGTTTTCTGTCGATAAGACTGCTGTTGGTTATAGCATTTAGCATGTTAGTACTAGTATCTTGGGGGAGCCTAGTTTGAGAAGCACCGCTGTGAACCTGCCAGTTCCTGCTGCTGAACAAAGAAGGGGATCCCTAGCAACAGTCACCAAGGCCTGTTACATAATCTCACTCCTTTCTTCCAGTAGCCAAGCGTAATGACTTATTTGTCTAAGATAAAAAGCATTTTTCCACCTAGACTGTAGTATTCTCACTTTATCCTCCCCTCCCAACAAATAGGCAGGTGGGGACGGAGACGGTTAGACTTACTTGACCCTCCAAATACCTCCAACAGGTAACTACCTTTAGAATTTAAAGACCACAAATAGACTTTTATAGAGCTGTCATTGTATTTGGAAACTCAGTTCTGCCTGGATCTGAATCCCGATTCTGCTACTTGGTAGCAGTGTGTCACTGGGTATAAGAGTTTAATCTCCCCGTGCCTCAATTTCTTCACCTGTACAGTGAAATCAAAATAATAGCAATACCTGCTTCACAGGGTGGTAGTGGTGATCTGATCCCTGACAAAGCACTGGGCACTATATATATATATATATATATATATATATATATATATATATAGTATGTGTATATATATATGTGTATGTGTATATATACACATGTATATGCCATTCGTCTTTCCTTTGAGGGACAGTGTAGCATTCTTTTTTTTAAGATTTATTTATTAATTTGAGAGAGAGATAATGAGTGGGCGGGCAGAGAGAATATGAAGCAGACTCAATGCTAAGCACAGAGCCCCATGTGGGACTCGATCCAATAACCCTGAGATCACAACTCGAGCCCAAACCAAGAGTCGGATGCTTAACCAACTGAGCCACTCAGGCATCCCCAGTGTGGCATCCTGGTTACAAACTGACTGGATTGAAACCACGTCTCTTCTACTTACTTGTGATATCTTGGGAAAGCCCATTTTTTCTTTGCCAAAATTTTCTTATCTGCAAAATGTAGAAAATCACAGCTCCTACCTCACAGCCACGCTGCTACGTTTAAATGAATTAATGTAAGGCATTCAAGACGGCATCTGGCAAATAATACATGCTTAATAAAAGTTAGCTACCAATGTCCACAAGCTGCAGCTATAAAAGTACCATCAAAGACAACCTGAGAATTGTGAGCTAGTTTCTCGAGAGGGAAAGATCGTTCCAGAAGGCTTTAGACAGGGGTAGAAATAAATCGTGCAATACCCCTATCAATATTTCTTTAATCAGAACTCAATTTCTTATTTCAAGGAAGAATTGCTGGAGGATACCAGAGGATACTGTTCTCTCTGCTTTCTCGCTTCTGTTTCTCTCCCTTTTACACTTCTTTCTCCATCAGGTATTGGAAGGAGGCTCTATAGCCGGACAGCTTGGGTGTGAATCTTCCTCCCATCTTGTGTAATTGTGAGTGAGGCAAGTCACCTCTTCTTTTAAAATCTTAGTTTACTTTCCTGTAAGTGGGGAATATAAGCCCACTTCCTGGGGCTGGTGGATTGAATGAGATATTGCCATGCATTGGAAAGAACCACAGCTCTAATTTTAATATTACATTATTTACAGTCCTATCAGGTTCAGATATGATCTTCTTGCTAAGTGATTATCTCCATCACCTCTAATACAGCTATGCCTTCTAACCTACTTCCTTCCCCTGTAACATTTGCATTTCAGCCTCCTTACCCTCTCAGGCATGTCTAATTTCCAGTTATTATGAGATGCTCTTCCTGAGAATATAACTACAACAATGAACTATGCTCTGGCATGGGAGCCCTAAGTGGCCTACAAAAAGCATAAGTCCAATAAAGCACCCTCATTACCCCATCCTGAAGTCAACGGTTTGGGCCAAAGATCTACCCGACAGGAGGCAATAGAAATGGGACCAGGGAGGCCCCTGAGCTGTGAGACCATGGGGTGTGACGCAAATGTTTGAGGAGGAACAGGTCCATCTCACCAGTTTGATCTGTGCCAACTGCTTAACTTTGCTGAGGAGCAGTTAGTTTCTATGTTAAAACAGACTTATTCTACATGGTGTGTATTGCTGGGGGGCAGAGGGGGAGGCAGTTCCAGAGATGGATTGGATCTTCTAGGACATCAAACTTGTGACAACGACCCAATGCTGCCCCCCACCCCTTGCCACCACACACTCCGAATCATTCTGATCTGCTCTATGCTCTCTCTCTCTCCACAGCCATGAGCACTGTCTACCGCGCTGTGTAATTTTGTTTGTTTCTTATGTTTACTGGCTACCGTCCACTTCAACCCCCACTAGAATGTGAGCTCAAGAGGAGGAATCTCTGCTGCTCCTTTTGCTGATGAATCCCAAGTGCCTAGAACAATACCTGACTCACAGAAAATGCCCAGGGAGCATGAGCAGAGCAAATGAATGAATCACAGTCAAAAAGGAACATCACACAAACTATGCCTAGAAGAGCTAACTTCTGGGGAGTCATGTTTTGGGGATAATTTAAGTTTCTATGCAAGTTCTCATTACTTCTTCCCATTTTAATCCAGAACAATTTTATCACTCCCTTTTCCCCAGTTCCTCTGCTATGTGGACCCTAAAGAGTTTCAGGCTTTGTGGATTTAACTCCCAAGTAAGACATGCAGGCTTGACTTTCCCCAGTATCATCCCAGCAGGCTAGCTGTGTGACCCACACTAGCAAAAGAGCACTGCGCTGGTGTCACAAAGAAAGGGGGAGAACAGCTGGACAATAATCCCCCATCCACTGCCTTCTTGGCCTTCGTGCTTCACATATTCCCTACAAGTTCAAGAGTTCATTCATCGCATTTCACTACAAATTACGTTGCAGAAAGTGAAATAATGTGCTCTGTGGTTCTAAATCTTCTTTTCCACAAACTGTGCTGTCTTGCTTTATTGTTCAGTGATGCAAAACTTCTCCTTTACAGAAGATGTATTAGTCTTGATCCCATTAATATGGGTCAGTAATACTCTAAGTAATAATCCATGCAAGGCAAAGCCATCTCAAATGTTATAACTAAAACACGCAACCAACAATGTTTTTTCCTGTCAGGGTCTTTGAATTTATCAAGTAATAGTCCATAGCATAATGTAATATAAATGAGCTTAGAGAGAACAGCTAAAAATTACTTCATCATAACTACTTGTTCAGATTATGAAACAAACAATTGGAAATAACACAACTTACAGGCAGCTAGATAAACTCCAATTATTCAAGACTCACTCAAGAACCCCCACATACATTCTGAAGATGTTCTTTTTCATCAATCTGCATAATATTATGTTGCATGTACTGAACAATCCATTTTTTTCCTGTACAATAAAAAAATCTTATAGACAAGAACCGTGTAAGTTGCTTTGAGAAGGAAATCCTAACCAGAATCCTTGGCTAGGCTTCTTGCTTTCTTCGATTACTCAAAACAGCAAGCGTTATCATCTTCCTTTGGAAAATGCATCTTTTTCATATTATGATTATCACTGTTAGGTCTCTTCATCCCCTCCTTTCGGAAATGCTGCTCCCATTGCTTTTTTGTGAAATATTATGTCTTTTTCTCCCCAGTACACAGTTACTTTCACTTTTCCAACTCTGCCAACAGACCCGTTCTTCAGCCCACTGATTCATATGCCACTCCACAAAGGGGGGGGGGGTAGGCAGAGGAGGCAGGGGAGAAGACAGAGGGACGGATTGCTGCATAGCACTGTCTTGAACCAAGCTTGCTCATATAGTAAACTTAAACCTAGTTAATAGCTTATGCACTAATTTAAAAAAAAAAACTAAGCCAACTCTATTTTTTAAATTTTCAAGGAAAGAATCCAAAACCTGATGAATTTTTAAGCCAAATGTATGGTTTTGATGAAATACATAGGTATGACACATTCTGATTTGGCAACTGATTTGTTAGTCATACAGGTTTAATATGCACTGGCCGCAATTACAGCTGCCTTAGTCCTAAGCAAGACAAGTTCACAACATCCACCAGCTCCCCCAAAGATGATAAAATCTGATGGGTTCACTCTCTCTGTCCTTTTAGCTCCCATCTCCTCACCCACTTACCACTGAGGCTGACTATCGTTCCCTTGAGATCTGCTCCTTTTCCTATGCTTTGGAGTTCAGGACAGGACTTACTGTTTGTCCTTAAAGCCTGTGCTGCTTCTCCCTCTCTGTGTTCACTTCTGATGAAGCAACTTCAAATACACCAAGCCAAGACTAACACTAAACTCTGATTCTTCAGTGCATAGAGCTCCTCCAGAACCACTGATTTTGCTAAAATTAAAGAGGTTAAAGGTAAGTTTTCCAATGGTAATAGAAGGCGATTGCTGTGGCACGGGAGAAGCAGACTGGACCAAGTACTCCCCTGCTGGCTAGAGTCATGATGAGGACACACCTGCTATGTCAGCAGCTAAGAAGAGGCCATGTCCTTTGACCTCCACAATGCCCACTTTGGGGTTGTGGGGGATGCAGAGACTGAGAGAAGTAAATCCCCTTTCTGCTCAAAGAGCCATGCACACATATTTGTGTACAAATCCATTTTCCATGACAATAAATCAAACTATGCCAGAAAGCCCTGTGAGTGATCAAGAAGAACAAACTGAGAGCTGTTCATGCCTCATGCTCACCCCATCCCGGTGGTCAAGTTCAACAGCTCTTGCAAACAGGGAGTCAGTACCCTTAACTTAGCTGCCTTGCTGCAGGCAGGATGTTTCTGGGGTCACTAAGGTGTGCCACCTACAGAAAGGGTCAGATAAAATGGGACTGAGTCACAGAACTGCTAAGATCCATAACAACTCTGAATCAGAGCAGAGAGTTATAGATGTAAAAGTCCACTTTAAACTGAAAAAAAGCAAAAATTAAAGTCAGCCGAGTCATATGTAAGTGCACAAGAGGCTCTCCAGACTCTTGGTCTTCCCAACGCTAGCTCAGAACACGAACACTGCAGACTTAGTGACATAAAAAGAGACAGACCAGGAAGCAGGAGATGCACCCGAGACCTGCCCAGCTCCAGTTGCAAAGGATTGCCAAAAAAAAAAAAAAAAAAAAAAAAAAAATCCTCTAACCTCAAAAAAAAAGAAAAAAAAATAGTCTCTCAGCTTCTTGTATGCACTACCAGTGATGCACTTAGTGGATCTGTTTAGAAATAACTGTCTCAAGAAAGAATGACTGGGATACAATTATGTGCTTTCTTTTCTGGTTAAAATTTGTATTTGTTGGATTCCTAGAAAAATAGATATTTTCCACAATCCTAGTCAAAAAACTATGTCCCTGGGCTTGGGCTAATCTGCAAGGTTGTGGTTTTAATTATTTACACACCCTGCATTTGCTACAAAGCTGACTTAAGTATAGTCACCCTATAAGTTACCTTTGGAAATTCAAGGGAAGCTATCCAGATATTCTAACCCAAAAATCTTAACTTTCTTCCATCATATTGGGGTTATTTATGATTGATATTCTAAAAAGGTAACACTTCAAAATTTATGGGTTTAAGTTATCTACTAAAGATTCTACTGGAAGCTGGAAAACTGGCCTCCTCAATCTGCTACTCTGTGCAACCTCTTCACAACCTTCCAAGTTGGAAAGTGTTCCCTTGCACCTTGTGTACCGTTGCACCCTGAGTATCCTTCTGAACGGGCACGTGTACCTCACACTTTCTGACAGGAAAGATAAATAAGAAAAGGAAAGTGTCTCGGTGATGTGTGAACCATTAGCACTATCTTCCTTAACGATGTTAATAAGAATGTGGAAGATACATTGTTGAGAACCTGAACTTTGATTTTTTTCAGAAAGAAAGAGCTGTTCAGTCTGATGGCTCTCCCCCTTCCCAGCACATGCCAGCTGATCAGCGGAATGTGTATTTAAGAGAGCTGGTGAGTCATACACTTTGTAAATGTTACCTGAAGATGAGCAGGAAGGCAGAGGTGACTTTAGAGTGTTCATCACAAAATGTTCACCAAAAGTGCTCCCTACTTTGTCAATTCTGAAAAATGAGGATTCAGGTCATGTGATCTGTTGGACTGGCAGGGCCAAGGGCCCCTCAGGGCTCCTGTAACCCCACTACTGATGGAACAGATTTTCTCACAGAAATGGGGGTCGGTGCAATGTGAGGTCTGTTATATGCAACCTAGTGTTAGAAATAGATCTGTCTGAACTCCTCTATTATCGTTTTTCAGGGTATAGCATCATTCCTGTTACTGCTGCGTAATGCAGCTCACAGAAGTTAGATATCATTTACTGAACTGTGAGAGAAGAGTGTCCCCAGCTTCTAGAAGGCAGGCAACCGGGGAGCCTGCCAGAACCAGAGGTGAGCTGTGTCCATCTACATGGTGTATGTGAGCTGGCTGAAATCCATCTACACCGGCTCTAGTCAGAAAGCCCAAAAAGTATCCCCTCAATAAATTCCTCCTAACAACAATAAAGCGTTAACGCGGGGCGCTGCAGGATGACAAAGAAGAGAAAGCCAAGCGCCCTTCCCTGAGGGTCCTCACACCCAAGCCAGAGACCAAGCAAGTAAACACGCAAACCAGTGTAACGCAGCCTGTAATAAATGTTACAGGACGGCTACAAAGCGCTCCGGGAGTTCGGTGGGAGAAAGGGTTTCCTGCTGGGTGAAGGAGAGACGAGGTTGTAAAAGGCCAGGTTCCTAATTCATGGAGACCCAGTGAACAGGAGCCCCATCGGGGTGCATCCATCTTCCGGATAAGCGTGAAGACCCATACTGCTGCCCACAGCCTTTCCGTCCCCAACGACTGTACTGGGCAGTCACAGGACAAAACAAATACGAAGGTAATTGCAGAGCGGGCCGCACGGGAAGGACGGCACCCCATAACCGTGCCTCACCTGACCTCGTAACAGACTCCGCCCTGTAACCAGCCCCTGGCTTTGCAGGGTTAGCACCAACAAGGTAACAGGTCTCACCTAACAGGGAACCCCAGAACTGCCCCGGATTTCACCCACTACGGCTCTGCAGACAGGCCAACATCCGTATCCGTCAACGCAAATCTCTGTCAAGGTCCACTTTTAACAGCCTTTATGGATGGAAATGCTGAAGAGTCCCTTGGCCCCGAGCCTGGGCAGTGAATCACTGGCAGTGAATACCCAGCATCCTGACTGTGGTTTCGCAACTCTCACTACAGGGAAGTTCACACAGTGTGCCTGGAGGAACACCTGTGCAGACACTGCTGGGGTTCCAGGGTGACTCAGTGGGCGAGACCCACTGAAAACAACAGACCCATCAAAAACAACAGCACGCTTACTGAGCGCCCACGATGCGCGCAACTCTTCCAGCTGGTTTGAATGGATGAATTCTCTTCACTCTCGCAATGATGCTCTCCAGCTGTTAGCACTTTTGTTGTCCTCGTGTTAGAGCAGTAGGTTGAATGGACAGGACTTATACGTGGCACATGGTAGAGTAAGTCTGGTTCTAGAGCCCAAGCCCTTAACGACCTGGCTAAGCTGCTTCTACGCGCATTGAGGTAATGGTGTGTGCATCAGGATGGGCGAACCACCTCAATGTCAGGACACCTGCAACACAGGGTGCTTAACAGAAGAGCACTGCGGATCGGGAGGCAGAAGGCCGCTTCTCTATTACTTCATTTCATGGCACATAAGAAACCGTCGATTGTAAGATACATCATTATCATTATCTGTACCACTAATAAGAAAAAAAAACTCTCAAACTATGACCCAGTGGTCAAAAGCCACCAATTATAAGCCCATCCTGATATCACAGGTAGGTATTAAAATGTGGGGAAAACATTTCAGAATTTGTAAAATGCTGTTACACTCTTAATTATAATGAACAAATCACGTAACCTGGGACCCAGTTTCTACATTTGTAAAACAAGAGGCTGGTGATTAGTAAGGTCCTTTTCAACCTGACTTCTCTAGGTACCATCTATATACAGAACACAGCACTAGTGTGAGGAGAGCCAAGCGTCTTAGGGCCCTGAATTTAAGGAGGCACTCACCTCGGGTTGGTGTGAATCTAAGGTGGGTGCCTCATTCAATCATGCTCCCTGGCACCCTGGCCTGACACATTCTAATGATGGAGGAAGCCATGGGGACTCAGATACTTTGTCTTCTGGGTTTTCCAATCAAGATGTTTTTTATAATGATCTGCTCACACTTAAGAGCAACTGTTTCCAATTACATTCATCTCTCCTGCAGAGATGTGATTCCTTGCCTTGGAGCATTTCTTTGCGTTTCTATTCCCTCTCCCATTTCTCCCCATCTCTACTAAAATGCCTGATTCCAGGTTGGTTCAGCTGGCTTTGCATCCTTTCACGGAAACTGAAGATAGCTATGCGAGCTCCTCTGGGCTGGTAACTTTGCTGTATCCCCAATTTATACCTACACCCCATCTCATAGGAAACCCCTTGCTGATCTCAAGGAATGAATACAGACTAGGCCCCTGGAACTCAGTCCACTGGGGCCACACTGCCTGAAAGCATCTTAGAAATGTAGAACCTCACGATCCATTTCTGACTTGCAGAATCTGCATCTTAACAAGATTCCTGGGGTACTCATGAGCACAGCAAGTGTGAGAAATACAGAACTAGGCAGGATCATGTCAAATACAAAGAAAAGCATCGCAAGTGATAATAGCTACTATTTATGGGTCAAATGCTCTCCATAGAGCATCTCCACCATGTGCAGCAAGGCAGACAAGTAAATGATGATTTATCTACCCAGTGCAAATTCTTCTGGGACTATGGTATATCGATCACCATAGGCCAATAAATCAACATTTGGTAAACTTTTTTCCTGCGAGTAGTAGCATACTCACCTCCCATTCTCTCCCTAAAACTGGAAAGACCAAAGCCCAAGACTGTCAATCAGCAGCCTTGATACCAACTGTGTGCACCTTGGCTAGTTGTGAAATTCTCTGTAATTCCGTGTCTTCATCAGTAAAATAGGGGAGAGGATGGAATATAAGTACGTTTGTAGTATTGCCAGTAGGAAAGGCTGGTTAAGCTAAACTGGTACAAATCATTGGCCTAAAATTTGATCTATCAGTTCAGTTTCCTCAAGAAAAAAAATATGCTCACTCTGTTTGGGGATCATCCATCTATCTACATAGCGCCTAGGTGATGACAGGCAGATATCATTGTCTCTTTGAAAAACCTCTCTTCTGAGTAAAGATATCTGATGTAACTTTAATTGTGACTGAAAAATCCAGCAGCCAAAAATGCCCTCCTCGCATGACTGTAGATGTGCATCATCTGATAGCACAAGAGGCACCTTGCTCATTTATTGAACTCCAGGGAGGTAGAGGGTTGCTTCTGACAGAGTTGTTAAGCAAATAAGGATACTCATCGTTGCTGAATACATTAAGCTATTCTTATTTGACCTTGCCAAACTAGGTTTGACTGACCGACATGATCCAGTATTGTCTCTTGTTCATTTGTATGATGTGTCAGGCATGCTCACCGTGTCCAGACCCTTCTTGCCTTTGTTGCTTTTATAAAAGGTTTCATTGAATTGCTTATTAACACTGCTGTATATAAAACTACTCCTTTGAAAGATTTCTTTGGCTTGGCTCCAGCTCAATTAGCAGACTACTTCCAGCTGATGAAAAGTAACAGTCAATATCAGATTATAGTTAGCAACTATTCACAAGAGTAATCAAATTAGATTTTGGTATCTATGGTGACACAACAAAAATTTCCACTAAGCCCTGTGGTTTTACAATAAGACTACCATGGCTTTATATTAAATTATTGTTCAAAATGTTTTCTCAAAATCCAATCAGCATCTCAGGAGATACACATTCAAGTCTGTGGGCATATAAAAAAAATGTATAACCAGGGCTTTACCAATTTAAATATTAAGTAGTCTTAAGAGTATATGGGAGCAATGTGTATAGATCTTAGTCTGTCTTCTCTTCCAACAATGCCTTCTTAATTCTCCATTATGACTGGCCTTTGTTAAGGTAAAGTACCAACTGGTCTTTTAATAAAACTTATCAAGCCTACAGTCCAAGGCTGGACCAAGTAAGAGAATAATAGAAAAAAGGAAAAGCAATTACAGTTTTTGATGTGCTTATAATCTAAATAGGATATTAAACATACAAATTAAAAGACAATGTTAATACAGTAGATTTCAGTTCATGTGCTTACAGAGTATATATACATACACATGACATACGAATTATATACAGATTCAGTATCACTGCAGTAGGCAGAGTAAAGCCTCTATGGAAGTTTATTGTTTTTAGTCCATTAAAAACAAAATGGAACGCCACCACCAAAAAAATCCTTGGATGAGATTTTCTTTTGTAAAAAAAAATAAAATAAAATAAGTCTGGGGCAACTGGGTGGCTTAGTGGGTTAAGCATCTGCCTTCAGCTCAGGTCATGACCTCAGGGTCCTGGGATGGAGCCCCGTGTGGGCCTCTGTTCAGCAGGGAGTCTCCTTCTCCCTCTGCCCCTCCCCCTGCTCTCTCACTCAAATAAATCAATAAAGTCTTTTTTAAAAAGTCTCTGATGCCTTGTGAGATGGGATACATCTTCTGGCCGACCCCTAACCAGAGAGAGCAAACAGCAATCTTGGAAGGGCACACCTCTTTGCCCACTATGCTGTAGACACCCAGGAGACTATAGCTGCCATCATCTATGGTTCACACCCAACTCCTGGACCTGCAAGCACAGGTGGGATCCACCCTCCATATTTCCTGGGAACTGAGGCCTCATGAAGGAGGCTGGGAGGCTGTCTCAGACCTCCTTCCCGACAGACACCCCTCCTCCCACCCCTGCCATCTCTCCACACATCATCTTTCCCCTGCTCTGGCAGCAGTAGAGACAGGATGGTAAACACTGGCTAAGAGCAGTCATCTAACTAGGGAACAAAGTGACAGTCTCTCCTTTTATAGGCACCCTCAATCTTTCCCAAGATACCCCCCAACCCAATTGGCCTCTGGAGGTGAAATCAGTACCTTTGAGTGTTGGTATCATTAAATGAAATGGCATATGTGACACATGAAATAGCATATTTAAAAACTGTAAAGGCTAAACATACAAAATTATTATTGCATATTATTACTGGGTTTTTTTTTTCTTTTTAAAAGCCCATGTACACTGCTTGTCTTCACTCAAATGCCAATCATGTTCTGGATCCGAGCAATATGCAAAACACAGTGGAAAATAGCACAGCAGAAGCCACTCTACTCTGTTCCCTTAATGACTTACATTTACCTTGGCAACTAAATACACAATGACTCGGCACTTAGGGACCCTCCAAGCCAGCACTAATACAACTCCATTTATGATTCCATCTATACGATCCAATGTTTTGGCAATTTACAGGCACAGCCATGTCTCTTTCCCCCTTGTCACTATAAAAATACTGTTATAGATCTGGAGCTTTAGAAATTATATCAGTTATAGCCTCCATTCAAACAATTAACTTAATAATCCATGATTACCAATTAGATGCTCAATTGGACAGATGCTTGCTCTTATATACAAAAGCGGTGCTGCATATGAATACTACCCCCATCAAACTTGACTGACAGGTCTTTTTTTTCTCCCCTCTAAGTTAAAAAAAAAAGAGAGAGAGAGAGAGAAGTCTTTCAAAGCATTTCATTTGCAAGGTTTTATGTGTCTGATTTGACAACCTGTATGTGACTTAGATGGAAGACATATTTTTACTTTGCAAACCTAAATTTTCATCACAAAGCAGTATTTCTTTAAGGACATTTCAGGCTTTGGGGAAACATTCATGCTTACCTGAGAGACCTCTTTCAAATTATCAGGTAAAACACATTTCTGTAGTGGGCACTTGAAAATCACACCATATATTACTAACTCAATAGGGCGTATCAGCTTCTGCCAGCCTCTCTTTTCATTATTACATACATGGATGATAGGAAACAATGGCAGTCTACAGACCCACACGCCCTACGCAACCCCAATCTCTTCTCTTTTTCAGAAACACAATCAGATATCTGAGCCTGTTCTCTGTAGAATTTCAGAATCTGAATCTCTAGTATTATCCTTGAAGACAGGGTACCTAAATTATAATATACTGCGATTATTAGTGGGACTTTATGCCTTTATACCTTGTGTGCAAAGTCTCCCTAAAGAATGAAAGCCATTCCTTCAAAAGAAAAAAGTAAGCTGAAGCAGGAGCTCATTCCTCTAACAGATTGATCCTCAAATAGTAAGAGTCATAATAAAGCAACCACATCTTCCCAGTGAAGGAAAATTTCTGGAGAAATCATCAAGCCAGTGGTCTTAGCCTCTGTGAAACAGACCGCCAGACTGCCTGATTCAGGTGAAGGTGATAGAGTGTGTTATGGTCCGACATTCGTTGAACACAAGTCTGTTTCATTTTTAAAAAATTAAACACTGAAACAGATAAACACATTCTGAAAACACAATGAAAACCATGCAGGTCCATGGTTTATCACAGATTCCCTTAGTTTTCCCATTAATTAGAGAAAGAATAAATCAAGAAGCTTGGCAGAGAAATTAAAATTTATTGTGTATTTCGCTAATCAACTGGGCATCTGTCTCTGGGACACAAGAAACAGACATACTCTGTTCCCTCCGGAAGAATAAAAAGGAGGAACCAGGATGGAATCACAGGCACCAAAAGAGAGAGATGGTGGCATAGTGAAGAGCTAGTGTGGCCACTTGCCAGCTGATGGACTTCAGGCAAGTCACTTAGCCCCCCTTGGTTGCCCCAGCCCCCACAGCTCTGAGATGAGGAGCCATCCCTACATGGAAGTGTATGGTCTTGAACATGTCAATGCTATTAGGTATATTTCTCATGGACGTTCAAGAAGAAGAAGCATCAATCACAGCCCCCTGCAAACTGGAAGGTGCTGGGATCAGAGACTGGTCGTTCTGCGAGGCCACAGGGCCAGGCTTTCTCGCGGCCTGTCTACTTTTCTCCCCATGTTGCTGGGTCAGCTCTGCCTGCCCCAGCTGGTATGTGACACAGGGGCTGGCTCAGCCGGTCAGAACTCCTCCGGATCTTCCAGTTGCAGAGCACCCTGTGAACTAACTCAGTCTCTTGGGTTTCAACACTCATACTGCTATGAGAGAAATATAAGTAGATACCTCAACTCGCCCAAACTGGATAGCTCTATAAGTTGGTTACCCTTGGGACAAGTCTCTAGCCAAGCTCGTCAGCTGTGGGCAAGAGAGAGCTACTGTGGTCTACAGCATGGCCATATGGGTCAAGATGGCTGCAGGAAGACCACGCTGAGTGGCCAACATGACTCCATGAAAGGCTCCTTCAAAAGACCCTCCCTCAAAATGAGATGCATAAGAAGGAGTGAAATACAATGAGACATCTTTTCAAATCTCTCACCACTACTTTCCTCCTCTCCCATCCTGACCTTGACATGAAAATAGTTATCTGACCAAGGCTTTCTATAATTGTGATGCCCTACTCAGTCTTGGAGCCTGGAAAGAACCATATGGTGGATGCCAAAGTGACTCCCCACAATATATGTGCATGTGCTAAGCCCCAAAGCCTGTGAATAAGGCCTTATCTGCGATAAGGGTCTTGGTAGATGAAGGTAAGCATCCTGAGATGAGATCATCCTGAACTTAGGGTAGGCCCCAAATTTCATGACAAGTGTCCCTATAATAAAGAGAGGACAAACTGAGATACGAGTTAGTGGACGCCAAGCCAGAGAACACCTGGAGCCACCAGGAACTGGAAGAGGCAAGGAAGGACTCTCCCTTAGAGTCTTCAGAGGGACCCAAGTCCTCTGCTAGCATCTTGATTTCAGATTTTTGGCTTCTATAACTGGCTTCTAAAATAAGCATTTGTGTCTATTCGTTCAAGAAGTACTTCCTGAGGGGGATCCCTGGGTGGCTCAGCGGCTTAGGCCTGCCTTCAGCCCAGGGCATGATGCTGGAGACCCGGGATCGAGTCCCACGTCGGGCTCCCTGCATGGAGCCTGCTTCTCCTTCTGCCTGTGTCTCTGTCTCTCTCTCTCTCTGGCTCTCATGAATAAATAAAATCTTTAAAAAAAAAAAAAGGAAGTACTTCCTGAGCATATCCTACATGCAAAGCCCCATGCTAGGCAGGACATACGTAGATGTTGGGGAGGATAAACAAAAGGTGTATTCAACAAGTGAGTTTTGCACAAAGCCTGGCACAGCATTTGACGCCATGGCAATGTGTGTTTTTCTCAGAACATGAGAAAAAAACCAGCTCACGCGAATACAGCAGGCAGACATTGTGGCGGGGGGGCCTCCAGGAGCAGGTGTATCACACCCACAGAGTAAGTGCATATAGTTAAGTTGAACACCACTTACAGTGTGCCTAGGAGAAGCAAAGTGTTTGCCTTAGACAGAGTTAGAGAAAAATCTTTTGGACTGCTTTGCCTCCCTTCTTTGCTCACCTAGTGTCTCTGTATCAAAATCAAACGTCATCTCCCAGATGAAAGTTTTGCTGGCTGAGTCCTAGAAAAACCAGCAATTTCTCCCTCTAACATCACAGCCATATCGTCAATCCTTTATTATGGTGCCAATCATGCTGGTTTGTCACCACTGCCTTGTAAGTTTGCCTCCTCCACCAAACTATAGGCTCCTAGAAAGAAGGGACCATGTCTGATACATCCTGGGGTCCCTAGTACCTGGCACAAGAGCTCAATGCATTCCTTGAATGAGTAAGTCAGAGTTATTTATTCGTGAGTCAGGCTCCTATGTTGAAACATGCATAATTAAATGTTAAAACATTTTGAGGTCAGATACTTAAGTGGTCATATTCAGTCAGAATGAATCATATTTCTGTATCAAAATAGAAACCTTTTCTATTCTTTTCTGCTCAAAGGTAAATCAACGCCAACGCCAACGTTCAAGTCTCCTTTGGTACATAATCAAGAGTCTAGGTACAAATATATATATAAAGTAGCCTGAACATGATGAAGCAAAAGGTAATGAAATAATTCATCAGTTTCTTAAAGAAGAATTATGATTTCTTCTCCCTTTGGTATGTTAGATCTTTTTTCTTTTTTTTTTTCATATTAGCTTCTTTTTTACTTGAGGAAGAGTCAGAGTGGATGGACACAAAGAAAACAGTGAAAAGTATGGATGCCAGATAAAGTTTTTCTTATCAGTACCCTACGACATTTCTTTTCATCCACGTTGACCAAGACCCATCTAGGACCTCATAAAGTTCTCCCAATTTGGCCCTATTCAGCCTGTTACTTGCAGAGGGAGCCAAGACAAGCCAAGAGCTTTACCCTAAAGACCCCTCATTAGTTACTCAGGAACCACTCGCCTCAACCTCACCTTCTGCCCTCAACCAAGGAAAGCACTAGTGAGTTCTGAAGACAGCTAAGGAATGGACTCTACAGGAGGGAGCCAAACGATGGAGCCACATGACCAGCAGGGAAAAAGGCAAGTTTCCTCCTGCCGACTGTTAACACCCCTAGAAATGTGTGAGAGGACAGCCCAAGCATGAGGGTTGACAGTCACAGATGGGGTGGGAACAGAGCACAGAGGGAGTCAGAAATTCAGGAGGCTGCTCTCTTCTCAGTTGCATGCGATCAAGTACAGGAGCCATTAGCCACACTGGCTATTTTATTTCAGACCCGATTTTTTTTTTTTTTTTTTTTTTTTTGCCAAAATTCACAGACAACGCAAGTTACTTTAGGTCAATGCCACTGTGGAGGGCAACCTGGAGAAACGATGGTTTCCCCAGGCATGCTTCCACACCACACCCACATCCACCATGCTATACAAATCCAGGGGTACCAGTCACATCACAGTGTATACGAGTCATGTGTCCTAGAGTTGCTCAGTGCTTGTCCGGTATCACACCTGCCAAGGGCAACCTTAATGGCCCCAAATTTATGATTTCTTCAAGTGTTTCATGTCTTGCTCTCAGTATGCAGGAAAAATAAGGACTATATACCTCTAAGCTCAAAAGAAAAGAAGCAGAAAAGGACCCAGAAACATCATCAAAAAGGATTTTTAAACTAACTTACCTGAGTCAAGGTGCTCTCTTGTAAAATACTACTATTACTTCTGTTCTGGCGTGTTTCTCCTTCCAAATCCCATCACAAATGCTTCTCCAACACCTACTATTTACTCAACAGCAGAAATCAGCACCCACTCAGAAAACAGCTAGGCATTGCCACTTAAAGATTCATAAATGTCAGATGTAGGTACTTTATAAAAACACTTTCAAAATTCAAATTACAGGTGAGTGTTTCAGATTTCCTTCTGCAACTTCCTTTCCACAGGTATTGCAAATGAAGTGATCCGGAGATTAACGAATGGCAGGTGTGTTCCTCACTTCTGACACACACACACACACTCCCACCACCACATCCAATGCGGGGGGTGGGGAAGTTAGAAATGTGCCATGTATATTTAAATGTTTTGTAAAAGGCTCTTTTCTCATTAGCCTAAATTGGAATAAGATGCTTCCATATGGCCCCAGGACATTAAAAAAGTTTGCGAAACTTTTAAAATAACAAAATTAACATAAAAAACCTTACGATTAAAACATTGAAGAACACCTTCCAGGATGTCTAATGCCATGCTAAAAATACTTGCGGGGTGCCAGAAGGTGGAGTGACTATGCCAGAGAGGTGTAAAGAAAGACACATCTCGACAGAGGCATTCCTGCGATTTGAGAGAAGTAAAAATGTTTTCTACGCTAAATTTTAGAAGTAACTTTTCTATACACTCTCTTTCTTACCCTTTTGAGTTTGGTGGATGCATGTTTTTCACTTGGACCTGGTATAAGGGCGCTGTGTTTTTGGAAAAAAAAAAAAGGCAAGGCCCTCTTTCTTTCTGCAGAGATGTATTTACACTCAGCAGGAAAAAAAAATAAGTATAATAATAAGGCAAATAGCAATGCAAAACACTTAGAAATCATGATTTTTGGTCTAAAACCAGTGGAAGAAAGATACTTTGGCTAGACAATAAAGAAAGGTGACTCCAGAAACACAACAACCCACTTAGGAACTGTCTGAAGCATGGAGACTGGGTCAGCAAGCTTATAAATTAAGACATAAATTATACCTAATGTAGTACAATAAAAGTGCACTAAATGAAGATGGTCTCAAAATGTGATTCCTCCTACACTGCCTGAGCAATCTGCGTGATTAATCAAACATGCTAACTCAGCAAAATGAGTTCAGATTAGGCTTTTTTTTTTTTTTACACTCCGCTCTTCCCAAGAACCATTACAACGTCTCTATTAGTTGTTCTGTCTTCACTGTCCAAGATGTTGACATTGACAAATGAAGGGACAGGCAATGAAAAATAAACACTTGTTGAATTCCATGATAATGCACTTATCTGAGACTAATACTTCATTGGTTAGTTATTTTATTTTTTAAAAAATTTTTGGTTAATTTTTAAATTTTAAGTAGGGCAATGCCATTTGCCTTTCCCAAAAGAAGTACCTCTAATTTAAGTCTTCTATGTTAGTCTTTATTAATCCATTTAATGAGAATGAATGCAACCACTGGTCAAAGCAACCAAATCCAACAAAGCTACTAGTGACAACTTTTGGAAGAAGTTAATTCTCAGCTATTGGTGATCATTTTAACAACAGTTGCCAACTACCAATGAAAATGAACAAAAACCCAGCAAATTTCACATTAAAATTTTTTTTACATTTTTTTAAAAATTAATAAGAGTTACAAATAAAAACCAAGTCCCGCAGTTTGCCTACCACCAGCAAAGTATTATAATGGGACCAGCCACAGAAAGATCCAGGTTCTCAGTACAGTATAAAGGCTGCTCAAATGAAGAGCCCCAAAGTATATCCTGTTATTCATGCAACAAACACAAAAATTCCTACAGCTACATCTTGAATTTTGTTACCACTGGGACACCACCATTTCACCTCTGCTGTCTTAAATTCATACACTCTGAAATCCAACTACAATCCGTGACGATTTCCTCTTTTCCTGGTCTGGCCATCCCAACTCCTGCCACCTGTTGAGATGGCATCCCTCTGCCTATCCTTGTTCTTTCAATCGGACAGACTCTTCAATTTCACTATCCCCCAACCAAGGCCTCAGTCACCTTCCAGCTTAATTCCTCATGCCCTCCTCCTTGGACCCCACGTGGCCTGCACGTCCCCAGAGCAGGTCGAAGCCACGAATTTGCGGGTGTCCCTCAGGGTTTGCCAACTGGCTGTAGGGGAAGCATGAACAATGCAGACTGGACCAAGGATCGATGTGTCGTTTCCAGTTCCAGCATGCCCTGGAAATACTCCTGAGGGAGGCATCCCGTCAGCAACCTTGCCCATTTATCTGAATTCTCATTACCTCTACAAGCACCTGGCTCCTCCCCTTCCTCTCCCCTCTCTTAGCAAATGCCCTAATCTCTTCCTTTGTGGTAAAAATGGAGAGCACTGAGTGGTAGATTTTACCAGTTTGGTTTTTTTTTTTTTTTTAAGATTTTATTTATTCATTCATGAGAGACCGAAGGAGAGGCAGAGGGAGAAGCAGGCTCCCTGCGAGGAGTCCAATGTGGGACTCGATCTCAGGACCCTGGGATTGCAACCTGAGCAAAAGGCAGATGCTCAACCACTGAGCCACCTAGGTGTCCCAGATTTTACCAGTTTTTAGGCCCTTTCCCCAATTACCTCCAAGTTTATTTGCATTCCTCATCCTTCCCACAGTTCCTCTGATTATGAACAAAAAGCTGTACCCTTAATTTAAGGCTTCCTTCTCCCATTAGGACCCTTGGTCTCCTTCCGTCCCCCTCTGGGGTCTTGCGATTCACCATCCTGTTTCCCCCTCCCTGATCACTCCCTGTCTGCTGCCCAGCTCCCCTCAGTCCACTAAAATGCTCACGTCTCTCTGCTCCTCCAGGCCTTCCTCCAACTACCTGTGCCTTTTCTCCTTCCAGGCACACTCCTTCAAGAAGGGATGCTTCTTCATCCTCCATTTAATGCTGAAGGCACTGCAAACAGGCTTCTCCCTCCCAGGCTGGCTGGGTAGCCTCCCTGCCTACTTATTCTAGGTGTCCACTTCTCCCTGTAAATTCGGACTTTCCTAGGGTTCCATCAAACACAGCATACTATGTGACATCTAACCCAGGACACTCTTAGTGAAAGGCCCGCTCTGCCTACCACCCTCTCATTGTCGCTCATGGCCTGCCTGTGCCACCTTCCCTTCTTGTATGCCTTCCCCCTCCCCAAATAGAATGAAGCATCCTGCATCCATATCTCCAACTCTGGCCTTTGGGACTGCCAGGGCTATACGTGCACTTCCCTCCTGAATACCCCAGAGACACTCCAGACCCCAGAGACCCCACAAGACACACCACTTTTCTCTCTGGCCACTGCAAACCCAGTCTCAGTCAACAGCATCAATGCTCCTACAAACATCAAAGTCAGAAACCTCAGAGTCATTCTGGATGTCCCCTCCCCCTCCTTCCCATGTCAACATAAATGGTCACCACATTCTGTCCATTCTGTGTCTGAAGAATCTTACAGGTCTTCTCACATCCCTATCTCTTAGGCCACTGCCTTGTAAATCCCTCTTCATCTGCTCAGAGCAATGATCCTTGGCTTTTGTTAAACTCAGGCATGCCCCTTTTTCCAAAACAGAAATGCACCTCATCCAGCACCAAGCCCAGTCCTGAATGACTCATCTCCTTTATTTGGTCTTCCTGAGTCCACTTTGGTTCCTTCTGGGATCTTCTCCATTCTTCAGATGAAAAGAAATCTAATCATCATCATGGCACAGCCTCAACTCCTTGCTTGTGGTAGATGTTTCATCATGGTCTCCTCTTGTCTACACTTCCTAGTGCACATCCTGCTGCTCCAAACTTACCCTTCCCTGCTGCTCACTGCCACCTGCATTATACCAAACAACTTTAAGGTCCCAAAGCTCTTCTCCTCTATTAGCTGCAGGTCAAATTTCTATTCTACCTTGAAGATTTTTACCTGTTTCCCGGTACTTTGATTCTTTACACTTAGGACAGCCTCCACAAGGTGACTCCAAGGCTTCAGAGATGAGGGCCACTTATTACTCATCCTTGCCTCCTTCCCCATACCCATAACATATGAGGCAATTATTAAATATTTGAGAATCAATAAATGAATTAATTAATGAATACAAATGAAGTACCATGTGCCAAGGACATCTGCTGAAGTAGTACAAGTATTAGTCACATATAAATGAAATATAACCATCAAATGAAGCTCGATACCCCTTTCTGTCCATTGCTGAGATACATACTATGCTCTCTTGACAGGACAGGACTGCATAGGACTTATTGAGTTTCAGGGGTACAAGATAACATACAATACCCATAACAACATAACTGAATAGCTGAGCTACTACTTCTAGGTCCAAATCATCAAAATCTCAGATCTTCTGGCTGTAATGTTCCTAAAACAGTCACAATGGCCAGGAATAAGACCCTTTTGGTAGAATGTTTATGTCACTCACAGTAAGCGAGTGGTCTTCTTCTATAAAACTGGAATTTATACAAGGGATGGAAGATGATGACATAGCAGACCTATTATACTATGGAGTAAATCACAGGAATTTACTCCCAGCCTCATCTGTAAAACTGAACGAATATGATTATAGATCACCATTTCCAGAAGGGCATTTTGCAGAACTCTGGAACTCTATTTCTCTAAAATATTAATAATACTACCAGTAGCAACCATTTATTAATAAGGATACCCATGTGCCCGGTGCAGCGCCAAGTATTTTATACACAATTATTTCATTTAATTTCCATAATTACTTCCATTATTTCCATAATAACCTCCATTAGTAGTATACCCACCTTTAAGGAAGTTAAAACTTAAATATAGAACTTGCCGAAAGTTCCATAATCCAGATGACTAGGGCTCTAAAGCTGGAACTGCTCACCACTGCTGCCATACTAATAATCCCAGGTCCAAACAAGTTTTGGTGCAGGAAACGCCATTCCTGGAGGTTACAGTCTGCATTGACATTATAATGTAAGGGCTCTCAGAGGTCTCTCAGTAAAGCAAGCCTTTTAACTTTATTTAACACACATTCGCCAAGCTTATTTGACTCCAGGAGCCTTTTTTAATTGAGCCATTTGTAACATATCAGGGGGCACATGTTTTGTAAAATACAATTTGGCTTTAGATGATAACCAAAGGGATTTTGAACTCACTGAGGCCAAAAGGAGAAAGGGGCTAATTGCAGTATTTGTTACAAGTGATGGGAGCTAGTGAGGCATTTGTGTCACAATCCCAAATGCCAGGTGACATGACAGTGACAATAGTCATGAGTCAAACAAAAACTGTTTCTCCATTCACAGAATTAGACACCAATGCCCTCCGATTTGATTCCACAAACCACAAAGCCAATGCAAGAAGCCAATTTGCCAAAGGGACAGTGGTGGTAGAGGCGGCTTGATCAGTACCATGGTTTGCAAATTCTGAGGTCACAGAAATACCTGCTTGTGCTCTTTTATGGTCCTGCCACACTTCCTTCCTTCTTAGGACACTGTGCGTCCCATTACTCAGATTCTTTGGAAAACCTAACAGTGAGAAGGCTGAAGAACCAGTATTTGCCCCTGTTACAAGCAACTCACTCAGCAACTCCACTGTACTGTGCTCCATTACTTATCCAAATTCCATTTACTGACCACCTGCTCTCTGTCAAACTCCACACGAAGAGGCAAAGACAGGGAGCCCACAGCCTGGTGGGGAGAAAGCAGCACTCTACACGAAGGCAAAGCAGAAGACTACACGAAGTACTATCATAGAACATGTGCAAGATGTACATTACTCTGAGAGTCTAATTCTTCCTGGAAGGAAAGAGGAGCACAAAGGCTTCCCATTCCTCATTCTCACATGAGGACTGACCTTCCAAAATCCTAAAGGAAAACAAAGGTTAGCACCAGGATGGCAAAGCTGATGAAATGAGTATGTCATTTGAAAGTCAGCCAATAAGTTCATGGTGGGCAAAGCACAGAAATAGGAATAGAGATGCCTGCGGTCTGGTTTTGATCCTGGGTGACCTTAGCAAAACAGTTGGCCTTTGCCTCTGTCCTACATGGATGCAATGGAGATAAATTAATACGATGTGATGGGCAAAGCCTTATGTAATTAGTGCAGCAAAACAGAAAGGACAGAAAACAAATCTAAGATCCATTACTACAACTATTACAGAAAATGAATGTATTTCTGTATTTGAATAATCTCAATAACTTTATGTGGACTTTTACAAGATTAAAATTAAATCAGAGAATTACATCTTGCCTTCAGAATTTTTTTCCCCACTGAACTGTTCATCTTCTAAAGTTGGATGGGTTCAAAGAGATCTTTATATGACTTCCTTTTACCAAAATGCCTAGTCTAACCATTCCCAGTCAAGTGAAGGCCCACCTACATCCTACACTCAGAGGATGAATGAGATGTGTTTATGAAAAGGAGGGCACGAGAACCAGCCAAACAACCTACTCTCATGAATCACACGGAAATGCTTATTTGTATTCTGTTTATTACCATTATCAACAGGCTTTATATTTTAAAGCAGGTTTAGATTGGGAACATAGTAAAGCTCCCATATACTCCATCAACCTGCATGAATTTTCCCACTACCATCTTATATTAGTATGGTGTACATTTGTTACAATTAATGAATTAATATGTTATCATTAACTGAAGTTTGTCTTTTATTCAGATTCCCTTAGTTTTTAACCTAGTGTTCTGTTCTGGAATCCCACCTAGGACCCACATTACACTTAGTGTTCAGTTTCCTTAGGCTCCTCATGGCTGAGAGTTCGAAGAGGCCTAGTTAAGTACCCTAAAGGACACTCCCTCTACTGGGGAGTGATGCTTTTCTTATGATTAGACTTGTGTTGTGGGTTTGGGAGAGGAAGACCCCAAATATAAGGTGCCATTTTCACTGGGCATCTCAAGGCCTGGCCAAAGATCAGGACTGCTCCCCTATCACGCTTCTTTTCCCTTTCCACACATTAGGGAGGAAGTCATCCTGTGTAGGCCACACTTGAAGGAGGGAGGGAGTATGCTCTCTGTCCTCCAGGGTGGAGGATCTATGTGACTTATTTGGAATACCTCACGTGACACTTGTCTCTTCTCCTGCATCTGTCAATTTACTCAATCACTTACTTGCACCAGCATGGCCTCATGGACATTTATTTTGTACTTGGGGTTACAATTCAACACTATTTCATTTATGTTGTTGCTTGAATTGTTCTAGCTTTGGCTACTGGGAGCTCCTGCAGTGTCTCCTATGTGTCTTCCTGTGACACACCTCCATCAAGGTGGTTCTTTTTTTCTTTTTCTTTTTGAGCCCTTCCTTACTTTCACCAGCCTCATCTTCTAGTCCCTGCCCCAGCCCTAGAATCAGCCATTACTCTAAGGAGTCCTGGTTCCTTGCATTGCAGGATGGTATTAGAAACCAAGGTCTGGGCACTATGCTTGTTGCTAAGAGAAGAGTCATTTCTTTTAACCTGTCTTGGATGACAGCAAAGAAATGTCTCTGTGTTTACTGACCTGTATATATACATATCCACAAACATTTCTATATGCAACGATCTTTATAGAGATTAAACATCACATTTCTCTTAATTCTCTGTTAAGTTTGAATACCTTTAAGTTTTCTATTTAAAATGCCTCAGAAGAAAACTATTATTTACATTTTAAATTTCCTGTGGCACCTAACACAGTTATCAGTAAGATTTGCTGATTTGAAATTCAGAGCAAATCTCCTACCAAAGATAGGGTTGAGATAAGTCTCCTACCAAACTGGGATAGCAGTCATACCAAACACAAACGACTACTGGAGAACTGAATATGACAATGTATGCAAATATTTAAAACAGAATCTAGTACACTTTAAGCATTTAATAAACAATAGACATGTTTCTAGTTTACGGGAAAATATTTTTAAGAGCAAAAGATCTAATGGCATAATTTTTAGCTTAGACTTGTTTATGTTTGGTTGTTGTGTTCATTTTTACCAACTGACTTAAAAGTAAGCATCAATTTAGATGGATTCTTTTACTTCAAGTAGACTCTGAAAGTTTAGGCCAACAATGTTACTAGTCATGTTACTGATGCCCGATGGCACAAAGACGTGGATTTCCTAAAGTATGCTATCATGGCCTCTTTCACGGAATGTGAATCGGTTAAAAACAGGTGTCATTGTGAGGAAGAGAGAGCAATGAGGCATGGCGTGCAGTCTCTACATCTCTCCCACTCCATCAGAATGTCCACCATCCAACCCCAGCCACACCATTAATAGTCAGGGTTCCCACAGAAAATAATTTCAACTCTTACAGTTGATCAGAACTGTCTCAACACTTAGAAGACCTGTCCATATAAATCTAGTATAACATGATCAGAAATATCTTCCATCTCTTAGGAGAAGCCATCTGACTGTATCTGGCAAAGAAGCCACATTAATTTCTACATGAGACCAAGTGAGATACTAGTCACACGTAATACAGAGTTACGTTTTCTGAGGACTGGCTTCAAGTTAATGCTGGTGCTCTCACAGATCGCTTAACTATTCATTTCAACAATCTGACTTGTATTTTTTCTACAGGGTCAGAATGGATTCAAGTATCATGCTTGCTTATTATTATTAGCACAGATCATGTGAGTGCTTTAAGTTCCAGCAAAGCAGGCTTATGGTAAATAAGATGTAAGGGGTTCCCGGGAACTGAGCAGAACATGTGAATCCACTGTCCAAGTCACGTCAATCATGCAGAACCACCAGATGCCATGTGAACTAGGGCATCTTGTAATGATGCAGTGCTTCTCAAGAGCTCAGCATAACCAATCGAGATTAGTAATGTTGAGTGGTCTCCAGAGGAGGCAGAGCAAGGCCTTGAGACAGCCGGTGGGTATTCAAGGAGGATTCAGGATGTCAAGTTCAGAGAACGTCAAGTGCCGACTTCATGCTCAAGATGGAGACTTCTGAGCACAAGGCTTGTCAGTGATTGCAGGGCCTAGCTGGCCACAGGCACAGAGCAGAATCTGAATCAGAGAATCTGGAGAGTTGCCTCAGAGTTAACAACAGGGAGCACACAGTTACGGAGTAAGACATGGCCATGAACCTCAGGTGAGGGCTGTCTGCCCCTTAAAAACACCCGGAGCAGCCCAACTGACCAGCCCTGCCCTCACGCTCCACATGGCACCAGGTTAGTAAGCTCACGGCCCTTCTATGCATCAAATGCTTCACTGGCATCCCTTTACCTCCACAGTAAGACTCAGAGCCCCATGTGCCTCTTCAGGGCTCCTGCAGCTTCAGCCACACTGGCGTGCTTTCAGAGGCTGTAGGCTTCTTCCCCACCTCTGAGCCTTTGCACTTGCTATTCTTGCTCTCTGGACTTCCCTTCCTCCCATTCTTCATAGGCCTGGTTCCTTCTAAACTTTGTTTTCCACTAAGATGTTGTCTCCTGAAAGGGGTCTCCTCTGACCTTTCTCCTAAGCAGGAACTTCCTCCCTCCCTCCTTCATTATTCTCTGGCCCAGCACTCTGTTTGTTTTCTGTACCGCACTTAGTGTGGTTTTAAGCCATTTTATTTACTTCACTCGGTTTTTGGTCTGATTTCACCACCCCGGCATGAGATTCCTGAGGGCACAAACCTGTTGGTTTTGTCTGCCACTGGAGAGCCAGTGCCTAGCACATGGCAGGCTTCCTGTAGAAATCGCTCATGTTGAAAACACTATGATCAGTGCAAGAAGCCAGACACAAAACTTCACATATTGTATGACTCCACTTCTATGAAATATCCAGAGTAGGCACTGGGGACAGACTCCAGCGAGGTGCTGTGGGGAGGGATGATGTGGAGGGGGTGGTGACTGCATGATGGGCATGGTGCTTTCTTGGGAGTAATAAAATATTCTGGACCTATACAGAGGTTATTGTCAATGTAATCAATATTACTAACAGGATACTTTATTTTATGTATATTTTACTGCAATAAAAAAAAAAACCCAATGGTGTAAACAAATGCATCCATTGTACTTGCTTGGTGTCCCACCTTCCTGGCAGGTAGCCAGCTAAGAGGCAGGCAGCTTCTCCTCAGGCTGATCCCAGCTAGTGTATCTGCTGGATACAACTGCAACAGGCTAGGTGCTTACAAACTGAACCATCAGCATGGGCTCTCTGCTTTTATCAAGTGAAACCATCCAATGAAAACCAAATCCCCATTTGGGCTGTGCCTATCCAGAGTCAAACACAGAAGAACCCTGGTTTAAGTTTCCTAGAGAAAGTGGTCAGACCATGTAACAGCAAAGCCAGCCTCAGTAGTGACTGCCACAGCCAAATTAAATTTAAGACAAGCCACGCTGGTTATTTAGAAGTAGAAAATGAATACATTACCTTTGGCGCGGTTCATTTATTTCGTGCATACAGAGAGCAGGATGTGAGGTCCATGTGTGTCCCCCAGAAACAAGTCAGCCAAGCTGGCCCAGAGGGGGAACGGGAAGTGGGACATCTCAAAGCAGAAAACTATCTGTTCCTTTCCTACTTCTGTGAACGCCAGTCCCATTGCCAGTGGTCATGACCAGAGAGGCTTGCCTTTGCCGTCTAAGAGTTCCTTTGTAGTTGGCATATTTACTTCCATGGTTCACCTACTTTTGGGATTACAGGTGAAACACTGGTCGAAGGGGAGGGCAAGGTACTGGAAATAAAATTCATTTAGATTAAGGTTATAAGGAGCCCTCTGGCAAAGTACATATGTTCCTGCTAAGATCATTTGATCACTTAGCCACCATTTCCTCATATGTACCTTCGTTTCCTTGGACCAATGTCTTGTGAACTCTTCCACAGTTCCAGAAAAAAAAAAATCAGAGTGACTATAACGACAGTAAGTAAAGCTGCAAATCCAGGGAGACTGTTGGGGCACACTGAGGAAATGAAACGCAAAAGATATTCATACACGGTCAGCCCAAATATTGAAATTTACACATAGGAATTTTAAAAATAAGATTTGCAGCTCAAAACATGAGATTTGCTTTTGGACAGGGAGCGAGGGAAGCCTTCTGAATCTCCCATAGTGTGTGCCCCACATAAAACACACAGTCTTTGTAGTACTGGGAATGATTTAAACTATTTTTATGAGTTCACAGAGGAGAGAATCTTTCTAAAGCAACTTGTAAAACTAAAATTCTTGATAAGCTGAGCAGAGACATAGAAAGTTTAAAGGAAACACATATACTTTCTTTAGATTAGGTTTTTAACATGAAAATAGCCACACTGTATACAAATGAATACTAGTATCCAAATTTAGTTCATAATGCCAGAAAAGAGATATGATTCTCAATTATCCCCTGGAATCAGCCACCACGGTGCCATAAAACATAATGTCTCAAAGAGAAAGAGTATGCGGCACTATCATATTAAATATTTTATCTGAAAATGTTTCTGAATTGCCAATTTTCTTAAAGATTATTTATTTATTTATTCATGAGAGACAGAGAGAGAGAGAGAGAGAGAGAGAGAGGCAGAGGGAGAAGCAGGCTCCATGCAGGGAGCCTGACGTGGGACTCGATCCCGGGTCTCCAGGATCAGGCCCTGGGCTGAAGGCAGCACTAAACCACTGAGCCACCCGGGCTGCCCTGAATTGCCAATTTTTCAGTGAAGCCACCAATATCTACAAAACCTAGACACAATATTTTAAAGTCATGAAAAAATCAGTCTTAAAAATATTAAAGTTTTCTACTTCAACCAGACTATTTTGAGAATCCCTAATTCAGTATTCAATCTTCCATAATATGCTCTTATTTATCTATTCTAACTCTAAAGTAAAACCCCCTCTCCCCAAAGAAATTTGGTGAGGAAAGGAGGTACTTGCTAATCATTTCTGTCCGTCCTCTGTTTCCACCAGATCAGTAACAATGCATCATCATGCACTGTTATGCCAAGTGCTTTATGTGTATTATCCCTAAACACCAAGATTGTCCTCCATTTAATGGGAAGCAATTGTTGGCTGTGGCAGAGCATACTTTACAAGATGGCAGCAATGGTATCTCCCATCCCCCATGCTCTTGTGCAATGTGACCTTGCCATCAAGAAGGGGACCCACAGTGCCTTGACCAACAGAATATGGCCGACGTGAAACCTGCCAGTTACACGTGAGGCCTTTAACTGGCCTGCCAGCTTCTGAAACATTCTGCCTCTTAAAAACCAGCTGCCACATTAGAAGAGACCACCGTGAGACTGCTGTCCTGTGACAAGGCTCCAGCCGCACGGGGTCCCGGAGGATGAGTGGGCCTGGAGCAAGAGACTCCAAGGACCTCTAAAGCATCAGATGTGCAAGTCAAGAAGCCATCTTGGAAGTAGACCCTCCAAGTCCAGCTACCAAAACCAATGCCATGACAATCAGGTACAAACTGTCTGGCCAAAGCCTTCCTGACCTCCATAATCATAAACAAAATTTAAAAGGCTGTCTTAAGCCACTGAACCTTGGGATTGTTTCTTACACAACAATAGATAACCACAATGCTGTCCCATGAACCCCTCACCTCTGGAAGGGTCTTAGATCTTAAGAGTATTTAAAGAAATTGTCACTGAGCTCTCTCCATCTTGAAGTTGCCAAAGTATAAAGACAGAGCAACTGAGGCCCAGAAAATCTAAGTAGCTGTCCCAAGACAGCGGAATTTATCAACCACATTGTCTTAGGCAACTCGAGGAAGAGGACTACAGTTCTGTCTTGCTTTTACTGCTGTGCAGCCATTTTCCTACTTATTTTTTCAAGCTGCTTGGCCAGAGCATAAATGTGCAATGAAGTAAATGGAGAACAAGGCTTCATGACTAGAAAAAAAAAGACAACCAAGAGTAGATAGAGCATATTTCAGTTCATCAAAGCCATGTTTCTAATTTATTTGAAGCTCTAGAAGTGAATAGTGACTTTCCTCAAATTAGGGTGTATTTTTTGGCCAGGAAAGTGCACTCTCCTCATTCTCATGCGGTCAGCGCCCCTTCTAATGCAACCCTTTCCACCAGACTCTCTAGAAATCCTTCTCATTGAAAACATATACTCTCACCCACTGTATTTTATAGAACATTCCACCTTTAAATTGCAATCAGCCTCTTCTCTGAGGACGATGCTTCCCCTACAGTGCCATCCAAGAAAATCCACGTGTTCTCTCACATCCTCTGCATCTTCACCAGTGGGTATCCCATAGGCACTCAAATTCAATATGTTCATACCTGGATTTATCCACCTTCCCCTACGCCAAACCTGTTATTTTGTATCTTTGCTTCAGTTGACAGTCTGCTCAGTCATGCTAGAAATGGGGTTGTCTTTGACCTCTTTTTGCCCCTCACCTCCACAATCAGTGACAAATTACTAGATTTCCCCCTACATATATTGTTAAAACTTATGCTGCTTCTCCATTCTACCAAACCACCAGTTTAGACATTCAACAGTGGCCTAACTAGCTTGATTCCAGCCCAGTCATCTCAAATTCAGATTCCCAGGCAGCCAAAGATCTCCCTCTGAAATACACTGTGTCCTCATCATTCTGTTTAAATTCTTCAGTGGCCACTCTGTCTAGAGGATGAAGCCCAAGCTCCTTAACAATGTGAACTAGATCCTCTATTATCAAATCCCATTTCTTTAGCACAGGATTCCACCTCTTACTTCCTCACCCTGTGGGCTGTAACTCCCAGAACACTCTGTGTGGTTTCTGAGCTGCATGCCTTTGCTAAAGCTTTCCCCTACTGTCTGGGTGGTCACCACCTCTCTGTCCTCTCTCACACTTCTCGTTATCTCCCGGTCACTGTTCAGATAGTCCGGGTGTCCTTGCTGTTAGAAAGCCATTCCTGACCTTGCCCTTCATCTTTCACACCCACGGATTGAATTCCTTGCCCCTGTTTCTGTGAGAGACCTGGATAATTTCCGTCACCGAGTCTCTAGCCCCTCACACAATACTCATTACTAATGTAGTTTAAAGAAATAATGATTTACTCATTCTTTGTTTCTCGAGCACCAAACATGAAGCCTGGTATTGTAGTAGATGCTTAAGAAAAGTTCAACGAATGGATTATTAAATTATTACATGGACCAAAGTCTCGGGGGTGGGGGATAAGTCTATACCAAAATGTATCAGTAATCTATTATTGAGCAATATTTCAACCAATGGCTCAAAACAATACACACTTGTTGTCTTACAGTTTCTTTGGGTTAGGAATCCAAGCACAGCTTGGCTGGGTCTTCTGCCCCAAGGTCTCACAAGGCAGCCATTAAGACATTGGCCAGGGCTGTGGTATCATCTGAGGCTCGACGGGAACAGGATCTGCTTTCAAGCTCACGTGGTTGTTGGCAGCGTTCATGTTCTTGTTGGACCAAGGGCCTCATTGGGCTGACAGCTGGGAGTCACTCTCAGTCCTCTCCACATGGGCCTTTTCAACATGGCCAAGAGGGAAGAGAGTCTCTCAGGAAGACAGACATTATCATCCTATGTAATATAATTGTAGAAGCCATATCCCTTCACCTTTGCTGTATTATATTGGTTAGAAAGAAGTCACAGGTCCCACTTGCACTCACGGGCAAGGCTGACAAAAGGGCATGAAAACCAGGTGGCAAGAATCCCAGGGGCCATCTTGGAATCTGTCTGCCACAGAAAGATACAGTTTTGGAAGAACTCCCGTGAAAGGCTATGTAGCTAAAACAGCCAGGAGAGGACTGAGAATAGCAAGAGTATATTAAACATATTAAAAAAGGAGTATGCTTATGTGTGAAACTCACCACACAATCTTAAATACATTTCTTTCTTTTTATGAAAATTACTTTTAGGTTACCAGAGAATTCTACAATTAATAAAAAAAAATTCCGTAAAAGTATAGCTCAGAGTTTCAGGGCAAATGTTAAATTTAAAACATTAACCATTACTTGTACATTACTTTTAGCATCATTATTTTTCTAACTGGCTTTTTATATCAGTGAGGATCTTCTTAAATCATTTATGTTTCATCCATTTTACAGGGTGTTTAGGGCTCAGAAGGCAGAGCTTTATTTAATATACCTCAATAATTTATAGCCAACAATACACTAAGGGAAATGTCAACCTCATAAAAACTGAAATCTGAAAAGTGAGAAATGTTCAAATTTTCCTCAAAGAGAAATTTATGAAAATAAGGCAAGTCAAGGAAGTATATTAAAACATTTCAAAATATAAAGAATGTGCTTAATGCATCAGCAATTTTTTGATGTGTCCCTATGGACTATGCCACGTCTATAACAAACATGGCAGCCTGTGACTAAGTTATGACCAGGCCAATTGTTCTTCAGACAAATCGGCACTAAATGTGGCCAGTGACACAGCAGTCAAGTCAGGGCAAAACTGCGTCTCAAGGCCTTCCTGTACTCTCCTCATTTGAAGGGCTTCAACCCTTTTTATAAATGTTCTGTTTTCCCTTAGAATTGCTCTCTGCTCCCTCTGACTCAGGGTTAATCACAATAGATGAAGAAGGCCCCAAATCCTGCTCAAGCAAACATGACAAATGAAGGGAATAGAAAAAAAAAATCTTAAAGCTATTAGCAATCATCTGCCAAGAGCTGGGGAGCAGGCCAACCTGGCCCCCCCAAAAGCCAAAAACGTCAAGTTCTCCAAAGTGAACTGGGCCTCTCAGACCTCCCCTTAGTTCTGGGCTAAGGGAATAAAGAGAGAATTCTCCAGCAAACTTCTAAGCCTCTATGTAATTTCTGAGGTATAGCCATTATCTACAGTTAGGTTTGCAGAGTTTACTCCATGAAACTCAACAGCACTCTGAGGATTGCACTGGAAAGGTACCCTTCCTCCATGGCAGGACCAGGCTAGGAAGCGAATGCCTCTGAGCAGGGGACTTTATAGTAAGCCCCCACCACGCTGGTGCTGGACTGGCTGATGCTGAGCTCCAGGTAAGTATTGAATTGAAAAAAGAGCATGGGACAAAGGTTTCAGGACCAGAACCACCATTACTTACTAGCGGGTGGATGGGCTGTTTGTTTCATTTCTCTGAGCCTCCACTTTCCCATGGAAAACTTCCTACTTCCAGGACGGGCAGCCTGAGTCTGGGTTCAGACATCTCTGAGCGTATCTGGTGAACCTCGGGAGGGGCAGTCTGTCAGATATCTATGTGTGAGGGATTAAGGGGCTTCCAGCAACTGAACTGATCTAACAGCAAGAGACAGCCAGGCTCAGTGAGGAGATGCTGCCTAGATCCATCCCTGGCCTGGACCTCTGGGCTCAGGCCTGGACCCAGGGAAGAGAAGGCCACCAGAGAGAAACCAAAGAAGCCTTTTTATTGGAGGGCTCTGGGCGTCATGGGGGCTTAAGAAAGCTGTTCAGCCATTAGAAACGACAAATAACCACCATTTGCTTCGACGTGGATGGAACTGGAGGGTATTATGCTGAGTGAAGTAAGTCAATCAGAGAAGGACAAACATGATATGGTCTCATAAATTTGGGGAATATAAAAAATAGTGAAAGGGAATAAAGGGGAAAGGAGAGAAAATGAGTGGGAAATATCAGAGAGGGTGAGAGAACATGAGAGACTCCTAACTCTGGGAAACGAACAGGGGTGGTGGAAAGGGAAGTGGGTGGGGGGTGGGGTGATTGGGTGACAGGCACTGAGGGGGGCATTTGATGGGATGAGCACTGGGTGTTATGCTATATGTTGGCAAATTGAACTCCAATCAAAAAAAAAAAAAAAAAAAGAAAGTTGCTCTGGTATCCCCAAAGCAAGGCACGGCAAGGAACCCGAGAAAGGAGCAAACCTCCCCTTTGTAACAATATGGCCTCATTGTAATATGGGCCCCAAGGATGTTGGTACCCTGGGGAGGCATTCAACCAGACTCCACAAATGATAATTGAGTGCCAATATTCCACTGTGCTCACATACACGAGACTGCACCTGAGGCAGAAGGCACCAGAAGCTAAGACAAAGGTACGGAGTTGGACTCAAAGGAAGTGCAGAGGGGGAGACTGGGGAGGAGATAACTCCCCAGGGACCCTTGGGTACTTGAGGGAAATCCTGCCGTGGGCAAGAGCATACCATATACAGGTGGGGATAAGAATCACTGATGTCACTACCAGTGTGATCCTCACTGTTGTCATAGAAGCAGGGACAGCCTAGGGAGATCTGGTTAAAAGTATGAACTGTTTTTTTTAGGGTTTTATTTATTTATTCATGAGAGACATCAAGAGAGGCAGAGACACCGGCAGAGGAAGAAGCAGGCTCCCTGTGGGGAGCCCGATGTGGGACTTGATCCCAAGACCCCGGGATCACGCCCTGAGCCGAAGGGAGACGCTCAACCATTGAACCACCCAGGCACCTAAACTTTTTTTGTTTCTAAATCCAAGTTTCATAAAATTTTCTTTAAAGCAAACTAGGAGGGAGGAAAGATACTCATTCACTTACTGCACAGCAAGAAGCTTCGATCATCAGACCAAGCTAACACGTGCTCATTAAATTCCCCTTTGGTGACAGGTTGTGCTTCTTCCCGGCTTATAGGCTCAGGGCTTCCTCCCTCAGCCCAGACCCATGTGAAGCCTGCCTCTCTGGGGGTGGGGAAGGGGCTGCAGCAAGGCTTCTGTTCGGATTAGGTACGAGATGGAGAATCAAGTCACATTTCATAAAAGACAACTCCTGAGAAATAGCAAATCTGCTTCCCGCAGCTCACGCCTTCTCCAAACTCCATTTTAATTACCAGTGTTTCAAAGGAAAAGTCCTTGTCTACTTCTCCTTCAAGCAGGGAGTTCAGGTTTTCTTCCATTTGAAATTGCTTTATTGACTCGCCTGGCAGCAATTCCCTTAGGTAGGTATCACCTGCAGATGCAATTCAGCTAAGGATTGGATTCGATTACTGCCAGGTAAACAACTTACTACCCACAGACTCTGTCCCAAATAAAATCCCCACGTTATTGAATTGAATACTTCTCTACGAAGGGACGCTGAAAAGACCCTCTCACCAAAAGGGGCCCCTTGATGCTGTGTAGAAAGCAGCATGGTTCACTGAGCCACATGGACACTGTACCTGGAAAGCCTGTGAGCTGTTATAGCAGCAGCAAGCTCAGCCCTTAAAATGACATTAGAATTACCTTTCGAGAGGACAATTTGTACTACGTACCACTAGGTAGCATGTCTCCAGACCATTTATATCTTCAGTCCTCACTATTCCACTTGTAGGAATTTGTACCAAGAATACAGAGTGACTGTTAGAAAGCTCGAAGATGTTCACTGCAATGTTGGTGATGAGGTGATACACCAGGATAAACCAGGGTTTAGTGACAGGAATTAAATAAACTGGCCAAATACTCTACAGGTATCTTCAGATACTGACAAAATAGAGTAGAAAATATATAATAACAAGAAGGCTTGACTCTGTAATGAGCACACGAAATAATGAAATAGTTTGTGCCAGAATACAAAGCTTTAAGTTACAAAACGTATGCATCTGTACACAGAAAAAAGACCCAAAGTATAGACACAAAAATGTTAATAGTATTTCTTTTTAGGTAGTCATTTAATGGGTAATTTCCATCCTAGTCTCTCTCTCTCTTTTTTTTTTAAGTAGACTCCTCGCCCCACATAGAGCCCAGTGTGGGACTTGAACTCATGACCCTGAGACCAAGACCTGAGTGGAGATCAAGAGTGGAATGCCCAACATACTGGGCCATCCAGATGCCCCTCCATTCTGCTCTTCTGATGTCTGAGTTTGTAGATTTTCAACAATAACCACAAATTACTAATTTTAATGGTAAGAAAGTATTTGGTTAAAGTCAGGATTAGAAAAGAAGTGGAGGTAATCCCGCCCACTGCTTGTGTCCTATACAGTGAGGCTGTAGCTTGGGAATCTGTCCTGGGAAAAAAGGAGTTCTACCAATAAAGGAGAATTTCCTAAATCGCTATTCACACTAATGGTATCTCTGAATTAAATTTGTAATTAAATGAGTTACGAATTTGTCAAAACCATCTCTAAATTCTTATCAAACAAGAGCCCTTCCAGAGTAGTAGTTCTTCAGCTTTCCTGGGTCACTTAGACGACTCTGGAAGTACCCGATGAATGCCATCCATGCTATTGCCGGAAAAAATGCACCTGAGCTCTAATACACAGAAATCGTGCCTGGTTGGTTTAGGGGGTAACAGGGACCCAAAAGCCGGCCCATGGGTCCCTCAAATAGTGTATTTTACACTGTGCCTTGTGACATGAAATCAGATGACATGGCAGAAAATGAGAGGTTAAAGAAGAATAAAATAACATATATCTTGCATGCATGATGGATCAATAATATATTTTGTGAAATTTTTGTCTTGCAACATTATTTGTAATATCTAGATGAATCTAAAGAACATTTAATGATATAAACCACACATGTGCGTATGTATTATCAATCACGACATAAAACATATTTACCACTAGGAGTTGGGGTTAAACAGCATGAAAGTGACTATCCTAGGAGCCTATTAGTCCAGGTTAAAATAAAAAATCCTGCACTAGAAGGAAAAACAGCATTGTGGTGATTTAACCAAGCATCTAACTTACTTTTCGGAGAAGAGAGGGGAAACAGTGGAGTTTCTTAAACCTTTTATTAAAAGTCATCTGTCACTATTTAGAAAAAATAGGAACTAAAAATTTGGATCAGAGCCTGAACACGTAGCTTTGGATTCTGAGCTGGTCTACGTCCCAAGAACACTTAAATGCTCTATTTTAAATTATGATTTATTTACTACATTCACCTATTTACTACTTTGATTCTGTGAAAGTAAATCGCATCCAGCCTCCTGTAAGCTTCTTTTTTCTCTCAGGCATTTCATTCATTCTGTCTCATTCATTCCCCCACCGCCCCACTCCGCCCCGCAGCTCTCTCAGAACAAAGCAATGGCTAGAAATGGAAAAATTCTACAGACTTGATTGAATCTGAGACACCCACACCAGCCGCAAGGAGACAGATGTCTGCTTCGGACTGTCTCCAGCTTATGTCAAATGCCTGAATCACATGGATCTTCCAGCAGAATGGTGATTTTGACACCTGTTTCAGCAGAGCCAGTGAATGGCCTATAAATGCCCCTTGCCAATAGGACAGACACATATGTGAGTTTTAGGAAGCGATCTCTTTTAGTTCTGGCTCAGGCAAATGCAGAGAAAGGAGGAAATTGGTGCCAGGTGGGGGGCCCTCCGTTAGATCCCCTGCTTTTTTCCATTCTGCCTTGAATTCAGAGCTTCAGTGCCCAGGCCACCACCATCTGTGGCGGGACAGCCCACGGAAACCAAAGCTGAGGCCAAGTTCACCTTCAGCGCTTTCAGCCCTTCTGTTCCCTTCCCTGGGAGGCCTCCAAAGAGTATTTGGGAGAAGGAATTATCACCCTGCATGAAATAAGTAGAAGTAGAACTTGAGGCATCACCAGGAGACATAGTTAATTATTAGCAACTCATCACGTGTAAGGAGCACTCTGCGCGGTACCTGAAGTCACATTACCTAGGCTACCATCTGGCTCAGGCCTGAGAGTTTCAAAGGCATTTCCAAATAAAGGAAAAGAATTTTCAGGGAAGAAATTATCTAAGGTCAGTAAGAATCAGGCCCAAAATGAATCAGAGTTTGGGGTGAAGGCCAGGGAGCTGATCCTGCAATCTTTTGTTTTTTAATAGAGGCAAAATTCACATAATGCAAAATTAACCACTTGAAAGTGTACAATTCAGTGGCATTTTGTACAACATCGTGCCATCACCAGCTACATCAAGTTCCAAAACATCTGCATCACCCCAAAAGAAAACTTGTCACTCCCTATCACAGGACCAAAAGCAGATCTGACTGTGAGGTCTGTTCACAAAAGTTCGAAGCTGAGTGCGGGGTCCGGGTAGGAACTCCCCCATCGGCCCCATCACTGTAGCTTCAGCCCCAGAACACCTCACTCCCAGGAAAGGCTAGATAAACGTCGGCTGAAGGAATGCTGAATGACTGAGAACCAAACTGAGTGGCAGACGTGACTTCCTTTGAAGTCAGTGAACTACTCACCCTCTCGTGCCCGCCTGACACTGAACCAAGATCTGGAGGGTGCTCACACTCAGGCAAGCGTTCACAGGGCCAGATTTGAGAATGAGATTTATGGAGCATTCTCTAAGTGATGGAAGTTTGATGCTTCCCCATTAGTCCCCTACGGGGACGCCTAAGCTTAGCGAAGCGACGCCTATGAGGCCACCGGGCTGGTCGGTGACAGTGTCCCAGCTGGGATTTCGGCAGCAGAGCCCGAAGCCCTTGCCTTTTAACACAGCTGTTTTACAGACGAAGAGACGAAGGCTCAGAGCACAGGCCTTTGTCAATTTTGCAAAAGTGTTGGGAAGCCCAGGAATCAGAGAAATGAGAGGCCTCATGATACTGTGGTGGCAGGATGGGCAGGAAGGGTGCCAATGGGGTGGGTGACCTTGCATCTGATTCCAAAAGAGTGCTTGCTCTTCAGGGACTCGCTCACAGGCCTGTTTCCATTCCCTCATGCTCCTCATGCGGGCCCGAAGGCCTTACTGGAAGGCAAATCTTATCTCTAAGTGATGCACAGAACCACTTACATAAGACGGTGATGTGAAAAGTTTCAAATCACTTTCTAACCGCCCAGGCACCCAATGTTTTAAAAGCTTTCAATGTTTCTGTTGAGAAGAATATTCCTGGAGCAGATGACAATGCTAACCCACCCAAATGGTGTTTTTCCCTCCTTCACTTAAGAGTTTGAAGTTTTGTCTCTTTTCCTTGGGGGAAAGCAGAGGGCAGAGTTGCTAGTGTCTGATCATTTAAGGCTCAGCAAGAACCCTCTGAAGTAGACACCACTACAAGGTCCACTTTCAGGCAGGGAACTTGAAGCCCAGGGAGATGTCCTGGTGGCCAGCTGACCCCTTGGAGGCCAGAAGCCACCAGGATCCGTACACATGAGGATTAGGAGAGACAGGGTATGGAGCTCCAGGGACACCAAGAACTATACAGGTTATAATCTTAAGTTATTCGAGAAGATTTTAAGTGTCATTTTACTTTATTTTATTTTTTTAAGATTTATTTATTTATTTATTTATTTATTTATTTATTTATTTATTTATTTATTTATGATAGACAGAGAGAGAGAGAGACAGAGACACAGGCAGGGGAGAGGGAGAAACAGGCTCCATGCCGGGAGCCCGACGCAGGACTCGATCCCGGGACTCCAAGATCGCACCCTGGGCCAAAGGCAGGCGCCAAACCACTGACCCACCCAGGGATCCCCAAGTGTCATTTTATTTTAAGTGTAATTTCACTCTTCATAGTGATTTTATTACATATAGGATGAAAAATCCTCAAGTAAAAAAAATTTCAATTAAACAAATAACAATCTAATGGGAAAAAACGGGATTCATTTCAGTTGTCATTATTCAGGAAAAAAACGTGGCACAGTAAAAAAGGTCAGCCCTTGTCTCACCAAGTTTGCAGGGGCCCATGTGTCCCAGTAAAAGCACCAGGAGTAGAAAGTCATAAATGTCTCAAGTGCCCGGGCTGCTGTCTACCTCAGACACATAGAAGCCTAATGAATACAAAACTTTTTTTTTAAGATTTTATTTATTTATTCATGAGAGACACAGAGAGAGAGAGAGAGAGAGAGAGAGAGAGAGAGAGACAGGCAGAGGGAGAAGCAGGCTCCATGCAGGAAGCTCAATGCAGGACTCAATCCCGGGTCTCCAGGATCACGCCCTGGGCCGAAGGCAGGCGCTAAACCGCTGAGCCACCCGGGCTGCCCCATGAATACAAAGGGTGGACTTTCATAGCCGAGTCTGTCTGCGTCTATGAACTGTTCTCTACCCGTCAGTCCATCTATTCATCCAACCATCCGTCTGTCCATCTATCATCCAGTACGTGGCGAACACCAAACTTTAAGACTGTGCTGCCCAGCTGGCTATCTCTGGCCCTCCTGTGTCAGAGTGAACTCTGATTAACCTATAGCTGTGAAAGCCAAGTTGACAGTCGCGTGTCCATATTCGGCAGAGGGTACAGGCTCGCTGTGCCCCGGGCCAGCGGCGTTTTGGCCACGCCAGCCAGGGCTGAAGAGGCGACGGGGCAGAACAGTGAGAGCGTGGCCTCTCGGCTCCGGCTGCCTGCGGTCCAAGCCCAGCCTCCTCTCTTAGCAGCCCGAGCTCCCAAGCAAGGTAGCTGACCTCTCTGCCCCTCCCTTCACTCTGCCATGAAACAAGGTAGTATTAATACCAACCTCCCAGAACGGGGTGAAGTAAATCAAGTAAAGTAAGGTATTGAAACAGTTCCTGGCACCTTCTGAACCCTCGGTAGTGTTACTCCTCTGTCTCCTGCAGATCATCTTACATCTGGTTCCTTAACAGCAATGAAATTAGTATTAGTATGTACTGCACACGATTCTGATAAGTAATAATCAAGCGGCACTATCTCCTCCACATTATTTTCCCCAAACGCCATTAGAAGGGACGGAGTAAGTCTTTAGAAACATACCACAATTCATCTATTTTTTTTCATAATTCACCTCCAGCTTTGCAGATTCTCTATTCATCTTACCGCAGGGCTTTAAATGACAGAACTTCTAACATTCCCAAAGCTGATCGCCAGATAATGTAACATCGTTAAAAAGCCAGTTTAGAAAGAGAAACTCTTTAATTCAAAGAAAAATTTCCTTGAGTTGAGCCACTCTACTCACCTCAAAGAGAAAAGCATATTTTTATAACATGCCGGCCTATTTTAGCAGACAGGATGAAATAAAATAAAGGAATTTATCCAGTCTGAATCTATCTTCGGGGGGAAAAGAAGAAATATTATCTCTCTCATTTAAATTCATTTGTGATATATTTTTGTAGCAAGAGGTATAAATAATGCATGATGGCATTTCAGAACCTCAGATTAATGCTCCAGTGTGTTCTGTTACCTTCCACTCTGCAGTCACATGTGCGTGACTCTGCGGGGAGCACAGTGAGTGTGGCCCTGGTGGGGGGGGGGCGACTGCCTCCCCCAGGGCCCACCTGTGTCTGAGTGCACTTCCTTCCCTCACCCACCCGGCTGCTGTCGCCTGGCTGTGACCCACCCTGCCATCACCTCGAGAGGCTGGCATGGCCCACCCTGAAGACAGCCACCTTGCCCCCGGCCCAGGGGGACCAAGGACAGCAGAGGGAGTGGCCCAAGGCTGGTTTGCCGATGTAAAAGGGTGAACCAAGCTTTCTCCTCAGCTGCTTTTTCCTGTTAAAGACTTAAAAAATGCACAAATGCTTATCTCCCTCATGTTAACATGTGCTCCCTTATGTCGCACGTATTTAAAGAATATACGAAAGCTGGAGATATCTTTGCCTGAAAATGCTAGTCCCTAGAAATAAGAAAAGGAAAAAGCTTACAAACGGGTTTTGTCGCTAAGCTCTACCAATCAAGTTTTACAGTCCGTGTGCGTGTGTGTGGTGAAAATTGGCAAAGAAAAGTACAGCACAATGAAACAAAAACAAATTATTTTCTTATCTTCCCTCAAAAGTTAAATAAAGGTCCACCTTGATGTGTGACCATGTCCTCAAGAGGTTTCCCACCCAAAGTTGTTCAGACAATAATCTCCTAAGGAACAGGGTGAAAAAGAGTGGGGAGAAAGAAGGGAACCGCAGAAAGTATTCTGCTTGCCTGGGATTTGGAGAAGAAAATGATTCAGACTTGGTGGATCTCTAATTGATCCAGCAAAGCCTTGATTCATTTAGTTAAACAGATTTTATTGACCTTGGCTAAATAGTATAATGAAAATATCACTAAAAATAGTGATGTTCGATAAACCCGCTGTGAAGTATTAAAAAATGACAAATACTCGAAAACATTTAGATTACATTTCAATCCACACAGCCGCTTGCAGATCACCCACAAGGTGCAGGGCACAATGCCAGGAATTCTGGGGCGAGGGGTTTGCAAGCTGCACCCCACGACACATGCCCTGCAGGTGGGGAGAGAGATAAGCCACGAACACAAGGCTGAAAGGGCCCAGGGTGACATGTGGACTTGCAATGTCCGTTAACAACCGGAAAGATCACAGGAACCTTCTTTAAAAAGGTGGTGTTCCAAATCCACCCTCAATTAAAACTAGGGTTTCAACAGGCACAGACAGGGGAGGGGCAGCGTGAAGTGGAAAGTCAGTGGCCCTGGTTGGCTGCTCACAAGCCTATCATGCCTGTGCTTCGGAGCCTTCCTGGCACCCGTGGGATGAATTCAAAAGCCTGAGTGAAGCTTCCCCTTAGACTCCACCCATCCCCCCCGTGTCACCTCCTACCGTTCCCCATTTCCCACCTGGGGTGGCAGGACCTGCAGCTCCCCAGTATCCGTTCCATTTCCATCCTCAAGCTTCAGAAGACACACTGGTCCTCCAATTCCATGACCTCGCGCCCCGGCTCAGCCTGGCTGCCCCAGGCCCGTCATCCTTCCATGCTGAAGCTCAGGCTCATACCCCAAGAGAGTTGGCTCTACCCTCCTCATGCCACCCATATGTCCTGCTTCCCAGGGCAGCCTTGGCTTTGTTGAGGCAGAAAATGAAACGGGCTTCTGTTTTCTAGTCACTGTCTTCAAACCCCCCTTCCCATGCCCTAGCCACATCTGCCATATATTCTAGAACTTTCCGGGCACTTCCAGTTGTTAAAGTCAGTCCACTCTCACGTAATACTCCATTTCAGAGCTCTTTCAAAACCCTTTCAGTGCAAGATGGAATGGGGACACTCTCCTAGGGCTGTGGTGACTAGGGAGGAGGGTTGGCAGAGGACTGGGGCGGGAGTGGGGGCTCTGCAGGAAGGACTCTGTTCCTTTCCTCTGGGTTGTATCCTTTCTGATGTCAGGGTGAAGAAAAGGAAGACCCAGATACAGAGAGGACCGAAAGGGGAGTCAGGGTGGTCATGACTGACCATCGCTGGTAGTGAGCAGACATCTAGGTCTCACTGGGCTTGTCTGTCTACTGGTGACTTCCAACTACATGATTCCCATGTATATTCTGTAATGTCTCCTGGAATGGGGTTCAGCTTCTTCCACGGTCCCTGTAACTGAGAACTCCTTGAGGGAGGCAGCCTTATCTCTCTACAGCCCTTCCTTCTCTTGACCCCCACCCCTCCCCTGCAGCATCTTCTTTTTTTTTTTAAGATTTTATTTATTTTGACAGAGAGAGTGAACACAAGTAGGTGGAATGGCAGAGGGAGAAGGAGACTCCCCGAGTCTGATGGGCTCCATCCCAGGACCCTGGGATCACAACCTGAGCCAAAGGCGGACACTTAACTGTCTGAGCTACTCAGGTGCTCTGCTCCAGTATCTTCTTACTTGGCCACATATCCACACTTCCTGTCTTCATCTACTCCACTCTCCTTTATACGGAATCCAGGAACCCAGGAAGGCTGCTTCTACACCCTCCCTGGACTGCAGGGAACCAAAGAGGAGATTCCAACCTTCATCTGCTTTCCAGGTGTTCGACGGTACAATCCTTCCCTGCCCTGCCACTGCAGGGATCTCTAGAAGCTTCCCACACTCAACAACCTCCAGAAGAGCAGTGGTACTGGTCTCCCTGGTCAGGTGGGCTCCCACTTTTGGGGGATATAGGTCACCCTCTGCAAAAACTCCCATTCGTCTTCCATTCTACTTTGGTTCACTCTGCTCCACTGGCCACACGAGAGAGGGCTCAAAAGTCCAGAAGCTCAGCACACATGTAAGCAGGCATATAACACAATTATCTATCCTCTTTCGTGAGCAGAAGACCAATTCTCCTACAGCCTCCACCAGGCTGCACTTGGCCCTGCAGGAAAGGGGAATAGCACCAGAAGCCCTGCGTCCCCAAGGCCAGCAGTGCCAAGAGCCCCACACTCCCCTCTGGAGCTCTCCTGGGTCTCCTGATCTAGGGCCAGTTCTACTGCCTCATAGAAAGCTTTGGGGGACAGCTCTGGCCCAAGCTGTTGGTAGCTCCACTTTATAGCGTTCTTAGGGCCTTTGTCCTCACCTTTGTTCCTTAGCCATAATTCCAGGAAAACAGTAAAAAAATAAAAAAAAAAATTTAAAAAGCGTTTGGGGCGCCTCGGGGGTATAGTCAGTTAAGCATCTAGGACTGTTGGTTTCGGCTCAGGTCGTGATCTCAGGGTCATGAGATCGAGCACTGTGTCAGGCTCTGTGCTCAGTGTGGAGTATGCTTGGGAATCTCTCTCCCTCCTTTTCTCTGTCTTTCTAAAATAAATAAATAAATCTTTAAAGAAAAAAGGGTCCCTCAGCATCCTGTTACACCCTATTATAGAATCCACCAAAGTGGGTCCCCCTTTCCCGCTTATGCAACTGTGGTCCCTCCCGGAATGAGCTCTCTGAGGGCAGGGGCCATGTCAGTCCCCGATACACCTAAGTACATCATCAGTGTGTGATGGTGGCAGGCAAGGGAGACAAGACCAATAAATACATAAGGAAACAGTGGCAAGTAAAGTAGAAAGTAAGGTTGGCCCAGATCACAGAAGGCTTTAAACGTCTAAGTAAGAACTTAAGAATGCAGAGGAGCAGGAAAAAGGGGCAGAAATAATCAGCATTTAATGAGCACTTGACTATGTGTGGATCAAGTGTGGTTCTATGTGCATTACACATGCCATCAGTCCACGATGAAGAGTCAAGGAAGAGTCAGGAGAAGGGGAGGGGTGGGATCAGAATTACGTTTTATAAAGATTTGTCAGAAGGCAGCAGATAAAAGGGGTGAGCCAGGGAAGGGGTGGCAATGATCCTACAGGGCAAATCAGGGCAGAGGTAGTAGCGAGGTCCCCCTAGGGGACACAGTGGCAGAAGGAAGGGACTGCAAGGATGCTGCTGGCCCTAAGGGAGGGAGGAAGACATGGAGGCCTTGGGGGCCTTACTGAATCTGAAACACTGCTGGCCAGCATAGGGAATGTGGGAGCACAGATGAGCTCATAGGTGAGTACAGAGCTGGCATAGGTCAGACCCACAGGGCGCACACATGCTTCCCGGGCCAGCCAGGATGCAGGATTCCCAAGGGCACAGAGCACAGTCCAGGCAGACAGAGCCTAAGAAGTGACCACTCGAGCTCAGTGACTAGAGGACACACTCAGAAGTTCAGGGTGCAATTTCAGCAGAGGCGCTGTGGAAGCGGGAGGAAGAAAGGAAGAAGAGCGAAGCGGAGGACAGTCTTCTCTTATCTCCTCTGGCTCCAGCGAACCTCACGATGTGTGAGGGTTGCAGTACAAGGTCTGCTGCAGGAAAGCAGATTTCCAGCACCAGGGGGAAAAGCTTAACTGATGAAACAGCATCCCAGAGGATATTGGAGGATGTTAGAGGAGGTAGAAACAAGTGACAGGTGCAAGATTCTGCTTCTGAGAGATAGTTGTTTTCTCCTTGAAATGAGAAAGAGGAGGAAAGTGGATTAAGAATAAAGTGGGGGATCCCTGAGTGGCTCAGCGGTTTGGCGCCTGCCCTGGGCCCAAGGCGTGATCCTGGAGTCCCGGGATCGAGTCCCACCTTAGGCTCCCTGCATGGAGCCTGCTTCTCCCTCTGCCTGTGTCTCTGCCTCTCTCAGTCTGTGTGTCTCATGAATAAATAAATAAAATCTTTTTTAAAAAATGCTTAAAAAAAAGAATAAAGGGGACATTTAGGGAATGGAGAAGGAAAGCTGAGGGTATTCTTTTGGAGAGGGGCATTTCCTTCTGGGTTACGAAGAAGCAGGACAGAGAGGCGTGTGGACCAGGCATGATCAGGGGAGCAGCAGGGCATCAGTTACCAGCTGACCCTGTTCCAGAGGGCTGGAGTGATGCTGTTGTGAGAATAAACCTTATATTTGTTTTTCCCCAAAGACACAACAAAATGGCATGACCAGATGCTTCTTGTCATCACGCAAGATGCTTCCAACGTCTTTCTTTATGTCTTCCTGTTTCGCTCTAGTGAGCAGGTCTACAACTGGCTCACCTAAAGTAGTCACAACACATCTGCAGCTGGCCTTCTCTCCAGCCTGACCAAGTGGGCAATTTGTGACACAGTCCCACTCCCAGCTTCACAGAACGTGCCGGAGCATGCCCCACCACCAGACACAAAGAAACACCACTCGTCTGGTGCGGGGCAGGTGGGGTGGGGAGGTAGCCGCTTCTGGAAAAGTCCTTCCCCGTAGTCACAACAACACATATCAAGGCGCATACAGGTTTCTAACACACTTACATCCAACTTGGGAATGAGAAAATAAGACAGTATAATCCTGCATCCACCTCTTTTCTTTTCTTTTTTTGATTATGTATTCGGCTGTGTATTTTCTAAAATATTTGAAGGGGACATTCCACAGGCGACTGCAATCTTATCTCACCATATATTCTGTACCACTGATACCTCCTTGCAGCTGAAAACAGTTTAATGTAAAGCAAATCTATGGAAACTATTTCATGCAATTTCCTTAAACATTTAAAGTCAGAACCTTACATATTTTTTATGATTTTAGGCAGAATCATAATTCAAAAAGACAGAGAAGGGTCTTACCTGTTGTAACACAATCATACGAGTAGGAATGCCACAGCCAATCCATCCAGAAATGTTATTCCAGCCAGGTGGGGGTGGGGAGGAGGAGAAAGAAAAGCAGTGATAAAAAAAAAAAAAGCAGTGATCAATAGCAATATAAGCAGATTTCATTTTCTAAACAAACAAACTATAACAAAGTAAGCATCAACAGTTGTATAAAAGATGCAATCAACTATAGAACCCATCATTTGGCTGTATTTCTTAGTTTCTCAATACAGATAGGATTATCCAACGTATGGGATCCCTGGGTGGCGCAGCGGTTTGGCGCCTGCCTTTGGCCCAGGGCGCGATCCTGGAGACTCGGGATCGAATCCCACGTCGGGCTCCCGGTGCATGGAGCCTGCTTCTCCCTCTGCCTGTGTCTCTGCCTCTCTCTCTCTCTCTCTCTCTCTCTGTGTGACTATCATAAATAAATAAAAAAAAAATTAAAAAAAAAGGATTATCCAACGTAGAAACAATGATTCCAAACAGAAAATATTTTTATTTATATGGAAGAGCAGTTTGTTTTCTTTTTTTTTAAGATTTTATTTATTTATTCATGAGAGAGGGAGAGAAAGAGGGGGGGCAGAGACACAGGCAGGGGGAGAAGCAGGCTCCATGCAGGGAGCCCGATGCGGGACTCGATCCCGGGTCTCCAGGGTCACGCCCTGGGCTGAACGCATTGCTAAACCACTGGGCCACCTGGGCTGCCCAAGCTGTTTGTTTTAAACTGTAAAGCCGGAACAGGCAGGGCGCGTGTGGGTAGCTCAGATAGTTAAGCGTCAGATTCTTGATGTCAGCTCAGGGCACGATCTTGCAGTTATCGATGAGCCCTGTGTCTCTGATTCTGCACTCAGTACGGAGTCTGCTTCAGATTCTCTCTTCCTCTCCCTCCTAATCACTCTCTTGGTCTCTCTCAAATGAATACATAAAATCTTGAAACAAACAAACCCAAAACCAAAAACTAGAAGAGGTAAACTCTAACTCACAAGCCAAATCTGCCCACCACTTGTTTTTTACACATAAAGTTTAATTGGAACGTTGCTGTGTCCATTTGTTGATGTATGGTCTGTGGCTACTTTTGTGCTACACGGTCCATATGACCCTCAAAGCCTAAATGTTTACAGTCTGCTGCACTACAGAAGAAATGAGCTGACTCCTGGTGAAGAGTAACGATAAAATTATCCCTTTACCCTTTTTGCTTCTCAGACAATCTCATCCCAATCAGTGTAGATGCGTATGTCTAATACAGTAGCCACTCGCCATATGTGACTACCACACACTTCACATTTGAAAATACACATCAGATTCCAAGGGCTCAGTAACAACAAGAAAAAAAAGAAATCTCATTAATAATTTTTAAGAGAACGATCAATATTGTTGTAATGATAGTACTTTTGATATATTGGATTAAATAAAATATATCATTAAAATTAGTCTGCCATTCTTTTTATTTTTTTTCATGTGGCGCCTACAAAATTTTTAAATGTATATAAAGTATACAGTTTATTTCTATTGGACAGTAGCGGCTCAAAGTCTAGACTCTGAAGAAATAATGCTCTGAGAATTAGGTCTTTCTGGGGTCTGACCCTAAAATAACAAATTGAACTTAATCTGTATCTAAGCTATACTCACTCCTAAGACCTAGTAGCAAATGACAGATAATTGGTCTGCTTTTCGGTTTGCTTCGTAACTAAATGGTACAACCTGTCTGGATAATCTGGTCCTTGAGATACATACAGACACAGGGCAAGTTGCTGGGATCGAACTGTCTAGGCACGATAAATTTTGGTGAAGGTCAATTACATTCTTTTACCCTCCCTCATTATATATAGGAACAATGCAAGCCTTCGCATCCAGCAAATTGCAGTGTATAAACAAGTAAGTGGAGGTGAAAAGGAAGAACAGAAGAAACTCTGCCAAAAAAAAAAAAAATCAAGTTCACGTTAGCCTATATTTATTAAATACAAAGAAAATTTGAAGAATACAAGCTACCTTACATAATTCATTAATTATCACTGCAAACTTCACATGTATTCTGCTCAACATGTACCTCATTTAACACCCAAAGGTTAATAGATACGGAATATATACATATATACACATGCATATTTTTAATCAGTGAGTTTACCCTTTGGTTAGCATATTATTTCTATGTAAGTCTTTGTAGTGCAATTAGACAAACTGATGAACATTTACATAGCCGATTAGATGCCTGCAGCCCTGGGGATGACTATTCACCTCCCCACATCTGCTGTATTTGTGAAATATTCCTTCCCAAGACATAAACATCCATTTCTCCCCAGGCTACCCAGAGCCCACCACATAAGGCGTGGCTGTGATGGCAACGGGGTGATTTTCACCACTTCGGGAAGCACCGGGCAACAGCCACAGGGAAAGAAAAGGGGGGAAGCAAAGCATTTACCACCAGCAGCCCTACCAGCACCTCTATCACATTTTTTAAAATTAAGCTATTTTCAACTCAACCCCCAATGTTCTTTAGGGGATGGGCAGAAATCCAATGCCCTGAGACGCCGATCAGAGCCTTCCCTGACCCTGACTCGTAATATGTTTCAACTATCCAATCGCCCAACTGCTACCGACCCCAAGCCAGGCCCGTCCACTTAGGTGATGGCAAGGGATGGGGGTGAACAAGACATTGTTCCTCCTGGCTCTAAAGATGCTTTGAATGAGAAAGGAGAAAGACCAGCACAAAGAGAAATCTGATATACGGCAGACCAAGGTAAATCCCGAGCAGAGAAGCAAAGCGCTCGGGGCCTGCAGAGGTACCAAAGTCTTTTCAACTGGAGAAGCAGCAGGCAATGTTTCATGGGAAGGATGGAGTGAGATGAAGGGTGACAAAAGGATTCTGGAGAGAGGGAATTAACCTTAAAAAGGCACAGAGGCAAGACAGCAGTGGGCATGTTGAAAGCATGGCAAGCAGCACGTGTTGGCTGGAACATCGATTAAGGGATTAGTGACAGAGACTTGGAACAGCATGTTGGAACTGGGTCACGAAGGGTGTCTCAACACTGCACAGAGAGACCTGGACTCCGTTTGGCAGGCTGGGGAGAATCACTGAGGACAGGATGACAGCGTCGAGAGCCTGAACTGGGCATCAGGAAGCCCTGCAGTAGGAGTGGGGAAGTGCCTTGGGTTCTCTGGGGCCATAGTGTGATTTTTTTTTCTTGGAGGCAGACAGGACCAGACAGACCATCTCTAAAATCCCCACATGCCCTAAGAATAAATCTGTATCCAGGAGGACAGCTGTATTTTAGGAAGACTGATGTGGCATCAGTGCAGCCCCAGGCTAGAGCCTGGGGACCAGGTAAGAGGCTACAGTGACAGCACAAGGGATGTGCGGAATGGAGAACCCAGTGCATGTGTGTGAGGCTGAAGGACAGAGCAGCACAGAAATACACAATGCACTGAGAAAACAAAATTCCATGACTTATTTAATGTGTTGGTGGAACAGAAGAGGAAGGAGTCAGAGATGATTTTAAGGGTTGGAGTCTGGATACAGGAGAGAACAGACACCTCCTAGGGGGCCCCTTCTCTGTAGACACTGTGCTGGGCAAGAGTCCCAGGGATGAGTAAGATGGGGCCCCTGTACCAGGAAGTCCCATACCTGTACCGGTGTGAGGCTGCTGTTGGTTTGCACTTTGGTTTTGTTGTCAAGTGACCATTTGTTGGGGAGCACTGAGGGAGACAGGGGCAATTTCAGCCCCTGACTGGTGCCCCACAGCAGCCTCACAGTAAAGGGGCAGCGGATCTGAATTCACAACTCCAACTCCCTTGTGTTTTCTCCACATGCCAGGCCAAGCAACTCTGGAAGCTTCCTGAGCTTCAACTGCCTCACCTGTAAGAGGTGGTTGATGACATGAACCCCCCTAAACTATGAAGAGGATCAGAGAGGTTTGTATGTGGGGGAGCGCTCTGTGAATCCCAAAACTTTTTAGGAACATTATTCGATGTTGGCTGCTAATGAGGTCCTGGTGTGTCTGGGTGCCCAATACAGTACAGACGTGACACCTGGACGAGGCGGCCAGCTGAGGGGAAGCTGGGAAGTCAGATCAGTTACGACTACAGATAAAGTCATGAGGACAGATGACAGGGCTGAAGGAACAATGAGGGAAGGAGGCAGACAGATTAACCTAGGTGAATGCCCATCACACAACTGGGGCAAGAAAAAGGAGAAAACAGGAAGTGTGCTAACTTGGGCACTAGAAGAAACATGGGCTTGGAAACCCAGCTACGTGTCCAGATGCTCCTACTTATAATTACTTGGCTTGGGGCAAATTATATAAGCCTGGTTTTTTCTGTTTTTTTTTTTTTTTTTTTTTTAACTTAGACTCAGTCACCTCTGGAATATCAGAGACGTGCAGCCAGGTATGGAAATCTCAGCCTAGCTGGGGAGTATCAATCTCCTCCAAGGATCTGAGGCAGGGAGGGGGAGGGGGGCTTAGCAAGGGAAGCTGAGAACAAGAATTGGGAGCATTGTGCTGGAATGCAGGGAGTCCTCAGGAAGGGGGGGCTGCCTCTAGAAGGAAAAGAGGGTCAGACATTCCCAGTGACGTGGGCCATCTAGGAGGGTGAACCCTACTGCAGCTGGAGGACAGAGGGATTCAGAAGTCATCGAGGACTGTGGAGAGGAGGGGTCTATAAAGCAGTGGGGCAGAGTTGGGTGGCAACCGATAAAGGGGGCCCAGGTAACACGAGGAAGGCGGTGGAAGGCGGTGGACAATGGCAGAGGGTAGCAGGACAGCTGACAAATGGTTCAGGTCATGGAAAATGGCCTGATGGGGGAGATGCAGGATTTCTGGAGCCGAGAGGTAGGGCCAGAGAAGCAAGAGAGAGAGAAAAGCTGCCCAGTTACTGAGGAGTGGGGACCCATGTGCAGAGCTTAGCTTTGGAAAGGAAGGGGGTGGTTCTTCTGTTGGGATTGTGAGCAGCAGGGTTAAGGACAGGAGAAATCTGAGGTGGGGAGATAAAAAGTGAGAAGCAGTAAGGCAGGACAGATTCCAATTTCCACGCAGGAGCCAGGGTCCTTCGCTCAGAGCAGCAGGGCTGGGGCGCAGGGCTGGGAGCCTGGGCCCGTGCACATGGTCTGGAAGATCCCCCGTGGGACCTGGGGAGGGAGCCCAGGAGGCGCGGCCACAAAGAGTCCCTGAGTCCTGGCTTCACATGGGGGGCCCTGCCCAGGCGGAGGGGTGACTGGGTCACCCCCAGAAAGGAATGAATGACAAAGCAGGCTCTCCTTCAGAGCACTTTCCAGGTACTAGAGTTGTGCAAAATGCTTGCCAGGGAGAGGGGGAGACAGCCTTCCTTCCTTCCTGCTTCTGCTCTTGCTGGGAAATATGATGTGTTAATAGGGAAAATAATACTAAAGGTGAGATCACCAGCAATCATAAAATAACAGTGGGATACTAATTATTTAGACCAAATGTACTTAATTAATAAGTGCAAATACAGGGGACAGCAGCAGTGTTAAATCGAGCTTAAGAGAATACACCCATGCACCCCCCCCCCATCCACCCCCCTGCTAGGTGATACGGGCTCCCGTACGTGAATTTACTAAATAATTATGCTTTCTTCCTAGAACACCAGGGCCTTTAAAAATAATTTTAACAGCGTGTTCTTAAAATAGAACAATACATTTCCCTACTAGGCTGTACATAATTTCATATCTTCCTGTGTCTTGGGGTCATCATTAAAAAATCTGTCACTAGCTGGACTATATAATATGATAATGCCTTCAGGGGTGCTGAGATGTGCAGAGTACTTGTCCATTCAATACAGACCCTAGACCTCCATGTCCTTACAGTAAGTGATTCTATTCTGCAGTCTCTTTCTTCTCAACTGCTTTGTCTCAGGGTAAGAGATGTCTTACAATGTGAAAGCACTAAAGGGTCCTAGGGAAAAACATAAAATCAAATTTATTAAGCCAGGAACTGCTGTTTTCACAGAATTATAGCAAAGTGGGCTCTAGTTGAAAGGCCTAGGGTATCTCTGCATGTTTCCTACAAAGCAAAGTGTGTGGCTTTTGTGACAACTGTTTTACTCATATTACTCATCACTGTTTACATATTCCACTGGGTCCCATTTTCTTGTCTCTACACATTCGAAGAATGAGGTGTTAAAAGTCTGACCCCCAGGTAAATATAAGTAATCATCGCACTGCCCTCTCCATATAAAAAAATTCTAGAGTCTTGGTTCAAGGTTATTTACAGGGTCTTCTTAACATAGACTCTGGAGTATTTTATTATAATAACAGAATACTTCCTATGTGTTCCTAAATGTCTAAAGGGCATAGAAATCATTTTTCAGCCCTGAGTGTCTCATCCTAAATGGCACCACAATAGCCAACATCACTAGGATTCTGGGTTTGGCGAGTCATGCTGACGCTCTCCAATAATGAATCCCTTATTTAATATTTATGAACCACAAGCTATTTGCGAATCCCTAAAGCTGCTGACAACTAAGGAAAGGGAATATTAAAACAATGTTTCATCTTCATCTTCTGTCCCATCCTACACCATGAAATGTTAACTGATCAGAGCTGTCACTCAAACACACATCTTCTAGGTCTACAGAAACCAGGGCCATTAAAAAGAAGAAAGCATGAAGGAGAAGAAATAACCACAAAACCTCATAAGCAGTTCATACGTACAAATAAATAATCTTATGTTTGGAATGTGACTAGATATTTAGACAATGATCCAATTAAAAAAATACCTTCCTTTTTTAATAAAGGAGTCACTGTCAGTACCAAGATTCCCCTCTACTCATCCATTAGTGTGTTTTATAACCTGCATACCTAGGCTACAAGGCCCCTAGGGTTTTCTTTGAAATCTATGTCCCACATCCATAACCCCTCCAGAGTAGATGAAAGTGTAAAAAAAAAAAAAAAAAGTGTATTCTGTCTCAAGGACAAACTCTGACAGACAAGAGTTTCTCTGCCCAGATGCTAACATGCCACCCGCCTGTGTGTTATTGGACAAACAGCAAAAGAAACTGACCCCCAGGACATGTGAATGAGTTAAGATGGAGCCTAATTACCACGACTAGATTTGAGGTTAATTTTCCTTTTCTGTCAATAGCACAAAATAAAAGACAGCTCATCAATCACATACATTAGCATAGCCCTAGGGCCCAAGCCTAAAGGAAAAAAAAAAAAAAAACAAGGCCAGGTGTAAAAGAAATCAGAATAAACTGCAAGTCAGATTGTGGACAAAAGCAGATTATAACTTCCAGCAATTGTTTTCTCTCAGTGATGCTGAGTGCATACTCAAGCGACATCAAACAGAGTATGTCGAGAGCAAGACTAAAAACAGGACCAAAGTAGGAAAGTGTTGCTAGTCAAGAGACTTTATAACGATTCCTGCAAGGTAGGTAGGAATGATCAAATTTTTTAAGACTCCTTTTTTCAGTATCTATCAGGAATGCTTGTTGTAATGCTGTGAACACAGTGGATGTTCGACAAATTGCTTATTAATTAACTAATTAAGAAGCAGGGAGATGCAAGTGCTTTTTATAATGGTGAAACCCAAAATTAATTTTTAAAAAATCCAGAGTATGTTTCTTAGTTATATTTTAGGGACAAGGTGAACACAAACCAGTCTCTCCATCCCTGCCCATCAGCGGTCGGAGGATTGCGAGGTATGGTGGGGAGATGAAGAATGCACGTATTTGTGGTGGAAGATGGGAATCTACACATAGCAAATAGATAAAACACTAACATCATGATGCGTGCGTCTGAGTAAGCACATGTGACATCCTACATAGTTAACATTTTACAAATTAAAAAAATAAAATTTCAGAAGGTTAATGTGCAAAAGCCCAGGGTGGTGCACCTCTCAGAGTGCACACCTCACCAAGATGGGTTAAGGGAGCTGGGAAAACACATCCCTCTGGAAAGGCCTAGCTCCTGAAAGAAGCGATCCACAGCTGCATGGCTGTTCGCCTTTAATTCATGTGAGTTCGCGGTTCTCTTAGAGAAGAACCACTGTTCTCTTTGCAGAGTCAAAGGAAAAAAATCTGTTTCCCCTTCTGCTGAAGGGAAAATTAAACTAACCGGGTACCTAATTTAGGAATGAAAGCAAAAGGAGAAACCTCTGAATGTTCATCTTGATTCTCCAAGCCCCATTTCTGTCTCCATGCGTGCACATCCTGAAGTGGGGGCCCTCCCAATCCCACCCCCATCTGTACATTTACTGCTCCATTTCCAAAACAACTACTACTCCTACTACCACGACGACTTTTGTGCTGGAGTAAGGGAAGAATCTGCTCAGCTCTGCCTCCCAAGGCAGGTCTGATAATATTACTGGTCGCACAAGAAACATTGCCTATTCCAGATGCACAGTTCATCCCGGAGCTGAAATTACTGGTCTTCATTCTGAAGCCAGAAGCAGTGATGTGTCTGAATTCCAGGGAGATGATTGAATGGAAATGTTCACATCTGATCACCTCTCACATACAAATTACTGTGTATGCCAATCTGGCAATTACCTCAAAAGTAATAGTAAAAGCCATGCAATCAAATTCGTTATTATGGTTGCCTTCAATTATGGGAGGCAAGAACCTGAGTGCAGAAAATTTACTGAAGGGAAAAATGAGTCTCTGTATCTATTTTAATTTTAGATCAAGTCATTTCATTTGGAAAACTCTTTTAATTTTGGAAAAGACTATTGAAATACCCGGCTAAGTATAAGAAAATAATCTGCTCATTTTCCCTGGTATACAAGGCAACTTTTACTGCACAAAAAAACAAAAACCTCGGCTTCCATGCTTCTTCAATTGAATTCCAACAGAGAGAAGCTCTAAGTCTCTAATACTTCTCAAAGGGGTGCAGAAAAACTGTACTACAAGAATGACATAAAAATATGGCTAGGTCCTCCTGTACAATGTAAGACAGAGAAAACCCCATATGTTCAACGCACCCTACTCTGTCTTCTGCTTGGCACATAAGAATACACCTGGCCCTTGAAGAACATGCATTAGAATTGCATGAGTCCACTAATGTGTGCATTTATTTTTTCAATGAATATGGTAAACTACTGTATATGCATTTTTCTTTTCCTTACGATTTTCTTAACATTTTCTTTTCTCTAGCTGACTTTACTGTAAGAATACGGGATATAATGCATGTAACATTCAAAATACGTGTTAATGGACTGCTTATATTATTGGTAAGGCTTCCAGTCAACAGTAGGCTATTAGCAGTTAGGTTTTTGGGGAGTCAAAAGTTATACTTGGATTTTTGACCACATGGGGGGCTGGTACCCCTCACCCTCTCTGTTGTTCAAGGGTCCCCTGTATTTGCCAGCAACCTTTGCAGTTCAGGAGGGCCAGTGTAATGTAGATGGAAGTGAGGCAAACCATATCTTGTCCTCAAAACCTCCCACATGGTCTTCTACGCTCCCCCTCTGTCCTGGAGGTCAGCTGACAGGATGCAGGGGACAGGGGATTCTGGGAAGAACCAGACCGCAGAGGAGGCAGAGGAGTTCGGATCCCTGAATGACTGCAGGGAGCAGAGCCTGTCCCACCCCCGCATCCTGCTGACATGTGTTGAGTGCCTGTGATCTCCCCTGTAGATGACCCATCCTAACTGAGTAAGTGCAAAATATACAGAAACCAGAGCTGCCATCTACTTCTGGTGTGGAAGTTAGGCAAGTTACTCAGTGTAAGCTTCGATTTTTAACATATTAAAAAAAGAAAGTCGATCCTTACTATTCACATGTTCCAAATTCACCAAGTCGGCCTGGTCAGTAAGATTTATCTGTAACCCCAAAATCAATGCTTGTGGCACCTTCACTGTTGATCAAGGGCACACACACAGTCCCAGCCAAGGCCAAACGAGGCCACGCTCGGCCTTCCTGGTTCAGCTTTCCTACTGTAAACAAGTGTCCTTTTCATAGTCCATTTAGTGCTCTGTTTTGCTTCATGTTTTTGTTCTTTCTGTTGGTGATTCTGCTGTTAGAAATGGGCCCCAAGGTAGTGCTGCCGCTCTGGCCTGGGTTCCTAAGCACAAGAAAGCTATGATGTGCCTGACAGAGAGAATACATGCGGTAGATACGCTTCGCTCAGTCGTGAATCAGTCATGCTATTGGCTGTGCGTTCAGGGTTAATCAATCAACAGTATGTATAAAAGAGTGTCTTTAAGCAGAAACACACACAAAGCACAGTGATGTATTTATTAGCAAAAATACTGTGACCAGAGGTTCAGAGGAACCTGACCCTGTATCACCTCCTAGGAGCAATCACTCAACGGTTGCTAATTCTGTGTTCCCGGCGGCTCCATAGAACCTAACCACCACAAATAAGGAAAACGGACTCTGTTAAGTGTCCTTCAGAGTTGTGAGGATTAGACAAGATAATGTATGTTAAATGCTTCATGCAGAAGGAGGTATAAAAATGTTGGCTACTCCTTCCTTTAAAGCTTCAGCTGCATGGTAGGCCAATGAAATCACTAGATTTGCTCCCCAACCTACCTCAAATCTCTAGTGGAACAAAGATTTTCTCTTTTTCAATAGCAGGTAGAAAATACATTATAAGAGAGGCACCTGGGTGGCTGAATCTGTTAAGCAACTGCCTTCGGCTCAGGCATGATTTCTGGGCCCTGGGATCGAGCCCCACATTGGGCTCCCTGCTCAGCATGGAGTCTGCTTCTCCCTCTCCCTCTGCCCCTCCCCTGTTGGTTCTCTCTCTCTCTCTCTCTCTCTAGTAAATAAATTAAATCTTAAAAAAATGAAAAAGAAAATACATTACAGGAGTCCAAGTACTATTTTGTATAAAAAAAAGGGATTTCCCAATAACAAGGTCTGGAAACCAAGTGATATATCTAATGTACAACTGATTTTAGTTTCTTCCCTTTCCAAATGTCTATGGATCCTTCCTGCTTTCCAAGGAGACTGATAATCCCATTAAAAACTAAACAAAAGAATAAAATGTATCGTTTTTATTTGGCAATTGTTCAATATTAATCATTACTGATGTTAACACCTTAATTCTGGAAAGGACTATGTTTGAGATGGCGTCTATTAAACCATGTTTTCCCATACTTTTTTCTTACAGTGCTAAATCCTCTCTCACAGACTTGAGAGAACTTCCTCTGTATACTACTAGAATGTACTCCAGAATTGTACAGATAAGAAATCCAGAATTATTGTTTTTATCTTTTAGAGACAAAAGGAACTAAGTCAAACACCCAATGCACAGTGTAGTCAAAACCACCTGGTTTAATGACAGCACCAAGCCTTTGTTCAGTGTCTGTAACGCAGGCAGTGTGCAAGGGGCCGCCCTGCCTATACCCCTCATCTTCACAACCACCCCACACTAGACAGGCTCTGTTTATACCAATGTAAGCAAGGGAAATGCAGAAAGTTCAAGTAACTTGCCTAAGATCACACAGCTGCTGAGCCTCGATTCCCCAAGAGCCAGATAAAGCCTATGCCAACCCCTAGATACACAGTAGGTCTGTATATAATGGCAGCATGGCCATCATCCACAGACATGCAGACAGTAAGAGGCAGAAGGTAGACTCAACACCAGCCTTTTTGGGTTCCGAGTCTACACTTTTTTTTTTTTTAATCATACCTCTGTCTTTCTGAGAAAACAGTGGGGTCCAGGCCAACTTCCAGCATGCTTAATAAGATTGGCAAAGTTTTCCTCCACTAGCTTCATGAGCTCAGTTGACCCAACACTTTTGTGCTCGCTTCGGCAACACATATACTAAAATCAGTTTACCCAACACTTTAAGAATGGAAGCATAATCTTTAATGAAATATTCCATTAAATTAGTACATGCAATAGAGTTTAAAAATCAAATATAATTCAGCACAAAGTCCTAAATTAAAAAGGAGGGGCATCTTGCCCCACCCCTACCAACCCTCGTTACAACTCCCTTGAAGCAAACTGAGTCTTCAGAGAACTTTCTTCAGGGACTATCTTCCTATCTCCAAATACTCTATTTAAACAGATAGTTCTTGATGTATCGATTTCAGATATCTTTTAATTTCCTGCCATGATAGACTAAGATTTGCTTTCTTACACCACACTCATCTCAATATAATTGTATTCTTAATTTTGTTTAAATCAATAAGCAAAGTTCACATTATGATGAGTACACAATAAGAGTTGGCACTATCCAAAGTAAAGCAAAGGACTGTGTTAAATTTAATTTCCTTTATTGTGTCGTTTTTTACATAGCTCCCAGAAGTCTCTAATTGCATTTTTTTCTCTTTCCTTGCTTTAGTTCCCTTTATGTTACTTGAATTTTTTTCAAGCTCTTTAATCATACCTGGTGTTCTAGACTAGAAATGCCCTCTCCCCAGAGTCCACTTGCCAAGAGCCCTGCACTCTCCTGTTCTCATCTCAACCAGCTTCTCTGAGACCCTGCTGTTACCTGGGACTTCCCATCACCACTCTCCAGAGACAGATTTTTCCTGAATTCCTCATCTCCTTTCTTGGCTTTCTCCTTCATTTTGCTGAAGCATATCCCTCCACCTCCCAATTTCTTCCAAAAACCCCCTGAAGTTGTTAATTCTCAACCAGTCTTGTGATTATGGTCACCTGGGTGTTGTCACCCCCCTGGCAGCAGCATCACCTCAACTATTACCTCGTCGCCAGTTTGACTCTGTGCCAAAGAAAGGCTGACCTTTGTGACTTACGCTAAGCAGAGAAAAGATTACACTCGCAATGTCTGTGCAAAAGGAGCAGGGGTGGCCGGTTAAACTTTCAGCTCTGCTCACAATACAGCTTGCTAGGATTAGCAGATCATCTCCTAACACTGAAGAAATGGGTTTGCAAATTAGATTTAAGAGGTATCACTTTCCAAACTCTAGAGACACTATTTGATTATAGTAAAAGGAACTATATAACATTCGGCTGAGAACAAAAAGAAACAAACTGGATATAAAGTAACTAACCTGAGCAGTTGTTACATTGCTTTATATTTGCTGATATGCGCACAGAAAAACCAAAATGCCCAGTTGATTTAATTACCCAAATAACTTAGGAAAATTTACCCCCATGTTGCACAAAGGTTTGATACTGAATTGCTTCGAATGTGCATATACAGTAGTTTGATTTATTAAATGACCTTGTAATACTATAGTGCAAAGCAATGGAGAAATGCAAACACGAGCTGAGCTGAGGAAGAAATTCAAGTTATTATGTAGATAGATGCCTTTCTCCCCCTAGGGATCACTTTCCAGCAATCACTGGTTCAAGGGTTTGATTTGGCATGAATCAAATGCACATCTCCAAGCAATTGAAGAAGGAACAGTGCATTCCTCCCCCGTAAGAGAATGCCTTTTACACAGGTCTGATTCTTGTCCTCTGATCTAGTACTTGAGAGAGTTTCCCATCCTACTTTTCCCCCCTTTTTTAAAATTTACAATTTGCCAACATATAGTACAACACCCAGCACCCATCACATTACGTGCCCTCTTCAGTGCTCATCACCCAATTACCCCATCCTCCCACCCCCCTCCCCTTTTGCAACCCTCAGTTTGTTTCCCATAGTTAAGAGTCTCTCATGGTTTGTCTTCCTCTCTGATTTTTCCCCACTCAGTTTCCCCTTCTTCCTTTATGGTCTCCTGTACTATTTCTTATATTCCGTATGAATGAAACCATATGATAATTCTCCGACTAACCTATTTCACTTAGCATAATACCCTCCAATTCCATCCATGTCGATATAAATGGTAGATATTCATCCTTTCTGATGGTTGAGTAATATCCCATTGTATACATACCACATCTTCTTTATCCATTCATCCATCAATGAATGGGATTCCTTCCCATCCTATTCTATATTGAATCTAAACCCTGACAGGTAGTCAGTTTCTATTAAGTCACCTTAGCAACAAAACCAGGAACGTAAAATTCTGATTTAATTTACTGTAAGCTGAAACAAAACTTTATTAAAAGAAACTCAAGGCATTTTTAGAAAAATTAGCTCACTGAAGTCCTATGATTCAGGTATTTGGTTTTTTGGAGGTAACTCATCTAATAATTGCCTTGACTGGACAGTTTGGGCTAAGATAGCTCTATATTCTCAGATAAAAACTCACCACAATCATTTTTAAATGTCAAAAGAAGTTGCTTGAGATCCACTTTCATGCCAATGACTTATCTACCTCAACAATTTATCACGCAACAGGTTCTTGGTGGCAGCAGGGCAACGATTCCGAGCACTGAAACCCAGGGAATCATCTTTAATGGTCCAGGAGAAGTACAAAATTAATCCAATATTGAACAGCAGCCTTCATACGGAATGGAACGTGTCACATCCGACGGCCACTTCACATTGTTGTGTGATATTGACGTCCACTGGCAAAGGGCTAATGCTTTCAATTCCTACTTCTATTCATTTACCTGTAGTCATTTCCACCTACATACCACTCAGTTTGTTTTAGGTCATCTTTAACATCCCAAATTTCTTTTTCTCATTAGGGGAACAAACACACATTTCTACTTTGTTTTTTGAGGTAACATGAAAGAGGCTGTCAGTTATACAATTTAATTGTTCAGAAAACTAGATTTTTGTCATGCAGCATTGTTCCTCTGTTTACGTAGATCTCAAGATGACCCCAAGTCCTCGGGTGGGGTAGGGAGAGGCAGTCACAGAGCACACTTCACCTTCGCAGGCCTCCCCTCACCCCTATACAGGATCTTATTTCTCATATGAGCCTTCCGATGGAAAGAAGAAAAAAAAAAGCAAGCCCAAGAAGTACTTTCTGTTAGAGCAAAGGTGAAAAGGAGTAAGCTCTTGAGGACCATCGCCAATAAGAAAAATGAAGAACAATACAGTCCAAAATATAAATGGGGAAAAAAGTAAGTTTTCTGCTCACAAATGTTAGGAGACAATGGCTTGTTGCTCTCAAATGGCTTATAACCTAACTGAAGTTTCTTCTTTTGACATCTTCTGTGATAGCACAGTTTGGTAACTTAAAGGTAGTTTCGATGTTTTGGGAACAACCCAAGGCATTTGGAGCTGTGTCTGGGGAGTAAAAGTCTCCTACGGTGCTGTCAATAACCCTGGAAGCTGGAGAGTGACCCTCCTGCAACTGCAACCCCCCACCCCTACTCCCGACACAAGGATCCACCCTGTTGACAGTGCAGGTTTGACTCCGAGCCCAGGCTCCTCCTGTGTGTGCATCTCCTGGTCCTACAGCTTGGTGCACGCTGACAATAAATCCTGGTTAAGAATTATTGGCTGAAGAGCAGTCCTGATCAAAAGACTGGCAATGGCCCCACATCTCTCTCCTCCTGCTTTTCATGTGACCTCCCTAGAGCAGCAAAATTTCTACATGGTAAATCTGCCTATTTGATCTGATCAAGGCATGTTCCCAGTTTGTCTACATGCAACAAATCTCTGGCTTTTGCAACAGTTTTATTGGTGCTTTATGGGTGCCTAATAAAAACTCCCGCTCTTGACAACTCCCCCTACCTCATCATCATCATTGTCACTCACGAAGCTCGGCAGCTACTGCATCCCCCCATCTGCCAGCCTGCTTAGCAGCATTTGGCATTCACTGTTGATAATCTTCATAATAAGCCTGCAAGGTAAACTGTGGCAAAGCCAGAAGACCTCGGAGGCCCAAGGATCTGGGTGTGAGTCCAGCTCTGCCATGTACTGAATATGTGACGTGGGTAAGTTGCCCACTCATGCTGAGCCTGCTTTTCCAGCAATAAAATAGAGATTAAAAACTTCCAACTTAGCATGGCTATAACGTATGTGAAATGCTGTGCTTAACAGGTACTTAATAAATGACAGCTATCACATCATTATTATTATGGTCTTATGATCAGGCTCTAATATATGAAGTCATTCATCTAAACCATCTGTACGGCTGGTTCTAGAGTCTGTGCTCTCTCTCTCATGCAAAATACTGAACTACATATGGATACTTTGGAGTGTCCAGCATATTCTGTTGCCACTGTTGACCCTTTACATGATATCTGTTTGCTTCCCATTTTTCCAAAATAATACACTGATTATTCCCCACCTGGATCCTCAAAGGAGCCACTACCACAACCAGAAGTCTGCTGCAACATCCCCTTCTGTGAAGGGGCACTCAAGAAAACAGGCATCTCTCTACACATAATAGATACATTCTGTTTCCACAAAAAGCCCCAACTCCTGGGAAAGCAAATTAGCCAATAAAAATCTTAACTACTAAGTTACTTCCTTTTAGGTTCACTCTGATTTCATGTAAGTCCGAGACATGAGTCCCTGCCTATCTCTACGATCTTATTAGTTGGGTAATGAGAAAGAAAACGATCACCCATCTGGTTTAATCTTTTGGCTTTATACGCTGTATCTGGAACGTACAGTGCTTCTCTAAGGTGGCCCGAGAGTTTCTCAAATTAATTTGTAATTCCTTTGAAATATTTCCTTTAAACCATAGAATCCTATCTTTTGAAAATACTCGAAACTCATAATTCAGGGCTCTGCACTTAATAAGTGTTCTTGAGCACAGCAGGCTCTCCATAAATATTTGCTGACAGTTCAATAAGCATTAGCTGATGATGGTAACCCACTTTGGAAACAGACGCAAACTGTATCAAGATGCATCGTGTGGGCACAGCCACATCATAACTCAAAAAGGTTTCCCTAAAGCAGCCAACCCATGCTGATGGCTGAGGTTTCTCTTACACTATGCTTAGATGTTTGCAATTCTCTCGCTCTCTGTGTCTCATTGCTGGCTCCTTTACATCATTCAGGTCTCATTTCCAAAGTTGGAAGGAGCTTTCTTTGACTTCCTCCTCTCTGCCCACTTACTCTCTCTGGCACTGTTCCACTTTATGTTCTTCACTGGACTACTTAGTATCTGAACCATCTTATTTGTTCATTCTTCCCTGCATTCGTTCACCCTCTACCATTTGTCTCTTGCTGGCGCTCCATTAATAGGTGACCAATGAGCCCCAGCACTGACAAAGGTGCATGGCACATGAGTGAGTGTTCCACAAAAAACATGTGAATGGAGAAAGCGATAAATAAATATAGTGGCTTTTATCACTGTTCTCCAGTTATGTCTCATAACTTAACCACATTATAATCCAACACATGGGCAAGAGCTTGTTTCCATTTATTTTATATCCCTGGAAGTGTTTAGAACAATTCTATCCATACTTTGGGTACTCAACAAATCTCTGATGAAAAAAAATTTGGGAAATGACTCTGCTAGTTAAGAATATTATTTGGGATACCTCGGTGGCTCAGTCGGTTAAGCATCCAACTCTTGGTTTCAGCTCATGTCATGATCTTGGGGTCATGGGACCCAGCCCTGTGTCGGGCTCCATGCTGGGTGTGGAGGTTCGTTCAGATTCTCTCTCCTTCTCCTTCTGCCTCTCCCCCCACCACTCTCTCACTCACTCTTTCTAAAATAATAATAATAATTTAATTCCAGTGGTTCACATACTTAATGGTCAAACATTTGAACGACAAAGCCATTATTATCCAACTACCACATTTCCTGAAACCATTGATGAGACGATCTGGAAAGATGCATTTATTTCCCATGCAATTCTCAATTATTTCAATCTTGGTTCAAACAGTTTTCCCTAATTGGCCGTATCTGGCAAATGGACACATGGTCCAGAAGAGTATAGTATTTAAAAAAATTACTTAAGGTTTTTGAAAGCACCAACCACTTGTTGCAGCTCACTTATTTTTTTTTAACATACCTAGTAAAGATACCCAAGACAACCATCATAATGCAGTGCATTTTTAGGCAAAAAAAAAAAAAGAGTAATTTCAAATTTTCTCTAGTAGGCACTAAGCACATGCTGTAAATCACCGTTGGCTTCAATTCGTTAATTTTTTCACTAATAAGTCAGAGGTTTCATAATTTCCATTTTTCTGCTGAAAATATAAACTTCATAATGAGGTAAACATATATTTTTATTATTTGTGCAAACAATCTGTTAGCACACTTTGGGATCTAGAAAACTTTCTACTGGAATTTATTAGCTGTAAAAGCTTCTGATGCCTTAGCTGATACTAAACTTTTTTTCTAGATTACACTAGACTTCAAGAACGCAAGAGGTAAACGGATAAACCACTCCAATAATTACAAGAAGAAACTACAAGAAGAAACTACAACAAGAAACTGTAAAAATGGGTAAAACTGTAAACTATTTTTTAAATGTTTCCTTTAAACCTTAGAATCATAACATTTGAAAATCCTTGTAACTACAAAATGGGTAAGAATAGTGAACTACAAAGTCAAAAAACATTGAAGATATAAAACTTATTGTATATAAACTGGATTAAAAATGGGTATTTGCCTGTCGGCTTGGAACGTCAGCTGAAGGTCAGTGGGGGAAAAAAGTTATTCTGGCCTTAAAGAAATACCATCTCAAGCTCTATTAAGACCCGGTTTCTGGACCATTCATACCCATCGCCTCCCTCTTTCCTCTCTAACAGACCGGAGGTTGCTGGGGAGGAGATCCTCCAAGGTAAAAGCAATCCATCCCACTGGGAGCCCTCTGGCCTTGGGTACTCATCAACCTGCAGCTGAGGACAGAGATGCCCTAAGGCAATCCCTTGGGGTGATAACGGGTACTTGCAGTGGGGGGGAAACTGGATCTGATATTTTATACACCTGAAACTTAACTTGAAAACTAGGTCTACCCCTCAAAATGTTAAGAACCTGTGTTTGAGGTTTACGAAATGTGTTTTTATTTTGCAGGAGATCAAACCAAAATTTTGTCAAAGCATTCAACTGAGTTTACTGATCCTTGATTGGGGGAAACGTGTAGTTTATTTAATGCTAAAAGCATTCAAGCCTTTTGATGTTTTGGGCAAGGCTATTTTAAAAGAATTCCCTCTTTATTTTGTCCTGATTAAAACATCATTAAAACAAGAAAAGAGATGATGTCCTTAATTCTCTAAAATTACTAACTTGATCTTGAATAGGTATGTATATACTCATATTGGTTTAGATACACACACACACACACACACACACACACACAACACATGCACACAAAGAAAACATAATCCTAAGGGATTCCTGGGTGGCTCAGCGGTTTAGCGCCTGCCTTTGGCCCAGGGCGCGATCCTGGAGTCCCGGGACGAGTTCCGCGTCGGGCTCCCTGCATGGAGCCTGCTTCTCCCTCCTCCTGTGTCTCTGCCTCTCTCTCTCTCTCTCTCTATGTCTATCATAAACAAATAAATCTTAAAAGAAAAGAAAACATAACCCTAAAATTCCTAATCAAATAAAGGTGATTTTAAGCTATTTCTTTTTTCTTTTCTTTTAAAGGAAAACTCCACAAGTCCTCCTCCAGTGGGTTTTCTTCTTTCAGAATGTTGTTTTCCTGGAGATGGTCATTGAAATGAATGAAAAATGGACAGGCCCGGCCAAGTGAATTCTTGGCTGTAACATCCTTGGGAAGTGCTTTGTGGGTAGGCAGCTGAATGAACTGCTATAAAAGTCACGGAGTTGGCACTTAATCATTTCCGTTTCTCTGTTCCTGGGCCACATCGCTCCTTTTTGCTTGCATAAGAAATGTCAGGCTGCTAACAGGGAATCAATGTTTTAATGGCCAATTTCAATCAAATACTGAATATGTGTTTTCTAATAAGAGTGTCTGCAACAAATTTTCTGGTTTTGTCCATGGTGGGAAAGATAACCCACATCCATGGTGCCAACTTTTATTCAAGTTCTTCCAACTCTGATTTTTGTATCAACAGTAAAGTATCTAGCACTTGTACCATTGTCTCTTCATAATAATAATAACTGGGCATTTAATGAGGTATACTGCTATGCAACTACAAGTCTACATTCTCTAACTTCTCCTCCATTGGGTGTGATCAGGTGACCAGTTTCAGCAAGAAGATATGCAACCTCCAAGAAGCCTCCTTATGGGGACAGAGGATTGCCCTTTTGGTCACTCCCTCTTTTCAACTGGCTGGAATGCAAATCTGATGTGATGGTTGGAGCTCTAGCAGCCATCTCGGACCATGGGGTAGAAGCCTAGTAATCACAGTTGAGAGCAGAGTAATACAATCTTGGGTCCACAGTATGATGAAGACACCACACCAACCTTGGACTACCTACCTATCTCCTTGAAGCTGCTGTTATTTTAGGCTTTTGATCACATGTGGCCAAACCTGATCCTAACTGATAGAGCATTCTCCTTGGGCCTTCTTGCCAATCTTTCTACCAAATTCTATTCTCAAACCCATTCATACTCAGGTCTAAAAAAGACAAGTCTTTAAATTTCATCAGGCAGATTCATATGAAACCATTAGCTAAATTCCTTCATTCCATACGTCTAAATGGCAAGCACAGCATTATCTTGGAATGATACTGGAGATCATCTCTGTGACCCCAGAATGATTTATCCTGCCCAGAATGGAATCAACAAGCTGGAGACTCTGATGGTCATGTTCTGAAATGTTCTGTCCACTTCATTAGTCTCATAGCAGAATATCTGATTCTGAGAACTATACGTGTCTGGCTCGCTAATCTATGAACCAGAGAATTAGACTCACTGTCTGAAGACAATGTGTTTGCTTCAAGAGCATTATTCTAAATGAAGTAAGTCAGTCAGAGGCCTGTAGGCTTAAGACGACTCCTTCCAAAAAGTGCTTAGTCTCAATGCATTTTCTAAACTTAGATTTGTTTGGTGGACAAACCCAGACTTACATGTTATAAGCACAGAAACAACCATTGCTGTGGCTATGGCTTGGTTCAATTCTCTACTTTTGCTATTTTGGAAGTTTACGACAGCCTAGTAAATGGTGTTATTATCCTGATGGTTAGCCAAGCAAAGCCACATGGTCTGCACTAGGTTTTTAAAAGCCACAAAGATTTCTTGTAATACTGTCACCATGCAAAATGACAATTTGTAAACCTGCATAAGCCACTGACTTATTTAGTGATATGACAATTAGAAAAGCACCATGATATGATTAGTTGCATTTTGTATAAAAGAGATATTCTTTAGGGATTTGATTGATATAATGTATAAACAGAAAACGTTTTCCTCACTTCCTTAAGCATGGACAAAATTCACAGAAATTCCAAAAGCTGACTGTCTCTGAGGTTTAGGAAAGCTGAAAACATACTCCAATTTGTCTCTTAGGACCGCTTTCCTGTGCCAACTGCTATAGGACTTAAACCCAAATGAATAGCTAAAGAGTGTTAACATAGTTTAGCTCTGTTTCTTCTTAGAATAAGGATTCCTAACATCTCCCCAGACACATTTATGTAATGTCTTCTTTATTCATGGTTAACTTCCTGGACTCCTGACCAGACACTTCCATAAGGCCATCCAAACAACTGATACCATTCACTGCATACCCCATAACCGTGCTCTGTGCATTTGGAGGGACAGAGAAAGGCCCACAGGATGCTAACTCATGACTCTCTGGAGTGATGGTCTGGCCCACTCAGTCAATTCATACACTCAAACATGAGTCAAACACTTAGCCTAACACCGGGCATGTAGTGGGCTCAGCATTATCCTTATAGCTGTCACTACCACTAATTTCTTCTCCTATAAGTTAGTAGACACTGACTAGTAAGAGCCATCAACTAAGAAAATAACAAACAGTAATACATCACCAGTGACCTGATATGAAATAATGGATCTAATAAAATGATGGTGCTTTTAAAATCCTAAGAGTGGTTTCATCAATAGCGATATATCCTCTGCCTCCTTCTGGGAGCAATCTAAAGTTGCGTTCGACTTTGTATAACTATCTCCATAGATCTCCGTGCTCTTAAAAAAAAAAGTCTCAAAAGCATCTAAAATAAAATGAAAAATGAAAATAAAAAATCTAAGGTAAAATACAAAGGTAAGGTGCAAGGGATCCCTGTCAGCTGAACATCCAAGTCCCCATAGTTCAGAGGGTGGTTGGGAGGGCACAGGCCATCTGAGTACCACATTGACAGATGAAATGAATACTGATGGGAAGCCTTCCAATGGAAACAGAACAGCCCAGTGCTCATGTCCCCAACCCCACCCCTCAGCTCAGTGTCACTGTCTGTCTCTACCCGACTGCCAGGTGAGGGGGGGACCAAAAGTATAGCACAAGTATGGTGAAACCATCAGAGATCTTACAAAGATCCAGTATTTCCTAAAGGCCATGAGAGTTGTGCCAAAAATCAGTGGAGCTGTTGAGCAGAGTGAGGCTAGCCTATAACTGAGGCAGATGGTGACAGGATGGTTGCTTCCAGGGAGGATGACCCAACTCCCAAAGGATTTAGAAGACCGTTGTGAAACTGGTGGCACCCTTGAAGATTGTTACAGAAATAATCCCCTTGAGAACCAGGTTGGGCAAGGTGAAACTCAAAGCAAAGGATATCACATTGTATTATTAGGTAATTCCAGAAATAATAAGGAGGAATGTCAACAATATGACTGTCTGCTGGGGCTGCCACAGCACCATACCACAGGCCAGGGGGGCTTAAACATCAGAAACTTCTTTGCTCACAGTTCTGGAGGCAGGCAGCCAAGGGCAAAGTGTTGGCAGCTTTGGTTTCTCCAGAGGCCCCTCTCCTCTCACTGTGTCTTCAAAGGATGCTCTGGTGTCTCTTTCTCTTCTTAAAGGACATGAGTCCTATTACATTGGGGCCTGACCTTATGATCTCATTTAACATTAACTACCCCTTAAAGGCAGAATACAATCATACTGGAGATTAAGGCTTCAACATATGAATTTTGGGGGGCACAATTCAATCTGTAACAACCACCAAAAACTAGGGAATAACAGAGATGGAAGAGTCAAGGGTGGTTTCCAGAATCCTGCCTTCACAGAGATTGAGAACTCGGTATATTATACTTTTGCTCAGGAGAAGGAAAGAAGAAAGGCAGATGGATGAATTCTGTATTGGGTATATGAAATTGTTACAAATACACAAACCACATAAATACCCAAATTGTCACATCCAAGAAGCAGTTGAATATATGGGGCCTAGAACTCAGGTGAGGCTATCTGTCCAAATGTAGGTAGGTAGGTAGGTACGTAGATAAAGATGTGTGGGTGGCTGGATGGATGGATGGAGAGATTAGTCGATAGGCAGACAGACAAATAGATATGGAAGTTGTTAGTGGTATTTAATACCATGGGGGTGGCAGAGACTGTAATAATAGAGAAAGTGGCCAAGATAGATCCACATTTAAGAAATAGGTAGAGAGGGCAGCCCGGGTGGCTCAGCGGTTTAGCGCCTGCCTTCGATCCAGGGCATGATGCTGGAGATCCGGGATCGAGTCCCACGTTGTGCTCCCTGCATGGAGCCTGCTTCTTCCTCTGCCGTGTGTCTCTGCCGTGTGTCTCTGCCTCTCTCTGTGTCTCTCATGAATAAATAAATAAAATCTTAAAAAAAAAAAAAAAGAAATAGGTAGAGAAAAGGAGCCAGGGGAGGAAACCAAGAAGTAACAGAAAAATAGGAATTATTCAGCAGACAGCGTCCAGTTAACAAGGATAAAAGTGGAAATGAACATGTCTTCAAAAAGGAGATGACATCTGCAGAGAGTTGATCCTCAGCTACTGAAATCAGGCAAACATCAGAACTAAGAACTCCTCGGATGGCTGTTGAAGGTAGAATGTAACCCCAAAACATCTGTATGATTTAATCACACAACTAGACTACGGTTTGTTCTTGGTACGCAGACTGGGGGCTAATAGTCCAGGGGTGTGCGGACGGCCAGCTTCAGCTCAGTGACACACCAGGGGGCTCCTCTCCCTCAGCATGACTAAGTACCCTGCCTCATTTAGGGCATTCCAAATGAAGGGTTGGTCCCTCCCTCACCTTAAGGGCAGAGTGCAGAGTGGTAAAACAACCTCCTGATGCTCCCGAAAATCAGATCCATATTCCCCCACCCTTGTTCATTATAGGAGTCTGCAGAAGCACTTTCCTCTATTCCTTAGAGTCTAATATGGAAAAACAGTATGTTTTGTAGTGAAAATTCGCTACAATAGTCCAATAAAACCAGGCCACTTAGCAATGTTGTAATGACTCTATTAAAATGGATCTTTCTTAGATGGCAGCTACACTTGCGGGGAGCAAAGCATAACACACAGACTTGTGAAATCACTATATTGTACATCTGGAACTAAAGTAACATCGTGTGTCAACTGTATTTCAGCTAAAAACAAAAATAACATTGGGCAGCCTGGGTGGCTCAGCGGTTTAGCACAGACTTTGGCCCAGGGTGTGATCCTGGAGACCTGGGATTGAGTCCCACGTCAGGCTCCCTGCATGGAGCCTGCTTCTCCCTCTCCCTGTGTCTCTGCCTCTCTCTCTCTCTCTCTCTCTCTCTCTCTCTCTCTCTCTCTCTGTCTCTCATGAATAAATAAATAAAATATTTTTTAAAAAATAACAGGCCTTTTGGAATAAAGCATTTAAAGCTGTGGGGTATTTTTAAGATTTTATTCATTTATTTGACAGAGAGATCACAAGCAGAGGGAGTGGCAGGCTCCCAGCTGAGCAGGGAGCCCCATGCAGGGCTCTATCCCAGGACTCTGAGATCATGACCTGAACTGATGGCACAGGCTTACCCAGCTGAGCCACCCAGGTACCCTGCTGGGAGTTTTTTAAATGACTTGCAAAGACTTGAAATCTGAGCACAATCAAATCAGTATCTCAGTTGACTGAATGAATCTCCTCCCACACCTAAATGATCAAACCTTAATGAAGCTAACTATTTCAAGCTTATCCTATGGTGGTGGATTCAAGGATGTTAAATGGGTGTGGCTGAGGGCTACATGGCTAAAACCAGGTGAGCCATATGGCAATTTCAAGTGGCCCCATCCAGAACTTCTAGCTCAGGAAATCATCAAAAGTAGAAGCAACATTGCCCACGCTGAGCGTAGCACACATGGACAACAATATTGTTGCGAGAGAAGAGTTGCCTGAATAGGTTCATCCACATGGCCCAGCTGGTTATGCAATAGAGGGATAAGTTCTCGTGAATATGCAAGTTCCATCCAAAAAAAAAAATCTTTTCATTTTTCCCTTTTTCCTGACCACACACACATGCACACGCAGAAATAATGATGGTGATGATGATGTGACAGTAAGAGAATGGCATAGCTTTTAAACAATCATGTGAATGTACTGAACACTTAAATGATTAAACTGGAGAATTTTATGTGGGCCTTTTACTACAGTGTTTAAACATTTTTAATAAAATGCAAGAAAAAAGAGAGAGAAAGAAAAAGCCATGGACTTTTACCCTATTCATAAACTCAGCTAAATTACAGACTAATGGGACATCATAGGAGATGTAAGATCCAAATTTCAGGAATATTTCCACATCTAGCCTCATTCAATGGAAATTTATTCTAAATATAGTGAATACAAATGGCAGCACATGTGCACATGGAAGATTTTGGAGTTTGTTTGACTTCTCTTTTTTGACTTTTATATTTTATATCCAGTTGATGGAAGGGATCAGAGGAAACCTGTTTAATCTAATTTCACCCTTACTACGTGCATTAGAAATGCCACGGCCACTTTTTCTTCAAATTTTATGATGTTGGGAAAATTTCATTTATTGAGATAAACAAGGACGTTGGCACAATAAAAAGATCTGATAAACATACAACATATATAGTATTAACTATAAATCATTACTATAAATCCAAAGGGGGGAAAAGCCTTATATTTGCTTTGTTTGTATTCCTTCTCCTCTTCAGGTCCAAAGTTTCTACTTAGAGGTCGTAACTGTATCAAGACGAGGAGCAGGACCATTCAAGGTGTCTTCACGTTCTGGACAAGGACATACACACACACAACAAACACGTCATGTCGTGGTTGATTTCACTATCAACAAAAAGATCTAACAATCATCTTTTATGTTTTTAGACACAAGTGAAGGGTGTTTTTGTTGTGCATCAGATCTACTGGTGAAGTCATCACAGCCCTGGGAATTACTCACTAGCTAAATAAGCTTGCTATGACACCAGGGGAGTATCAACCATTGTTTTTTCCAGGACTCACAGTAACAGACACGACTTCTACTAGTTCCTATTTAAAGGTAAGAGACGGGGAATTTGGGGAAATAAATTCTAAAGATTTGAAAAGTGTAACACCTGAAAAGTGTAACACCCCAGACTGCCTCATTCACCCCTTCCAGCTCTGAGGCACTTAACAAGCCTGCTCCCACTGTAGTTAAGAAAAGTAGCTCTCTGAGAGAAGGTGGGGGCGATTTCCTCTACCTCTACACAAATCACTTGAAAAGCAAGGAAGAAAACAAATGGTTCCTGGGGTCCACAGTCACTGAAACCAGTTGGCAAAACTTTGAGTTAGGTGAGGACTAATGCTTCAAACTGCAATCTAACTGTGCTGGGCTTCCACCTGGACCTGATTCCCATTAACTAATTAGTTTGTTTATATATTTTGAGAGAGAGAAAGAGAGAAAGAACGCATGAGCAGGGAGGGGCAGAGGGAGAGGGAGAAAGAGAGAATCCCAAGCAGACTCCACACCCAGCAATGTGCAGCCCAATCTCATGACCCTGAGATCATGACCTGAGCTGAAATCAAGAGTCAGAGGCCCAACTAAGACACCCAGGCGCCCCAGTTTCCTTTAATACAACGATTCATTGGAAGCACCCTCTCCCCACAAACATGGCCACTGAAAAATAAGCAACAAAGATGCAGATTCACCTGGGTGCCAACTGTTTGCCTGGTACGCACCACAATCATTTGTCATTTAGAAATGCCTGCTTTCACACGTCCCGTCTTCCTTCTGATCTATGTCACATCCTTTTACTCTTCCAAGTGAGCTATGAAGCTAAAGGACTGACCTGCCCCTTCTCTCCAGGTACACTAGCACACACCCTCCAGAACATTTAAAAAGAAGATAGAGAATGGTCCTGCTCCTCGTCTCCCAGTTCTAGCCGGGTACTGTTTGTTACCTGTATGCTGTCAGCAAAGGCTCTCAGGAGAGAATCCTACAACAGGCAATTAGCACAGTCTATAGCCTACGGCAGCTCTGATGTCACCCTACCCCCCCACGCACCCCCACCTCCGCTGCCGCCGCCAGTGTCTCCTCTCCCACTGGATGCTCTTCCAACAAGCTTTGCACGGTGATGTGTTTTCCTGCCTAAAACCACCGGGGCCAGAGGGCAGGTCATTATGTCACCACATAGTAAAAGCTGCTCGGGTTGGGAGAGGTGGTGGTGGAGCCATCACTAGAAGAGAAGTTGCCAGTGTCCAGAAACAGAGACCCCCATTCAACTTCCCAGCTGGGTGAGTACCTTTGTGACCCAGGGAAGTTATTTAACCTCCCTAAGGTCTAATACCTTCAGCTGTGAGGCAGAGATGATAAGGACAACTGTCCTCCAGAGCTTGTCCACAGGATTACAGAGGACAGCTTATGAAAGTTCTTGACTCGTGCCGGCCTGACCGCAGCAAAGTCCCAATACTGACCATTATTGCTTGCACGTGCTCAACCTTCTAAGAAGACCTATGAATGGGCTTCATCAATTGAAGCATCTGTGCACATTTCCTTGAGTTCCTCCATTAAAGCTCTTATTGGTTTCTAATCAATTCAAATCAAATATTTAGAACTTGGCACAGCACCATCCCTCTGGTTTGGCTCTTCTCCTAGGAGTCCGCTCAGCCTCTGATAACCTCAGGCCACTGAGTCAAAAGTTCTCTCATACTATCACCTTTGTCTCAAAGAAAAATGTTCTTTCTCTACCTCCTCTCTTAGTGACAGCCTAGGACAGAGGTACCAACTCCGCCATTAAGAGCTGAAGTGTAATGCTTGCTCCTGGTTACCTGTCCAGATCTATTAAATCGGGAGGGACCTAAGCCATGTATGTGCAAGTGCCCAGGATGCCAGAGGGTCATATGAAAATACTTTGTGATTTCTGGATGGTGGCAGTTGCGCCCGTCACAATGGCTTCCATGCCCACAGCTCTGGTGGAAGGAAGCAGCCTTACATGACCAGTTTAGCTCCACCTGCGGACTGGTGGTCGGCACCATTCGACTCCATTGCCACCTGCTGCAGGGACATGGCCTGGGTCACGAGGCTGTAAGCCTGTCTCTTTCAAATCTGAACAAGAAAATACTGAAAGAGTACCAAAGGGAGGAGCAAGAAGAAAAGCTGCAAGGGTCTGAGAGCGAGAGAGGGCAGAGTGAACCAGAGATGCCTGGAGAACGTGGAGAGGAACGAGAATCAAGGAGGTGGTGGGGAGGCTGCTCGGTGGAAGCAGAGAGAGAGGCAGGAAGCCAGCTGGCACTGCTCACCCAGGCACAGGGTTGCTGGGTTACATTCCCCCGCAGCCTTCGAGTGAAGATCCAGAAACACCTGCTGCTGCAGGCCCCAGACCAGCAGCTCTGGATTCACAACAAGCCCTGAACCTCCCAACTTCGCAAGGCCCAGCCCCAGGTTCCCGCTCTCAGATTTCCACAGGCTTGTGTTTCACTCAACGCCTGGTGTGCAGGCTTACCTGGATGTATTTCTGTCCCCACAGCCAAGAGTGTCCCAGGAATCCTGTGGGTGTTGCCAATGCTACGGAGACGCAGCCTTTTACTACTCTCACTTAGTCCTCAAAACACCTGATGGTAAGGGGGACATTAGAAAATGCACCCCAAACTGCTTCTATTACCTGCTTTTATAACATAGAGTTTTGTATTTCATTACAACATTCTTTCTGCATCACATCACACTGCTCAATAAAACTCCTTCTTTACAGCAGCATTCATTCATCTTAAAGAAATGAAGGAGCCGCATGTCTGTTCTGTTCCATGTCAGGGGTGACGCTGGGCAGCTGGGAATGAGCTCCATGGGAATAACTTTACAAGCTGGCTCTCTTGCCATTAGGCCGAGGCTCTGTGCACAAACAAGTCCCCCGGCCCTCTGCAGGACGTGGCGGAGGCAGAGCCATCTGCTTGGAAAGCATGCTATTTCCACCTAATGGCCTGCCCTGAGCTAGGATGTGTCTTGATCCAAAGGACTGCATCACATTATATTTTGCACAGCTCTGGTTTCCTTACTTCAGGAAATGCCAAGTACATTGCATTTTATACTCTAAAAGTATTAACTACAAAACAAAACCTACTTTAAACATGTTCCCCAGGCCTTCACAGAATGCCATTTACATGCTATAGTATAAATATACAAATATTCAAATATTATAAACATGCAAAATAACACACACACACACACACACACACACACATTCCTGCTGAGTGCTTTCCTTCAGGAACAACAACAACAACAACAAAAAACCATGAGGGAAAATCTAGACTTCTCTTTGTCTTTAAGAAATGTAGTTTAATCTGGGACATTCAAAGGGACAATTAGGTCAGCTATTATGTATCAAAATCTTGGGCAAAATGCCAACCAAGCATTTAAATTGAAAAACTGCCTTGGAATTCTGCTAATTTTTTTTAACTTATATAAATCTTCTGATTTTCAGCAGTATCGATTGAGCAGTTTCAGATGACATTCCAGACACAGCGGGATGTGAAGGAAAAAACGTTATGATTTTTTGTGTGTGTGGATTTTTTTGCTTTTTTAGAATATTTTTTATTCTGAAAAATTTCAAACCTGTGTCTAATTTCAAAAGCTACACAGACCCTATACCCTTTGCTGAAATTTATCAATAGTTAACATTATTCCTCATTGCTTTGTGTCTCTGCCCATAAATATATACACTATTACTATTGCTGATCCATTTGAGAATACCCTATGGACACCATGATCCTTTACGCCTAAATACCTCTGTGCTGGTCTTCTAAAAACTGGGATGTTCTCGTATATAATCTACAATGTGTTGAACACTGTCTCCTCAAAAAAATCATGTCCACCTGGAACCTTAGCATGTGACCTTATTTGGAAACAGGATCTCTGCAGATGCAATTAGTTAAAATGAGGTCATACTGGGTTAGGGTGGGGCCTAACCCCAGTGACTAGTGTCCTTATAAGGCCACATGAAGACATGGACACACAGGGGAAATGCCACGTGATACCAGAGGCAGAGTTTGCGGCGATGCAACTAAAAGCAAGAGAACAGAAGGATTGCCAGCAACCACCAGAGGCTGGAAGAAGCAGGGAGAGACTTTTCCTTGGAGCCTCCAGAGGGAACATGGTCCCTCCTGACATCCTGATTTCAGGCTTCTAGCCTCCAGAACTGTGAGTGTATTTCTATTGTTTCAAGCCACCCAGTTTGGGGTATACTTTGTAACAGCAGCCCTGGGGGCTTAATACATAATCACAATCCATTGAGGACATTTAGGAAATTTAACATAGATATAATGCTAGTATCTAATAGATAGCCTGCATTCAAATTTCCTAAGTTTTCCCAATAATGTCCTTTATAAATTTTTTTTGCTCCAAACCCGTCTTCAGCCCAGGATCACATACTACATTTAGCTGTGCCAAGCCTCCTTAGTCTCCTTCCACCCCATCAGCTGTTCATTTCATTGTCCTTCAACATATTGATAGTTTTGGTCAGTACATAACAGTTTGCAGACTATAGTATATAGCTGAAGATCCCCATCACACACACCATTTTTTGTACTGTTGCTTTGCTATGCATGGCACCACTACTACCAACCTCTGTCTTTCCACACATCTCCTCACCCCTGAAAAGTACACCCCCCCCAATTAAAGGTCCAAACTAAGGCCTACACCACCATGAATCCTTTACATACTCCCAGTCATGTCATCCCTCTATCTTCCAGAATTCTGTAATAGTTACTGTCTCAAGAGCTCATTTGACTATTAATGATAACCTGACTTTATTGTCATCTGACTTTTCATACCCATGTGTCCTATCTTATCAAAATCCTCCTTACAGCTAGAACTCTGTCAACACATCCATCATTTGAGTTTAATTAAGATTTTCAGTAATTTATTATACAATTAAAACCTTGGTACCCTCACTCACTGATTTTTCCTGCTTGATTTAGATATAACATAGAAGAAAGTAATAAAAAGTAGATCTTTCCATCTCAGATAAGTCAGTAATTATAAATCAGTAATTATTTCCATAAGAACAATTATTCTTTCAGGTATACAGGTGATGTTTGCTCATTAGGAAAATGCACCCCAGAGAATAGACTATGACTCATAAATAATAGCTAAGGTAGTTTTATTATCAACTATTGTATTGAAAAGCTATATGATCCTGTTATTCATCCAAACAAGGAAAATGAAGCAATTAGAATCAAGCCTCACTAATTTGTACTTACATTATTGAAAGCCCATCTGACTAAAATAGAGAAGTCTGATTTATAGAACATTTTTGAAGAAATGCAGTTTAATTCTTTCAAGTATAAAGAGTGATTTTTTTAAAAACCAAATCTAACAAATTGCTCAAATGAGATCTTGCTTTTATAAATATATAAGAAGGGTCTGTAATTAGCACATCACAGCCAGAGACATGAGTCAAATAGAAAACTACTAATTTAGTTCAGGACAAATCTGAGAATGCTCGGACATCTTAGCTTTTTCCAATTTCATTACTCCCAGAAAATATGATATTGGCTCATGAGGTGGCTTTGGTTTCCTTTTTAAAGTGAATTAATAGTTCAATTTTGTTTCAAAATGTGGTTCAAATTTCTTAAGTCAAAGAAAGCTTCAGCATCTTAGCCTGTACATAGGCCTCTGCTTATGCTGGAAACTGCAGACTCTGTGCAACTGAGCTTCATGCAATTGAAGATAAGTCATCTTGTTCCCCTTCTGCTTTTGTTCATTTTATTCCTATCTCAGTGGGCCCCTTTTTCATCAATATACAAAAATAAGCATCACTGTAGCCCTTTTTAAATCATCACACACAATTCAGTCTTTCAACCTGGTAGTGATCATTTTATATTCTACAATCCCCAAGCATCTCTAGGACCCTCATCTTACTTTTCAAAACGTGGATACATGGCCTATGACACAGTGCTTTCTGATGTGCGAGCAGATTTCAATGATGAGTCTTACAGAGGAATAAACACTACCTCATATTGTTACATATTTATTGAGCCTCTATCCTCTTTGGGTATTTGGCTATGCTTACCTTCACATACAGCAGTTGTTTAAAACCCTCCAATTAAGCCCAATGAATCCTGTCTCTGCAATTTCTAGGTCTACTCTGAATTAGCAGATATAAATTTTTGACAATGTTTTAAAAATTCTTTTTTAAAAATAGCTAAATAAATCTTTAATATTTCTAATTGCAAAGGTACAGAAATTGCACAGCCACACTGTTTTAAAAATTCTATGGGTGTACAGTCTCTCCTATCTTAAAAAGAAACAGCAAATAGAGAAGACTAGCATGTCAAACATAATGTCTACCAGTTTCCTCCTTTATGAAGCTCAAGGCTGAGTAGCTCAGTCTACCCCAGGCTGTTCACCCATAGCCAAAAGCCTTTAGAGCAGGCTACTGTACTCTTCCACTGTGACACCCTCACAAGGTCCTGTGAGAGACCCGTGAGGACAACATAAGACAATCTGAAGCTTGGGTGTTGACCTTTCGTTGGTCTGCAGCCCTGTCCAGAGGCCTTGGCTATGCTCCAGGCTCAGTGGACCCTTGCTGACCCTGGACACAGCTGCTAGGAAGAGTCTGCGGTCTAATACCACACTTCAAGGAAAGATCAGCATGAGTGATGATCTACTGGATCAGAAAATATTCCAGCACGTGAAGCCAGAATACGTTCATGTCCTCCTTCTTCTTAGCTTTTAAATGATTGAGTTAAAATCACTATAGAGAACAGAGAGAAGTAATCTCCAGATGATATGTTTGTAGTTCACTGCTCAGACAGACAATTGATATCCTACCAATTGGAGGGAACTACCACTGGGGGAAATGGCTTCAGTCTGAACAGTAAGCTCGGAATCATAATTTTAGGAAGTAATCCTCCAATAGTAACTGGCTTAAAATTGGCAACTCATTTAGGGGCACATTTTGCAACTAATTTATAGGGAGATATGGGAAATATAATTAGACATGTGACCCAATAAAAACTTTTCAATGGTTGAATTAATTCTGTCCTGACTACCATCACTACATATTCCCACCCCATGAAATTGCTTTTATTGAGGTGTGCTTTGGAGAAATTCTCTTAGCTTATACCAAGGGAAGCTACAAGAAATGGCCGTAGAAAACTTATTCCATAAGAGATTATTCATAAAGCCCCATTTCAGGACATCATAATAGAAGAAGGCCTACCTCTGATGATAAATGTATTGATCCTCCATCAGAAAACATCATTATTTAAATTCAGAACCCTTGGTGATGAAAGCATACTGGAATTAGAGTATGAAGAAGAGACTTGCATAATTTGTGAACTCTAAATCTTTCATGTACTAACCAAAGAAATAAAGGCTGCCAAATTATAACATAATAATTCCTTATCACTTCAGATTATTATTTTGCATCTATTACAGGAGTTCTTTTATATACAGATTTTAATTATATATCAACTTTGCACTTAAGTGGAAGGGAAAATACCTGAAAAATGAATGAGTTAAGTATGCCTAAAACTTCTTCACATTCAGAATCCAACTCCAAATTATGTTTTGACTCCAGCCACTCAGGCCTGTGTTCTTCCACATAAAACCACCTCAGTGATACTAAGAGCACTGATGACTCCACATTCTGTGAAAGTGCTCCACTATTTTCTCTGGGATTTCCTTCCAAGCTGCTGATACCCATATGCTGTAAGTAATACTGCTGGTGCCTTGGATGTTTGAGCATGCACAGGCAGTCACGGTAACATCCCAACTGCTGCATGGTGAAAGCACTTACAAGACACCATGGACTATATAAGAAGCAATCCTATCATCAGAATTGGTAAAATGGAAATGTGTGCATCTTAGCATCAATAAAACATGCTAGCTTTGTGACCTTGTGAAAGTCCCTTAGCCCAGATTCCATCTGCTAATTGAAAAGAGTATCCTCAATAAGCAGGAAAGGCTCCTAGGGCTTTAAGAGTCTATGACTTTATTTGCACTATTTTGTTTAAGCAGATACATTCCAAATAATCACAAGGTGTTTTTAGACTATTTGATAACAATTTGAGAATACAGAGAGATCATAAATGCTCCTGTTCCCTAATAAGACCTACAGATTACTTCTAGATACCTTGACTTGAATCTAAGCTGCACTGCAGAGATTTTTGCTTGAGGATATCTACTTACCTGGCCTCTAAGAAAGCACTGTACCTGGAAGGAAAAGACACAGGCACCAGAAGGATGAAGAGTCATTTTACAAGCATGAAAAGCTTATCTTTTGTAACCAAACTGACCTGGGTTCCAGTCACAGGTCTACCACTTACCAGCTCCATGAGTTCAGACAATTAGAAAATGTGTCCACAACTCCCTCAAATATATAATTCCTGCCTCAGATTATTTTAAGAAACACACATGGTAGCATCTAACAGTCTAGCATACACTATACTCAGTAAATACTCCCCTCGATGGCACACATCCTGTGAGATTCTTCCTGAAATCCTAGGCCCCAACGTGAAGTATAGTTATTTGGCAATTTGCCTTGATCAATGCAATGCTTCCTCTTCAATGACCAAAAGAGAGGGGAGCAGGTTGGGAATTTCTGTACTCTTAAAAAAGTTTGTCATGCTCATGAAGATAAACAGAAGCCCTTCTTTTACAGCAGCTAATTTGTTTAATATCTTTTTTTTTTAATGGAAGTCATAAGGGATTGGAAAATCTAATATCCTCTAAATATCACAGCTGCAGTCCCCTTATAGTGCAAATGGTACACTACCTTAGTAAGATTAATATTGTGCAAGAAATCACCAAAGCCAGCATGTTCCACCAGCTGTCCCATGGTGAGAATCTCTGAAAGCTCATACTGGCCCCTATAGGGCCAATTTTTTGAAAATTATGTTTGTCTTATCACCTTATGAAGCATTTTGTCTGCTTTTGTTTATTTCACTGTTGATTCCATAACACACCACGGATTCAACTTTCTGCCATAATTGCCTTGGATCAAAAGCTGTTTACAAACATAAAACTAGTCTCCAATTCAACTGAAAAGTAACAAAAATCATGGTACTTGTTCTTTTGTGATAATTACTTATTTACTTGTTTAAAATACAATGATTTAAAAGTTGTATTTGCAATTGGGAATGCCAACTGTGGGTTTAAAACAGGAAATGAGAAATAGAGGTTTTAAAACCATGCAAATGTACAAGATAATGATTAAAATTAATAACTACCTGAAATTATTGAAAATTGAGACAGACGTGGAATTCATTGTTCCCAAGGGCCCCTAGAATGAGCTGATGGTATGACAGGAGTCCCCTGACCACAATTCATGACTCCACAGTGAGTAGCAATAGTTAATCAAGAAAGCTGTTTCTTTAAAATATGGATTTTATTATGTGAAGATGTAAATGAGGCTCAATTTGATATCTCCTATGAAAACACAGACAAGAAGTACACAGAGTCACTTATCTTAAAATGACATTTTATCAACCTATCCTACAAAGTCAGAAGGAAAACTGCCAGACTTTTTTTAAACCAAAAAATTCATTTCAATATGAATTAGCCAGGAACAATACAACATATATCTCAATCTAGCAAACAGATAAAAAGATTGTTCAAAGCTGCCTTACTTGAGAGAAAATTTCTGAAGCTCTATATTGGAGATGTGCTCAAAACAGTTTCCAGGAAAAAAAAATAGAAAAAAAAAAAAAGAAGAAAAAGAATGAACTTCAAAAAAGGCATCATTGTTGAATGACACTGTTAAAGAAGATGTTTTAATGTGCTTGAAAGACACTTAACTTCCATATTGAAGATGAGAGTCTGTAACTGAGCAGTGAGGCCCTCCAGGTACCCGTCCTAACATTTCAATTAACAAGACAGCAATCTGTCTTCCCCAACACCTACCTACAGAGGTATCAGACTAGATTCGGCAGAAACCGAAACACCCAGAGAAAAGATCTACCGACTTTTCATCTAAGTCAGGCTGGCAACTCATGGCCCTATAATGAAGCTCAGCATCCACAACCCACAGCTTTTCAGCACCTCATATGATTATGAATGGGCAGCAGCCAAGGATCACTGGAAATGTGGAGAAAGCCTCTAACATGAAAGAGATAAACCAAGCCCACTAACAGAAGAAAAGATGTCTGATAAATTAGAGGCCATGTAGGAAGTAGAACAAAATGGAAAGGGAACAATAATCAGAATCCCTAGAAATAAGAAAAGATAGCAAATTCATAAAATAAGAACCAGAGCGGGGGGGGCAGGGGAAGCTACATTCACAAAGAGCTCTTAAGAATTAAAAAATACGATAGCAAAAATTAAGACAAATCAATAGTGGAGTTGGAAGAAATCTCTTTGAATGTAGAACAGAATGACAAAAAGATAAATAAGAAAATATAAGTAAATTAGAGGCTCTGTCCAAAAGGCCCCAAATCTGAATAACAAGAATAAAGGGGGGAAAAAGAGAGAGAGAGAGAAACAAAAAGAAAGAGAAACGGAAGAGAGAGAGAAAACAAGAAAAAAAGTTTCAAGAATTAGCACAAGAAAATTTCACAGAATTGAAGTCTTGGGTTTCAAATCATAAAGGGCCCCACTAAGAGTTTAACACAGTAAATGTAAAGAACCCACAGCAAGCCACAAAACTGTGGAATTTCAGAATACTTGAAAATATTAAACCCACTTAAAATGGAAAATTGGGAACATACAAATGAGCAGAAAACAGAATACCACTGGACTTGTTGACATCGATAGTGAAAGCCTAAGAACAATGAAATAATGCCTCCAAAATTATAAGTGAAAATTTTCAACCTGCAATTCTCAAATGATCCTCATTTTCAAAAAGGAAGAAAAAAAAAGAAAAGCATGTGTGTATGTGCATAAGCAAAAAAGGGAAAAGACAGGAAGAACATAAAAATGTCAAAAAGAGAAAAAAAATTTAAATAGCTAGCTAGATATTAAAATTTGGTTTTTTGTTTCTCTCATGGTTGGCAGAAAGTGTGCTCAATGATTTTCAGTCATCTTTCTTATTTTTTGGTGTATTTACAAATGAGATCTCTCTGAAGACATTTATCTTTAAAATTCTTAAGGCAAAAAAAAAATTCTTAAGGCAAACCGTCAAATAAGAAATCTTAAATGAGATACAGGAGTTTTTACCAAGGCTGATATCAATACGTATCAACATGCAAGCCAGTCACTGCATCATTGGGAAAACTCCTCCTCAATGAATAGGACACCTAATTAGCTCAGCATGTTCAAAGGGACAGTCAAAATTATTAGTCACATATATGTATTGTAAATTGAATACTTTGACAACAAATCTGAACTGCACAGGTAAGTGGCTTTTATGTTGACTTAGCAGTAAGGCACTAACCAGAATTTTAGAACCTGAGATCTAATTCTTATTTTTCCTTATATGGAAAAACCTGTACTTATAAAAAATCTGGGTAAGTTGAATAAACCCACTTTTCACTTTAACATATAGTGGCTCCCTGAGTTGACTATGTAATAGACTTACACTCAAGCAACAACTGAAATATAAAAAAGAACAACAAAGCTTTTGCCACATAAAGTACAACAGCAGCAAAAAAAAAGTCTCAAGTTGGATGGAAAGTACAAATCACGGGGACTATGAATTATTTGGGTCACTTAGTTGATTTACATGTGATTAAATTTAAGACATCAGTGGTGAAATTTGCAATGTGATCATCAATAATCTTTTGACCATATTTGCCTAAGACAGAGAGAAAAAGAGAAATGGAGAGAAAGAGGAAAAAGAGAGAGAACTTATCAGACAGGTATCTGAATAATGACTTACTCCTTTAACAAGAAGAGATGTGTCCTCAACATTGCATCCCACCACCCTCCTTCAGCAATAAATTTAAACTTTTATCCTCTATGATTATGAAGCTTCTATTTATATGGATCTGGGATCAGAAATCAAGACAAAAAGAAAAAATTGGACCATAAAACTGATTAGTGACATCAGCTCTCCACAATCAACCCAATTTTCCAAAATTGGTTAAGATTCAATTATATAGCATCTTTCTATTTAACTATGACCACCAGGAAACATTTTTTTGTCTTCTTCTCAAGGTAACTGAGAAGAAATATTTATACATTTAAATATATAACATTTAAATATAATTATTATATTAATGTATATTAATTAATTTATATTAATATATTAATTTATTGTTAAAAGGATCATGTAAATATCATAGAGTATAGTCCCAACATTTCCATGAACCTTTAAGATAAAACGCAAGACTTCAAAGACATCCCACTTGGCTCTCCTCTTTTGGGGGCCCTCAAGGTATCTAAATTTTACTCCCTCTGCCGCAGGGACTCTGCTGGAAGAAAACCTGGAAAATGCAATTCCCTCCTTACTTACCTTCCTCCCCCTTCCATTATCTCAGTACTTTCCGAATCTCTGAGCGGATCAGTGGAAAGTGAAACAGAAATGACTTACGGAAGCTCCTTCAAACATGCAGGAATCCAAAAAGGGGCACATACTTAACCGTCTTCTTCTAGAACACATCTAGATTACATCTTCCCTCACAAATATTCATTCATTCCTGTATTTGTTAAACATGTACTACAGGCTTAATACAGTTCCCAATTTGTGACCTTATTTTTAGATACTCTTATACCCTCTAAAGTTTCCCTAGAACAAAGCAGGTTAAGTTCATTCCTTGGCTCATTCATTTTTTCCACAAATATTTACTCATTACATTCAACCTTGAACATAAGTTTCTGCTTGCCCACTATCTCTGAGGGAACAACCACTCCCCCATTATCAATTCATAGGGTTTGGGGGAGGCTGACCCTCCAACTCCCAAGCCCCAGTGTTACGATTGCCATCTCCCTAGCCTAGTAACTGTCTCAGAAATGGGCATTTGACCCAAACCAAGCCAATTAGAGTCACCCCTAGGGCTTTTGTTAGGACAGTCAGAGGAGACAACCTCTTATTTCTGAGCTCAGTAGTCTAGAGCTGCTGGTTGCTCTAATTGCCTCCCCATGGAGAGTCTGCCTGGGAATGAAGCCAACACAGAGGGAAGCACAGCCAAGACAGCAGAAAGAGAGGGGGTCCACCTGTGTCCAGCCATGTCTGAAGAACTGTACCTCACCACTGGACTTGTATTTATATGAGCCAATAAAAAAAGCCAGTGGGTTATGCTTACAGTGGTTTGAGTTATGTTTCTGTCACTTGCAACCAAAAGAGTACTAATACACCTAAACTAGGGCTGGGCACCCTGCCAGCCTATGGGGCTGTAATAGTAAATGTGACAAGTTAAGTGGGTATCTGTGCAGTGTCCACATTGAGGGAACAAACGTGGACACCAGAATATCTGGTTAGAGAGCAGACTTCACAGACCCAAGTTCAGTGCCTAGCTGTGCTATTTACTGGATACATCACCTTGGATCTTCCCCGTCAATAAAATGGGCACAACTAGAGCTACCTCTTAGGCTTGTCTTAAGAATTACATGAGATCCTAGATGTAAATCACTTCGCTCAGTTACTAGCACATACTAAAACGCCCAATAACATGTCTATTATTAGTAAGAGAAACATGGCTGAAGTCTACACCTGCCATTCCATGTCATTTAAGCAGATAGTTCAGTTCCCTTGTGTACGATACTTCCTTGCCCTGGGGCAAACATTCCCAGAATACTGTCTATGCTCTAGGAAACAGTGCTATTCATCAGCCAGGAGTCCACATGCTTGCTGTCCACAGGGTTTGTGTGGGGCACACCCCATCATAATGAGGTTATCACTGCAGACCTAGGAGAACATCTAGGGCTCTGTTTCCTATCATCACCTTGTCACATCAAGAGTGTGCAGGCACATGCACATGCGCACACACACAGAACTGCTGTTGTAAAAAGGAACCAGAGGACTCACAAATTCTCTCACCTCTACATGACCTCTTTAGAGAATTTCTATTTTTGGATTTAGGGCAGCCTGCTTCCCAACTTCTGGTTGCAGATCTAGGAAGATTCTTTCTTTCCTACAATTATAAGCTAAGTATCTAGATGTCATGGAGGAAGGCACAACTATACACATATACATGTACATATATGTATGTGTACACACACAGACACAAATAAATGTATGTGTGTATATGTATTTGTACATATACATATGGAATTTGTATATATGTATATGGAACTCTGTAGGGCCGGCCCCAAACAGCTAAGAGCTTAAAATAAAAACAATTTTTTAAAGGTAACCACTAGTACACAACTTTTTTGCAGCTGTGACCTGTCAACCTTCCAAGAACAGAGCATTAACCGTGCAACACTCCAAGATCCATCAAGGTAACACCCACTCTAACACCTAGAAGATGACAACTCCGGCGTGGGAAGGCTGCATTTTAATTCATGTAGTCATGCCTTAAACCTCCCCAACCTGATCACCATATTTCATTACCTCATCACACAACCTGCAATGAGTTATGTGTACTGTCCGACCCCCTCAGTCATGTTTTGGTGAGGGATAACACAATGATAGTAACAATAACACTTCCAACAGTCCTATGACCATTCATTGTGCTGGTTATGTGCCAGAGCCCAAGAAAGGAGACAGTATTATTTCAATTTTACTATATAGCTCCATAGCCTTTCCATTTGCTCCTACCACAAATGTAGGCGTATCATTTGCATGATACCTATTTAATGCCAAGCTCTCCCACAAAACCTTAAGTTCATGAGATCAAGAACTGTTTCTTGTTTACTCTCCATTTTATCCCCAGCATCTAGCAAAGTGTCTGGTATGTAGTAAAGACGCCACGATTTTTACTGAATGAATAAATAAGAGAATGTGCAGATAGTGATATTACGTTAAAAAGGAAAAGTGAAGTAAAATAGAGGATGGCACACTGCTTTTAATTAGTGTCAGTGCCCAGGTCAGCACCTGGGCAACAAAGCTTTCTATTTACTGAGAAATAGAATTTATAATAGAAAGTATAGGGATCCCTGGGTGGCGCAGCAGTTTAGCGCCTGCCTTTGGCCCAGGGCGCGATCCTGGAGACCCGGGATCGAATCCCACGTCGGGCTCCCGGTGCATGGAGTCTGCTTCTCCCTCTGCCTGTGTCTCTGCCTCTCTCTCTCTCTCTCTCTCTCTCTCTCTCTCTCTGTGTGACTATCATAAATAAATTTAAAAAAATAAAAAAATAGAAAGTATAACAACTGCCATAGTGATAGATGGTGTTTTAATTTAAATAAGCTTTCTTTACTTCTTATAATGAGCAATAATAATGAAGGTAAAAAGTACAAAATAAACACACACTCCATACTACAATTCTGTAACCCCCAAACCCCTCCTATAGTCTCACTGATGACACATCTGTTTGTGACAGGGACAGTCTCTCAGGGGAAACATTGCCCGGAATGTGATTACCTGGAAATGACATCATGATTTATAACACAATTTTCTAAATTCTAAAGCTGTAATTTATAATGAATCAGACAATATCCATATGGGACCTAGTTTCCTCTTAATTGGGGTTATCTGCATTATCCACTTTTTTCTAATTTTTTATGAAGAAGAAACAACAAAACTCTCCTACAAAAAATGAAATGTAAACCAACTCAAAGCCTCAGTAATTTAAAAATGAATACCCAGAGAGTTAAAAGAAAACAAGAAAGAATAATATTTTACTTCATTTTTTTAGGATTTTCTAAAATGTATAATGTATAGATTTTGTAAATATTCCAAAAATCATGATCTATGTTTTAAACTTTACTCATATTTTTGGTGGCACTTTTTTCCTTTTGAATGTTATGAAATAAAAATGACCATAAAAATTACCATTAGCCTCAAAATGAAGAGACTCTATTTTTATTTGCGGTGGTGCATTTTTCACTTGGAGGAGGTAAGGCCTTCGAAAGATCTTTTTTAGTACAATTAATAGCACAACATAATAGGTATTTCATGATATATCAGAAGAAGAGGCCAATTAATAACACTGTATTTTTTAATCCCTGACTCTATTTTGAATACCTGTTCCATACCAAGCTAATGGTTTACCCAAAATGCACCTTTTGAAAGAAGTACCAGAGAGGGTGTGGGATCTAATCTGTAGTTCAATTAGGACCTAAAATGAAGGGAGTTTATTTTTGTTTTACTTTTTGGCCCAGCCCGCCAAGAATGAAATCATAATGTTCTGTGTTGCTGAGGAGTAGAGAAACCTGTTTAGCTTGGCTTTTTAGACATGGTGTTTTTATTTGGCAGACTCCAAACATTCAAAGGCATTTTAACTGATGCACCATCGCCCCTAGAAAAGGGAAGTCCTCAATGTGAGGGCAAAGAACAGACCAGGGCACGTCTATTATGTGTGCAGGAAAGGCATTCAGAATCACCTGTAAGATGAGAGTAGATATTTGTTTTTGAGCTTTTGGCTAAAATGTGGTAAGTTAAACCTGGGAGAAAGAAAAGCATCTTAATGTAGAGAAGCGTGTGGGAAGTAAGAAACACCTGTAACTCTAAATGGCAGTGTAAAGAACAGAGTTCAGAAGCCAGGGTTGCAGAGAGACATGGAGCAAATATTTGGAGAACTAGAGATCCAGTACTACCTTTTTTCCCCCTTTTTTCCTAACTGGGATTCACCACAACTTGTTAGTAGAACATCAAGGTTAAATATTTATGCTATTAAATCAATAATGAAAGGATATAAAAATTAGATGAACTGAGTAGTAATCCCCATTTCTCTCCCATTCATCCCTAAAGAAGTCTACTTGCCCCCAGGGCTCCTGGTCAGATACCCCTCATGTCACCTTCTGGTCCTACAGGGATGTATCTTGGTGAATGAGCCAAGGCTCAGGAGATAGGACCCTGCAATTTCAACCTCTTTTATGATGAAAACGTCACATGGCACAGTGAAAAGAGCCTGGATGTTGAGTCAAATGGCAAATCAGATACTGAATCGGTTGTGCCACTAATAAAGCTGTGTACATCGGTGCAAGCATGCGTCCTCCCTAAGCCTCAAGCTCCTCATTGAGCCCTTAGCATTTGAGGACTCCAGGGCTGGAGGAGGAAATCTGAGCCCAGCCCTGCTGTCTGCTGAGGACCCCAATTAGACCTTCCTTCTCCGCGGCCTAAGGTTAGGCAGGCCCACCCACCTCAGCAAAAACACTGGAAAGGATCTAGAAGGAGCAATCTTCATACGAAAAGAATAATTGTTAAGTCTCCATAAGAAGAGAATCAAATATCCACAAAGCTATACTGTTTAAAACTGAACCATCAATTAGCTACAACCAAAATATACTGCTTTAGACATGAAAATAATCTTTGATGGGATAACTTCTTTATTACTTAATTTAATTATGGTTCTTATGAGAGACATTCCAGGAATGAGCAGCCCTAAATAATTCCTTTATGTCTTAACTCCCTTTTGACTCATTCATTTATTTGCCATTTATCTTCCAGCCACAAAGAGAGAGAGTAAGAAAGGGAGAGACTTACATATGTTTACATATATCTTATTATCTAATAAAATAAATCATATTTTTCAGGGAAAAAAAAAAAACAACTCCTGGCCCTGAACTCTCTGATGGCTTTATCACTTGGATCTTTATAGAAAGACAATTGGAAATAACAGGCAATGTTCCAACAGCAATTTTACCAAAGAATGCAAAACGAGTCTTCTTATGACCATTTTACACGGCCTCATTAACCTCTCTTTTGAAAATCCACCCCCTTAATGCCAAGAAGACATGACAACTCCTATAAATCTATTTTTGTGGTGAATTAATACACTATGCAATTAATTAATGTTCCATTGTTTTAATTATCACTGGGTTTTATGCTTGACTTTGGTGGAAATAAAGTAGCCTTTTAATTCTGAATAGCTATTTTCTCAAAATAATCGGTTCTGCAACAGAGTCATTGTTCTTTACCACCCACAGTCCAATACGGTAATTACCCTTTTTTTCTGATTAATTTCTGCATAAACAGGAGGAGACTCAAAGAAGGTGTAGAATTGCCTCACTGGCCATTCCCACCTCTGGTTCTGACATCCTATTCAAGCCTGTGTCCACTCAGGCCCCTGCAGAACCTGTCCTGTCTCTTGTTCTTGAGATAGAATGCCCTCAGCTAGCTTTTAGGACTGGAAATCAGGCTGACAATATGATTCTTACCATAGGGTTTGCTGCTAAAAACCTGACCTGTATTACCCTTACCATCAGTGTCTGCAATTTGGCTGGAGGAATCTACTCAGGAAATGCACAGTGTGATGAGCATGGCTAGAAATGAGGGGATGTCCTTAAAAGATGCTGTGTAATTGAAATTTGCTAAGGTAGATCCTAAGTGTTCTCATCACCACCAAAAAAAAAAAAAAAAAACAGTGACCTTTTGGGAGGTGATGGATGTGTTAATTAGCTTGATTATGGTGCCTATTTCACAATTTACCTGTAAATCAAATCATTAAGACACTCCTCTCCCACATTCAAACTCTTCCCTTACAATTAACAAATTCATCTAAAAGCACAAAACTATGAACTTTCCCTTCCAAAACAAAGTGGTAAAATCATTACAGGAGAAAATGCCCAGCCTCTCCAGTGCAGAAACGTAGAAGGAAACGATTGTACAGCCCTATTTTTTTGGAGACCAAAATGTCTCCGTAAAGAAGAGGTATGAAATATAAAACCTGATAATCCTACTTTAAGGATATATTATTCTAAGGCAATAGACCAAAAGCAGAATAGTCTTTTGTATGAGGATGCCTATATCAATCCTGTTTATAACAATAAACAGTTAAATGCACCAACTTGTAACAATGAGAGAAATGTTAGGTATGTTATGGCAAATCGATGTTATGAATACTTTATCACTGTTAAAAATGTTACGTGTGAAGTTTCAGTTATGCACGATGAGGAAATTCCAAAGAATACAACACTATGCCTATTGTTAACAAGACTACAGATTATATTTAAAGATTTGTTAAGAGAGTAGATCTCATGTTAAGTGTTTACTACATGAAAAAAGCACATATATATGTTTATATATATGTGCTTATATATGTGCTTATATACATATATATAAGCACAGTTTCTCAATTATATGTAACTGCATTCAGTAGGAAAAGTAGAACATTATGTGCTCACTTTTTACAACTCCACAAAGTGTACAAACACACAGAAATAAATGTAAAAGTTAAAAAGAAAGATTTCAATTAATTAGATTCCCTTTTTGTTTACCAAGCTGATTTAGTGTATAACGATTTTTTTTTACTCTCAAAAGAGTGGACAAAGTTAGGAAGAGGACAGGTAGGTTGTCAAGTACAAATGCCACCAGGATTCTTTACACAAAGGAAGCACGGTTCTCACATTCAATGATAACTCAGTGTCTGGGCCCTTCTGGCAGTCAGGCTCCACCACGCTCCCACCCAGCCAGGCAGGGTTGATTGATTACCTCAATAGAACTAGCCAAACAGAACCAGATAGGGGTCAGCAGATTTTTGCCTCTGGAACCATATTACATTTATATTTGAGAGATGTCCAAAGATCTTCAGAGTAGCTCAGTCCTTTGCATTTCCCTAAGATAAGTCTATGCTAGCCAAATAAATCAGAAAATAATCATAGACCATGTAGACCCATTTCATCTCCACCATTGCTACTGAAGGTTCACAACCACATATTACAAAATCATCCCTTCTCCATTTTAAGTGCAAAAATAGATGTCAGCAGCATGCTAAATAGTGCCTTCATCCCTGCTCAAAATAGCACAGCTTAAAAAATAATTCTGACACTTCTCACATTATAATATCAACAAAAACTCAAACGTGTATAGCACTTTACAGTATACCAAGTGCTGTTGTAAACATTAGTTTACGCCACCACAAGATCCTTACGTTAGTTAAAATTCAGCTTAGCTCACATTAAAATGGAGTGTCAAGATCTAGCAGCTTTCTAATTGCAAAGAAAAACCAGGCAATTAAAAGCAGTGTACTTAGAGGAGCTCCTTCTCAGCTATGATATGGAAAATGAAATCACTAAAGTCAGCAATTCTTTTAATCCAAAATTAGGTGGGTGAGTATCAAATTCACCATAAAATCTCATTATTTTTCACACATATTTTTAATGCTTATGGAGTCTAGGGGTTGGGGGCGAGGGCACAATTGACTATTCGTTCTTTTTTTTTTTTTTTTTTTTTGACTATTGGTTCTATTAATGGTCTGACCAAAGTTGAACATAAAGAGGTTACTCCATCATTCCTGAGTACAACAATTCAATGTTTACACTTGTTATAATTCAGCAGACTTCCAGGCTATATAAAAAGACGAGTAAGACAAAGCCCTTAACTTCAGGGATTGAGGCAGGGCTACAGGACAGCCCTATTGAGGCTGGACTCCCACTCCACCTCTGAGTCCTTCTAACTTTGGGATGACGGAAGACACAGTTTATTTCTCCTCCCACTCAAGCCTCTGTTATTGCAAATGGATATTATAATCTTCCTCAGTTAACGTGAAAATCAAGGGGTAGCAGGAATAAGAAAGCAAGAACAGAGAGTGGGAGGGGAGCCATCAGCAAACAAGAACTGTAATAGAGCTGCACAAAAGCAGGCAGAAAATGATGCCCAAAGGAGCAGGGCAAAGGAAGTCCTGAAGAAAATACACTTTTGGGGAACCCATAGCCTAGGAAGGAGCTGACCTGCCCTGCAGACACCCAGATGGACACCGGGTACAGGACCATCAGCACTCTGGAAAAGGAGCGTGAGATGCAGAGCTGACATCAGTGGGGACTCAAGAAGAATCACAGACCCGACTGCCTTCTCCTCCCCATCACCCTACCTCTGAGGGCTGAATGTTCAGGTTTCTGGGGGCGCCCAGATGAGCATTGACTCAGGTCATGATCTCAGGGTTGTGGGATCAAGCCCCAAATCGGGTTCTGTGCTCAGCACAGAATCTGCTTGAGATTCTCTCTCCCTCCCCTTTGCCTCTCCCACTCCGGCTCGCGCACTCTCTCTCACAAATAAATAAATCTTTTTTTTTTTTTAATAAATCTTTAAAAAAAATGTTCAGGTTTCTGGATCTAATAATCTTAATAACAAGAGGATTTCCAAAAACGAGGGAGATAAGTCTTTTCATTGACATGACCCATCAAGTAATCATGGGAAATGAATTCTGAAGGTCCACATTTAGCCATGTTGTGTTGGGATGTTCAGAACAAAGACCCTGTCTGAGGAAATTATTTGAAAATGTATCAAAAGAAGCTAGATGGCTAGCAACAAAGAAACAAAAAAGGTGTGAAGTTTCAAAACCTGGATTCAATGAAGAAGAGCAAGAAAGGGTCATCCTGAGGACAGGTCCACAGTCCGTCAACCCACCCAGAGAAGCAGCAGCGGACAGAGGAAATCTGAGATCCCTCCTCACAGAAGGGGCTCCACAGGCCTGCTGCCATCCTGGGGGCCTAGACACGCTGGGTAAGTTTTACATGGTCATAGAGGCAGATAATGCAAGGCTAAAGCCAGGAAGAAAGCACACACTTTAAGACATCTATATAGGAAAGGACAGGTAACCTTCACACTGCCCTTGGCTCCTCAGTGAAAAATATGTACTTGGTCATGTAGAAACTTTGTCTTGATTTTCAACTTTTAATATTTAAGCTATAAAGAACTCATAGGCGATGTGATTATGGGTTTAAAAAAGAATGTAAGTGTTAACCTCACTGATAAGAATATAAAAGGAAAGGGCAGATGTTAAAGAGAAGAAAGATAATGGGGAGAGCTAATAGAGGAAATGCCACTGACCCCCACCTCACAGAGCGGAGAACCAAGAGACACCATCCAAAGCTGGCATCACAAAAAGTGAAAGTGCCAGCTGACTTCTTAAAGTTTGGGACTTAACACTCAGGAATCAGGGTTAGCAATAGACTGTTCTGGAAGATGGGAATTAGGTGAGCTACAGTAAGGACAGGTACATACACTTGTTTTATCACAGCAGCACATCTATAAACAATGACTGAGGGCCTCTGAGTGGCTCAGTCAGTTAATCATCTGCCTTCGGCTCAGGTCATGATCCCGGGATCCTGGGATCGAGTCCTGCATTAGGCTCCCTGTTCATCAGGACGTCTGCTTCTCTCTCTACCCCAACCCTTCTACTCGTGCTCTCTCTCTCTCTCATAAATAAATTAAATCTTTTTTTAAAAGTGGCTGAGGGTAAGCAAAATAGCATTATAAATTTATATACAAAGGAAAAGGGATATTTATGCATTTGCCTCTCTATGAAAAATTTTCTAGAAGTGACAAGAGAGAATGGATTTTTTTCTGATTTTTCTCATTGGGGAGATTCTAAGGAATAGGACAAGAAGGGGAGAAGATATTTCACCCTACACATTTTCATACTTTTCATTTTTGAACCATGTCAAATGAACCACCTTTCAAACAATGAAATACTTAACACCTAAAATATAAGAATATATTCCTCAGTAATATGGAGACAACTAAAGAAACAATTAAAATATTCAAAGGGGGGTTTCTACAGCTTGTAGTAGTAATTACACAACTAGTATTTTTCATTGTAAACCTACCTGCACTGTTTTTTAAATAATGTGGGTATATCTATTTTTATTAAAAAGTTAAACACATAAAACAAACAAAAAGCCTCTGATGGAGAGAAAGGCTTCTTTAAGAAAAGATGCCTTGAGGAGGAAGCAGCTGGCACTGAGAATACAAATAACAAATCACCCTCTGCCATCCCCCGCCCTGTTTTATAGGTAGGGCTCCCTACCCCTCTCAAGAGACTCTCATACTAACAACGGGATTTCCAAGAAAAAGATGCTCTAACATTGAAAATAATACAGAAGTGTATTTAATGTGTTAAAGACTTAAGAAAAGTTATCTGAAATGAGAGAGAACCTTAAAACTTTTAGGAGACAACAGATGTCAACCATTACATTACTCATCATTAAAAGAAATGCAAACTTGAAGATACATTATCAATTTTTACAGACAATAGATGAGTCATAATTATGCATCATTACTAACTGATGAAACTTCAAAATATGTCCAAAATAATGACCAAAAATACTTTTTCCTGCAAACATCAACCATAAAACCACTCCTACTGAGAGCGAAATCAAGAGTCAAGAGTCCCAGGATCTACCCCAGCCCCACAAGATGTGCCAGTCTGGCACACTTCCTCTCATCCTCACTTCTCCATCTGTAAAATAAATTAGATAAATTCAATAATCCCTAATATCCCTGCCAGCTCCGGTCATTTTGTATGCTTTACATTTCAAGTCATTCACTAGTGAAAATTTAGTAAAAAGAATAACCTAGTAGATGCAGCTGATCCACAACCGTTGACGCCCAGATCTTTTAAGAGCCTGACCAAGTGTAATATTCCATCAACCACATGACGCTGTCGACCCCCGGGGAAGTTACTAAGGCATTTTCAAAGTGCTACCACTGAGTTTTGGTTCATGTACTCATGAACCACTAGCAACCTACTGAGGAAATACCAAATGACGGTCCCTGTCCTCAGACTGTTCACACTGTAGTGGAGGAAAGTGACCAGTAAATGAGAACAGAGCAAGGTGAAAAGTGCTCTGATAGAATTAAGTCTATGGTGCTAATGGAACATAGAATAATTAGCTCTGCTAAAGGATGTAAAAAGGGGGAAGGATAAAAGAATTATGAAACACCTTTTGGGATCCAAGTGTGATGAGTGAATAAGAGATTCCTGTGAAATTTTTCATCATGCTAAATTCAGTTCTTTAATCTAGCCTATTGAGCTACTGGATCCTGATCCTAAGAGCCATCATCAAACTCTGGGTCATAGTCCATGCCACCTATGCAGCATTTCCATGTCAAATACTCTAAAAAGTTGAGGAAGAGGGGTACCTAGGTGGCTCAGTCAGTGAAGCATCTCCCTTTGGCTCAGGTCATGATCTTCATGGGTCCTGGGATCCAGGCCCCAGCTGGGCTCCCTGCTCAGTGGGTAGTCTGCTCTCCTTCTTCCTCTCTCTTTCCCTTTGCCTCTTCCCCAGATCGTGCTCTCTCCCTGTCTCTCAAATAAATAAAATATTTTTTTAAAAAGTTGAAGAAAATCCTGCAATTTTAGGACTAATTTGGAGATTCCCTCCAAGCTACTGGCTGTGTGGTCATTTGAGACTCCTCACACCTAGCTTCCATTTCTCCACGTGACTATAATGACAAGCCAATGCGAATTCCATCTGCAATCTAGAAATCCTGCAAAAGAAACATCTGAGGTCTAACATAACCTGTTCATAGCAAACCTCCATGAGATATTCTGGTCCTCTTTACTGGGCTCCCATATGTATGCTTGATTTTGACAATTTTCATAATTCGTTTTTTAAAAGATTTTGTTTATTTGAGAGAGAGAGAGAGAGAGAGAGAGAGAGAGAGAGAGAATCTCAAGTAAACTCCCTGCTCAGCATGGAGCCTGGCATAGGGATCAATCTTACAACCCTGGGATCAATTTTATAATGACCTGGGCAGAAAATCAAGAGTCAGACATGCAACTGACTGAGCCATCCAGGCACCCCTGAAAACTTTCTTAATTCTTAAAATATTCTTAAAACTTGTCTAACATAGAAATATTACACTCACCTGTCTGAAGTAGTATACAGAATCTACCTTTTTTCCATTTGGGAAAAAAAAATCAGAATTTTTGTTTATTTTCATTATTTCTCAAGGTCATTTCTGGTAGCTGTGCAAAAATCTTATTTACAGTATTCTTTCAATCTTCTAGAATATAATTTCATCAATACCAGGGGAATTGAGAGCAAGTAAAGCTAAATAATCTCTCATCCATCAACCATGTTACTCATTACCAGCACTTAAATAAAAAAACTCCCAATGAGAAATTGGTTTGGACTGGAAACAAATTTCTTCATTAAAATGAAGCCAAAGTGAACAGATAAAAAGAAAATAAAAATTCAAGGCAGGAGCATGATATAAAAATGATAGTTCTGTGGTTTTACTTTTTTGGAAATATACAAAACACATGAGAAATATGCATGTGGTTTTACTTTTTTGGAAATATGCAAAAAATATACAATTTGCTTAAATGACTCAGTTACCATTTTTAGTAAACATTATATATAAGATGTACCCATCCCTAGAGTGTGGGTGTGTCGCTAGGCTCTGTCCTTGGTCCCCTACGTTTCTATCTCTAATTGGGCTCATCCTCACCCTTGGAGATTCATCTACTATTTAAATGACTGCACATCTGTGTCTCCAACCTCATAAGAATGCCAGGCCTGTATTTTAAGCCGTCTGCTCAGCTTTTCTCCCTAGACAGTCCACTTTAACCTCAGGATCAACTTGCTCCAAGCCAAGCTATCACTTCTACACAGAACACTTGTTATGTGTATCATAACATACACATGTGTGTGTATGTATGCATGTATGCACACACACAAAATGATTAGCCATCTTGCCATTCCTGATGACATGGATGGACCTAGAGAGTTATGCTAAGTGAAATAAGTCAAAGACAAATGCCATATGATTTTATTTCTATGTGGAATTAAAAAAAAAACCCAAATGAATAAATAAATAAAAAGCAGAAATAGACCCATAAGTACAGAGAACAAGCTAGTGGGTGCCAGAGGGGAGGGGAGAGTGGGGAAATGGGCAAAATGGGTGAAGGGGAGTGGGAGATACAGGCTTCCAGTTATGGAGTGAATAAGTTACCGAGATACAAGGTACAGCATAGGGAATAGTCAATGGTACTGTAATAGTGCTGTGTTGTGACACATGGTAGCTACTTTTGTTGTGAACACAGCATAATGTATAAACTTGACCAATCACTATGTTGCACACCTGAAACTAATGTAACACTACACTATACTTTAATTAAAAAAAACATTTTGGGATCCCTGGGTGGCGCAGCGGTTTGGCGCCTGCCTTTGGCCCAGGGCACGATCCTGGAGACCTGGGATCGAGTCCCACGTCAGGCTCCCGGTGCATGGAGCCTGCTTCTCCCTCTGCCTATGTCTCTGCCTCTCTCTCTCCCTCTTTCTGTGACTATCATAAATAAATAAAAAAATATATATTTTTAATATAAATATCAAAAAAAAAATTTTAAAAACTCGAATTTAACCTCCAATCAGCTCATTCTGCCTCTCCCTACTCCACTGTCATCTCTCCCAGCTTCCAGAAGGGCAACAGATCCTTCTTTCTGAAAGGCTCTCATCATGTCATTCCCAGGCTCTAGTACTTCCAATGACCTCCCAGCTTCCCCACTGGGTGAACAAGACCACCCACAGTTTAACCTTCCAGACCATCCATTCTTGTTTCCTCACTGCCACCAAACCTTTGCACACGCACGCCCAGCTGGAATGCTTTCTACAATTCAATTCAGTAACATCTATTTAAATCTTTAAATCCTTTGCAGCTTGCCTCTCAATTGAAGGCATAAATACACACAGAATGCAGGAATGAATGAGTGCCTCCTACGAGAAACTGGAATGAAATGGAGCCGAGTGGGAGCTTACTGGGCACTGCAGAGGATATGAGGATTTGTATCACGTCCAAACATCTGAAAAAAAATGCATCCCATTTTCTAATCAAAATAAGTTACACACCTCTTGGGGAGAAATATCCTATTATAGGCTGAATGCTGCCCATATCATTAAATAATTATCTCTGAAAAGGCACATAAAACTTCATTGTTTTCCTCATTAAATACTAAACTCACTAAAAAAAATGAAGACCACCTAATGGAAGTCAACTTATTTCATTACAATTCAAATAACCTTTGATCTTTAACCTTCATCTACATATATGTTTTATTTTTAAAGACAGATTCTTATCTGAAATGTTTGGGAATTTTGCTTTAAAGAAATAACTTAAATAACTTGAACTTTCAGAGATCCTTTAAATTCCTTAATTCCCTATGGGTTAACTGTCTTGCATGGCTCTTCTAAGAAATGATGGGAAGATGGGGCCAAATACATCTCTTTACAAATATTCTGAAAGAAAATCCACAAGCTATTTAGAGCAGTTCCAGGTAGCTCAAGCAAGACTCCTAGTAAAGCTTTCTTCTTTTAGTGAAAGAGCTGTCCTATCAAAATTCTCACCACTGTTCTGGAGCAATGCATTGTTTGCCAAACACGATACAGGCCATCTAAGAATTATTTTACCATCTTCATATTAATCACCACAGCATTCTCTAATTAACATTTTATTTAAGATCAATGAATAAATACCACATGCCAGGAAATACATCTTAGACTCATTGTAGCCTGGCTTTAAAAATGCAACAATATGTGTTGTGTACTGCTTTATGATTATCAGGACTAAAAACAAATGAACACCCTTCTTGCCAATTCATGAATGAAAGATTATAAAATCCTGGAAACCATACCATTCCATTTTTCTCTAAACACAAAAAAAGAATAATAAACCTTAAACTCTTAAAATGGTGCATGGCAGGGATAGGGGTGGGGTGTCAGGGGAGGGGTGGGTGGGCAGGAGGTGACCTTACTTGCATACAGCCTAAGGTGGTACAATGGTTCCATTGTGAAGCTATTAGGTATTGTGGAGAGGTGACTCTCTGTCTTCTGCTACCCTGAGTTCACAAAATGAAAGGAAAATTTACTCCGGTCAATGAAGATATAAATAGAAGACATGAGTGTTTCTCTTCTCCTTGAAGACAGATAGACACAGATGTTTTAGGTGCTAGGTATTTTTCATTGTGCCAGCGGTAATCCTAGCATGCTCTCACTCAGTAGTTCTTTCAAGAATATCCAAATAAAATTATTTTAACTATTCTCATGAGGATGTAACGCACACAACCTAAATGTTAACAGGAATAAAGGATAAATATTAACAAGCACTAGGATTTACTAGGATTAAAATAAACTTTCATGGTTAAAAGCAAATAAATGGCTAATGCAATTAAGGATTCTACATGAGACTCCTCTAACAGACTGTAAGCTCCTTGAGGGCAGAGCCTTCTTCCTCATATTTGATCCCCATTTCCAAGCAGGTGACTACATTTAGTAGAAGAATAAGCAATCTAATTTTCTTCTGAATAAATAGTAACAAATCTATGAAATATCATAGAAGTATTAAATCACTGAATCATATAAGTATTATGTATACTGCTATTTTAATAAATTTTATATAACAGCTTTTTGATCATTTTAAAACAACATATAAACCATGCAGATGATCCAATGTAGTCTTTTAAGACAGTCGAAAACATTCTCAATCTTTCTTCATTCTTTCATTCAAAAAATATTAGTTGAGCACCTACTACTAGGTATGTGGGCACTCTGCTACTCTGGGAATATAATGATGACTTAGACTTGTGTGATATCCACCTTTTTAGAACAGTCTAGTGGTTGAGGTTAACAATTAAGCAAATGAACAATTATTGTACAATTGAGAGGTACTAAAATAAATACGACAGGAGGAGTATAGAGAGATTATGGAAGCAGATGGAAAGAGGCAACACCTAACCCAGACTTAATAGGTTAGAGGATACTGTCCTAGAAGAAGCCTCATTTATAGTAGTGAACCACAGAGGTTAGTAAGACTTTGCCAGGCAAAGTGAAGCTCTCCTGCAGAGGTAACAGCCTGGAGTCAAGGCATAGAGGTAAGAAACAGCATGGCTATAGGTTACACACAGTCCATGGGAGGTAAGGCTGGAGATGATGGGTGGGGACTGGTAGAGCTGCAAAGAGGAAGAGAAGTCTGATTATGAAGGACCCCATTAAGCTACATTGGGGAGTTGGAATTTTATTTGAAGATCTGTATGCAGCTATGCTTTCTGAAGCCCGGGCCCGTTATATACGGTGCCTGCATTAGTTCAGTGGCTCTCAGAGTATGGTGTCAGATCAGCAGCCTCAGGAACTCTTGGGAAGATGCTAGAAATAGAAACTCTTGGGTCCCACTGAAAACTACAGAATCAGACACTCTGGGGCTAGAGCCCAGAAATCTGGGTTTTAATAAACCTTCCAGGTGATTGTGACACATAGTACAGAGATGGTAACTGAGAATAGATGGGATAGTAACAGAGAAGAGGGCCAAGGAAAGCCCCAGGGAGCACCAATGTTTTAAGAGATGGGCAAAGGAAGTCAGAAGAATATAGGGCTACAGAAGCCAAAGGCTGGCACAAGTTGGGTCAAGTCTGGTAAGTCTGGTAAGTCAAGGACTGAGAAATATCTCTCTTGGATTCAGCAATGAGAAGGTCATGGGTGACTCTGGCAAGAACAGTGTTAGTGGGGTTAGGCTTAAAGCCTGACCATGGTGAGGTCAGAGGCTGCATAGTAGCCTGAAGAGGCCAAGTGGCAAGGGAGGTAGTCTTAGGTTGGGGAAGACTTGGCCATGTTCAAATGACAGTGAAAAGGAGCCAGTAGAGGGAACAGTTGGCAGGCTGAACTCTAAGGAGGTGGAAGGGGATGTGACTCAGGAAGTGGGTACACAGGATCACAGCCTTCAACAAAACCAGAGTCACAGCACGAGGAAGGCAAAGATGGGTGTGGGTACAGTTGTGTTGGGGGGAGAATTCTCATCTGAGCACTTCTCTTTGTCAAACAAGGGAAAGGTCATCTACTGAGATGGGAGGTGGTGCTCAGGGTCCAGACATGGCTCCCATCAGAGGGAGCAACACTGAACACTCAGAAATGGGCTGGGAGAGTGAGTCCCTGGTCCCCAGGAGACATGATGGGACATGACCAGTCTGACAGAGGCAGTGGGGATGTAAGTATATGGATGACAGAGATATTGTAGAGGTGGAATTATCAAGAATTGTTGATGAGTATGTTACAGGAAGTAAGAGGAGTGTGTCTAGCTATGGAGGACTGGTCTAGACCGGGTGTAGATGGATGGAAGGTGCCCATTCACTGACATATCAAGCAGGCTTCCTGATCTGTGAAGAGGATAATATTATTTCCTTCACATACGTCCCCCAGAATGGCTGATGGGAAAATACACGTAAAGAGGAGTCCGCTACTTAAGGAAGTACACAGCAGGGACGCCTGGGTGGCTCAGCAGTTGAGAGTCTGCGTTCAGCTCAGGGTGTGATCCCAGGGTCCTGGGATCAAGTACCACGTCAGGCTCCCTGCAGGGAGCCTGCTTCTCCCTCTGCCTATGTTTCTGCCTCTCTCTGTGTGTCTCTCATGAGTAAATAAATAAAATCTTTTTTAAAAAAGTTAAGAAAAGGAAGTACACAGCAAATGGTAGCCATTGTCATTATAGCAGAACTCTTTGAATAGAAGAATCACTCATTTGTTGAACGATGACTGAATGAACAAATGAAAGAAGAGGGTGTGGGTAGAAGAAGACAGTATATTTTAGCCAATGAGACTATGATAGGTTATTTATCACAGTGGCTTTCTGACTCTTTCTTTTGTGGAATAGGGGAAGAGGCTTTTTCCCGTAAGATAGGTTTGCAGTATAGATGAGTATTTAAAGATGAATCACAGTATCTCTCCTTTACTTAACTCCATCTCCTTATAGTATGTAACCCAACACGGCTCACTCCTCGTAACACTCCTGACACACACCCCTGGGCACACTGCCAGCTCTGCTTCCAGCCCCTCCCACCCTGGTCCAGTCCTCCTCTTTCTGCAGATCCTTGCTCCCCACTGTTTGCTCTTCCAGGCACTCCCCACCTTCCACCCAGCTTCCAGTGCCCCCACTACCCCCCACACTAGTCATCATCCCCCCTGGCTTAAACTCCTCCAAAGACTTCCCAGGGCTGCTTTCACTAGCATGTACCCCTTTCCTTTCCTTTCTTTTATTTGTTAACATATAATGTTAAATTTGCTGTTTCAACCATTCAACCATTTGAAATTCAACCATTTCAAACGTATGATTCAGTGGCATTAATGAGATTCAGTGTTGTGCAACCATCACCACTATTTCCAAAATGTTTTCATCACCCCAAAAAGAAGTCCTTTACCCATTAGGCAGTAACTACCCCTACTCCCAGCTTCTTCAATCTGCTGTGAAGGATGGGGACTACTGTCTCTTTATGCATTTGCCTCTTCTAGAAATGTTATGTAAGTGGAAATCATATGGTATTTGTCCTTTTGTGTCTGACTTGCCTCACTCACCATAATGTTTGCAGAGTCCATCCATGTTGTAGCATCTACCAGAACTTCAAATCTTTGTATGGCCAGTATTCCGCTGTACATACATACTACGTTTCGTTTCTCCATTCATCTGTTGATGGACTCATGGGTTGTTTCCACCTCTTGTCAAATGTGAATAATAGGAATGTTAGATGCTATGAACACTGGCATACGTGTATTTGTTTGAGTTCCTGTTTTCTATTCTTTTGGGTATATGTCTAGTTGTGGAATTCCTGGGTCATACTGTAATTCTATGTGTAGCCTTTTGAGAAACTCCTATGCCTCTTTGATAAATATAAAAATCTCACACTTAACTTCAAGATCCTGACATGCTGCTTCCCTAACCCCCCGCCCCCCCTGGACTCTCTTCTTTGAGAATGGCTCCAAGCCTTAACCCAAATGGTAAGACCATTTGTGATCTGACCCCTCTGTCTCCCAGTCCTAACTCCTCTTCCTCCTCTCCTATGCTCTGACCATGGAGAACCAATGTGATGTACCGACGGCTATGCCTCTGCATGTGCAACCTGGCCCTTTTGTTCTCTCTCTCTTTACCTACTCTTGCTGGAAGAAACTGCTCAAGCCCTTTTGGACACTCAGGTCTCCCATGGCATCTGCTATGCACCAAGAGGGCAAAAATTATTGCCATTCTGAGTTGTTCTAAGGGATAAAATCCCCTTTGGCTGCTCTCAGCTCACACACTCTGCCATCAACCAAGCCTACACTGTATAAAAGCTCAAGAAAGTCTGAAAACAAAACTTCTTGGAATAAAACTTCAAGGTCAAACAGACCATAGTGAGTTACCCAAAGGAAGCTTCATCTATTTAGTGTAATGTAAATATGTGCTTTTCATCATTAAACACTATAAAATACCATATTCAACATCTCCTTTGACTGCAAATGTCTCTAGGAAAGGGATTACATCTAATTTAAACCTTTTTATTATAAAATATAATTCATATAGAATAATACATAACATGAAAAACATGGCTTAATGAATTAATATGAGAAAAGTCAAATACCCACCACCTAATTCAAGAACTAGAATACTGTGAGCTCCCCAGAAGCCTTCCATATGGCTCTTTCCCATTACAACCCCTTCTTTTCCAGCAACTATCTTTAAGAGGGTCTATTTCTTTGAAAAATAGAGTTCTATCCTAGTTAGGCAACTAAAAGTTTATGAAAGGATAAAGCAAAGTTCTGGCTGTTATACATGGAATCTCATGGCATCTCATGAACAAATGTGTTGAGTGGTAGTGGGTGCTTGTGTCACAGATCTGTATTTTACGCCATCTTCTCTTTCACCAACCTGTATTTTACGCCATCTTCTCTTTCACCAACCAAAATAATTACAATTAATTTTAATTAGATGGCATAGTTTAAGTCTTTGGTAATTTTACTTTGGCTTTCATAGATTCCACTGGAGAAAAAAAAATATCTATGGTTTGCTTATTTCTTTCCAAATGACAGGATATAACAGCTCTGTGTGTACAAGTCTATGTGTGTGTACGTGTGTATGTCAGCGTTATTAAAATATAATTCACATACCATACAAATAACTCATTTTAAGTATATAATCCAATGATTTCTGGTAGATGCTCAGAGATACAACCATCACCACAATCTATTTTTATACATTTTATCATCCCAAAAAGAAATCCCTTACCTATTAGCAGTCATTTCCCATCTCAGTCCAATCTGCTAGTCCTATTTTCTGATATTATGGATTTTCCTACTCTGCACATTTCATGTAGATGGAGTCACACGTGACTTTGTGTGATCTTTTGTGACTAGCTTCTTTCGCTTACAATGTTTTCAAGGTTCATCAATGTTGTGGCATACATTAGTGCTCCATCCTTTTATTTCTCGATACTATTGCATTGTATGGATATACCACATTCTGCTTATCCATTCAATGTCAATGGACATTTGGGTTGGTTGTATTTTCTCAATAAACGCTGCCATGAACATTCACGTCCAAGTTTTTATACAGATGTGTGTCTTCACACTTCGGAGGAATGAAGTTGCTGGTATGTAGGATAACTCTGTTTAAGATTGCCGACTGTTTTGCAAAGGAGCGGAACCATTTTCCATTTCTACCAGCAGCATATGAGGGTTCCAATTTTTTCACATCATTGATAACATTTGTTACTATCTGTCTTTTTGATTATAGCCACTGTAGCAAGTATGAAGCTTATCTCATTGTGGTTTTGATTTACATTTCCCTAACAGGTAATGATGTGGAGCAACTTTTCCTGTGCTTTTTGGCCAACTTCCAAAGTCTAACCCCTACCTCTGGGTTTTTCATAGATACCCTTTGTCAGATTGAGGAGGTGCTCCCTCTCCCTACTTTATTAACTTTTTAACATGAATGAGTGTTGCATTTTATCAAATGCTTTTCTGCCTTTATTGAAATGATCATGCAGTTCTTGATACCAGCTGTTTTTGTTGGTAAAAAATTTTTCATACTTATGAAATATATGCAACCCTATAAATATGCAATGCATTTCATATTTTATTAAAGGGTTCAATTTTAAATTATTAACTATAAATTCTAAAAATCATGCCTACAACAAAAATTATGGAGAAGCATATCATTAATATATTTATTTTGGAAGAAAATTGACTATGAAATTTATCTGGGGTCTTTTTTGAATGGTAGAAACCATGGTGTGTCTGTGTGTGTATTTTTGTTTTTGTTTTCTTCTATCAGCCTAACTGCTATGGTCCTACTTTTTCCAACTACATCTTGGCTACTTCTATTCTTTTGAACAGTAACCCAAATACACACTTAAAGTCTATGGAATACTCTGCATAAGCCCAAATTAAACACAAGTTTCTACACAGGAATACTTCAGAAAGCAATTCAAATAAAATGAAAATGGTATCAATCAGAGAGGATCTGTGTGCAACCATCAAACAACCAAATCCATACAATATTAAAGATGGCAACAAAAAGTAGTTACATCAAGAGTCAAATATGCTTAAGCCAAGTGGTTTTTAGTAAAATCTATGTATAACCTTTTTTTATCAGTTAACTACCTCTAATATCCAACAAAAATCATTTACAACATTAGGCTCTGTCTCCATGATTAAACATAATCATCTTGCCAAAATGCGTGTACACAGATAATGGCACCTTCCCTCTCTTGTAAAATCCAAAGTCTAACTGCAAATGCCATATACCCTGCAGAAAATTCTGAAAGATGCTAAAAACATGGAAAGGATATTAGACCAGTACAAAGTAACATCCCTCCAGACTAACTAAAGTACATATTGAGGGTTTGGAAACTATATTGGCTCACAGGGCTGGTGCCAGCTAGAGAAGTGGCTAGAATTACAAGATCAGAAAAAGGCTTCGCGAACATGTGTTCTACCGTGGAAGAAGAGAAATGTGTTGAAAGCAGCTCTCTCATCCCATGAGATCTTATGAAAAGAAAGCCTCGATAACTTTAAGAACATTTCTGCTGTCTATCCTCAGTGTTCATATTCAACCACTGAGTCTTAATATACAGTGAAGCCAATACAATGACATTATATTAATGTCAAATATATCATTTAAAATCAATCTTGGGGCAAAGGCTACCTGCGAAGCGTTAACTAAATCACGTATTTTTCTCAAAAGAAAAAAATGCTGCTACATAATTTACTTAGTTGTGTATCGTGTATCCCCACTGTAACTGTAGGACACAAATTACTGAGATTCAGATTTTTTTGGTTCATATTTCATTATACTGAGATTTCGAACACTGCATGTAGTCCCAGAATTGCAGTTTAACTCTTTTGGATGCAAAACAAGCAGAGGTGCTTACAAAGTTATGGATCTCTACAGGAACAAGAGGAGGCACTTTCTTCTTCACCCCAGTGATCGGGATCCTGACTCACTGGGATTGCACCACACGAAATGCAGTGGCCAAAAGGGACTCTTCTTCCACAAAACACTGCACTAATTCTCCAGCATTCAGCTTTTCCACTTGAATGGAATAAAAACCCTTTTGAGAACAACAATTACAATCCCCCCATTTTTTTCTTAGGCGCACTATTGGACTCCTTAGTGCATGCACAATGCAAATAAGGCAGGCTTCCTTTCACAGAGTGATTAATATGCAAAGACAGCCTGCTTTTTTAGTAGGATGTGAAGAACCACCAACAAGCTTTTCTAAACCTAGAGGTTTCTACAATTATTTCCACTGTTTATTTTTAAACAGAAGATTACACAATAACAACCAAGCGCTTTAGCTCCAGCTTGCCAATATTTTGTAAACAATGACAAGTTAGATTTTTAAACCCTTTGTATCATATTTAAAGCTCTGGTCAACCATCGATTCTAATATATTAATTCATTCCCAAGTCTAGGAAACTCAACTTGTATGAAGCAAGATTCAAGCTCTACTTTCTTTATAAGGAACTGCATGCACTTCATTTTTAAATAGTGAATGATCTGTCTGGCATGTACCTTTAGGAAGCTTGTACCTTTGAAGATTTATTATAAATTCCAAAATAAGACTAAGAAGTTACATTGTTATGGTACTCCCTCTGGCTTATATGTACCTTTATAAACCTGTGATTTTTCCAAATTATTGTTGAATACAATATAAGGTTGTGTTTTGATAGAAAATTAAATGAAATCTGTTTAGTGAAGTAATGCTACAAAGAAAATGGAATCTTTGCACTACAGATTATGTCCATGTGACATCTAATCTCAATAAAATAATTTAAGAAGTATTTCCAATCACACACTTCCTTGGTGATATTTTTCACCAAAATTTCCAGGAAAACGTAAAGCTACTAGATATGACATTAGCCCTTGCTTCATAAACACCTCACTTGTCACATTGTTTTTGTTTTTGCCTGGCTCCACTTAGAAATCTCATGAAGGGGTTCTAATCATAAAACTACCCAACATTTCCATCTAATGTTTTAAACAAACAAGAAATCATCAACTCAAACATTTTGCTCTGGGTATGAATTTTTTTAATCCATGTATTAAACACTAAAATGTAAATTTGATTTTCATGTCCTTCTTTACAAAATCCTCAGTAGCGATAGTTTTTTTTTAAGATTCATTTATTTATGATAGACATAGAGAGAGAGAGAGAGAGACAGAGACAGAGACACAGGAGGAGGGAGAAGCAGGCTCCACCCCCGGAGCCGGACGTGGGACTCGATCCTGGGACTCCAGTACCGCGCCCTGGGCCAAAGGCAGGCGCTAAACCGCTGAGCCACCCAGGGATCCCCGCTTGTTTGTTTTTTTAAAGCTTTATTTATTTATGATAGACATAGAGAGAGAGAGAGAAGGAGCGATAGTTTTAAGATAAGATGTCAGATATGGATGTGACGACTTACAATTTAATTCCGGTAAAAATATTTCAAGAATGGATGTAGGTCAAAAGTGATTATGGCTTACATCAAACCCATTGTCTTGCCAACAGCCTCTGGTCCCAGGACATGTAACCCTGTGCCAATGAGGAGCTGATCATGACATCTGCGTACCATCAGTCTCCCAGCACCCGGATAGATACTGCCATCGTTTTAGGGACATCAGTAAATCATTCAAGATATTTTTGTTTCTTTGTGAAGTTCTAGTGTCCAACCAGTAAAAGTCACTTACACACCTAGATTCTCCAGACAGCATCAGATACACAACCAGCCCCAAACGTAATGCCACCACATTCACTGTAGGCTTACACGATTTTCTTTTGTAAAAACTTTTAAGTTCTAAATGGAAAAATTTATAACAAAAAAAGAAATGACTAAAAAAAAAAAAGAAAGAAATGACTTATTTGATCTAATAAACAGATGAAAGTAAAGACTAAATTAACAATGGAACTAATTTTAAATGTCTCACGCTGAGTTTGCTAAAAGTATGTAATTTTAAACTCATTTATCACAAACAAAAACGTTAATATTTAGAAATACATATATAAATTATTGAAATGATTACATATATTTATAATTTATGTTTTCTGAAATATCCCCCCCAAACATTTATTGTTATTGTACTTAAATAAAGTAATTTAACTGCTTGATTTTGTGATAGCTATTGCACAGGGCAGCAGAAATATAACACCGAATAATGTACTGATTTACCTCCCAGTGACTTCAAAAGGATCTGTTGTAAATATGTCTAGAAAACCAAATTATAAATGATTATTTGGGTTTCTTATTTAGATACAAAATTACACTTAGATACCCAAATCAATTAATGTACAAAATGTTTATCTTCTTAAAAATATCCCTGTATCCAACTTAACTGTGAAGAAGTATTTATAAACAATAAAAATATTATTTTTATGAGAAGGGAGGAAGCGGAATGAACAGCCTGCATGACCAGTTATCTTAATTGAGTCTGACCGATAATTTAAATTCTGATTCCAGAGCCAATTTAGCTCAAAATGACCTCAAACTGTAATCTAGGGCAGTCAACGGACTCATTTTCAATCTCTTATCTTCAGAGAATACCACAAGATGTCCTTTTCTTGCTTCATTATGACAGATGGCTTTCTTTAATGAAAAGTTTAAATTTTAAACATGTCATGCATAACTTTAACTTACATACACAACAGGGGAAAATCTGAGAAAGGAAAAAATAACTCTTAGTTATCTTTTTCTGACATTTCAAGGTTGTCTTTGGTGTCATTCCAAAGGAATAAATATTACAAATGTAACCAAGAACAATTTAGAAAGTGGTCTAAAATTTTTTTTACAAAGCTACTGAATGCATTCATCTCGTATCCCCAACTTGCAGCCCAACTACATGGAACATTGGAGTTATTCCATAAATACTGGATTAAGTGAATGTTTCTAATAAATGTTCCTGCTACCCAACAAGGCTGGGACACAGCCATTTGCAAATGTGTTCATGAAACTGCTCTTATTCTGGTTCACAGCATCACTGCCAAGCCCTGTCTTTATATCCAAGAAATGTGGAATCTCAGGCCACCCACCCTGGAATCTTTTGAGGACTTCTTAGTTGAGAAAAGTTCTTCAAAACAGAATAGGTTCTTCACAATTGGCCCTAACTCCCTGAGTTGTCAATTCCCTTGATGTTAACATGTCAGGTCTTTGCTTCTGAAGCACCCCTGGCACATTTGCCTTTTCAAGAATTCTGAAGGCTTCTTTAAACATCAAAAATTCCATACTAAAACATGTGAGATGAAAGATTTCAAATGTGTGCTCTGGCTTATAGCAATTATGAACCCTGAGAGAGACAGGCCATTAGAGAGTTCTCACAGTCTCCTTCAAAATTAAAGCTAACAGCCCTTCTCATACCACCACCCCCCCCATACCACTAACTTCAACTGAACACACAGGCACACAACTGTAAGCCACAGGAGGGTGGGAGCCATGTATCTGTTCTCTCATCCTGGGTTCTTCTTCACTCCAGGAAGAGACTGAATTTGTATTAGCTAAAGAGATTAAATCACAGGGAATTTGTTCTTGGGGATGCTAGGTGTTGTTGAGGGTAGAAGTGCCTCAGTGAAAATAGATTCTTCCAATGAAATCTCAACTAGTGGATAAAATACTTCCAAATCATTCAGCTCAGAGAAAAACAATAGCTGGACTTTTACAACACTGGCTACAAAATACTGGACTCTCTTCAACTGACCAGCCTAAGAGAAAATGCTGGTACTAATGAGTGGATGTGAACATCCCTCACCCAATGGATCAGCCTTAGTGAAGCTCATTCACAGAGATTCCCCACAGCTTTTCATTGGCTCACCCCCAGTTATTAACAGACAGCTAAGGACCATTATAATTTGAGAAATGAAATGAAACAATATGAAACACAAGAGGAAATGCTAAAATAGAATAAAGGGGAATTCAGAGGATAAAGAGAGAATAAAGGAAGCAAGAAAACTTTTCTAAAATACTCAGAGATATAAAAGACACTCAGACAATGAAACAGAACTC